>NC_058130.1:746548186-746608541 GCF_016433145.1 Gracilinanus agilis
AGAAAGAAAGAAAGAAAGAAAGAAAGAAAGAAAGAAAGAAAGAAAGAAAGAAAGAAAGAAAGAAAAAAGGAAGGAAGAAAATATTAATGAGATATATTAGGAATAATATAGTAAATCTATACTATGTACCAGGCACCATGCTATGCACTTTACAAATATTAGAGCATTTGATCCTCACAACAGTCCTGGGAAGGGGGTGCTATTATTATCCCCATTTTTCAGTTGAGAAAACTGAGAAAGATAGAAATAGCTTGGTTAGGATCACACAGCTGGTAGGTGTCCAAGGTTCAATTTGAACTCCTTGACTCCTGAACCAATGTTCTATCCCCTGCTCCCAGAATGTAAAAATGTACCTTCCTCCCTTCTTAGAGGAGCTAGAGGACTGCCTATCTGTTTGGACTTGATCGACTCTAGTTACTTTTGTGAGATTTCCCTTCCCCTCACCCTCTTTTTATTCTTTGTCATATCTCTCTGTCATAGCTGAGTGAAGGAGAAATATTGTGAAGGTGACATAAAACAAAAATATGTATACAAAACTAGAAATAATAATTATTATCATTATATACCTGTCCTGCTCGCCTCATAAGGTTTGGCATGGAAAAAATGAGATGAGCCATGTAACATCTGATATAAATGAACATTATTATCAGTAAAAATGGTGATACTATTTTTGTGGTCATTCAACTGCCTCAAACTCTTGATGACCAACACCATTTGGGGTTTTTTCATAGCAATACTAGAGTAGTTTGCCGTTTTCTTCTCCTACTCATTTTACAAATAAGGAAACTGAGATAAAAAGGATTAAGTGACTTGCCCAGGGTCACACAGTTGTTAGATATTATGAGACCAGATTCAAGCACAAGAAAATGAATCTTCCTCCCTCTAGGCCTGGTATACTATCCACTGTACTGCCTAACTGCCTTTATAATCCTTAGAAGTATAAAAGTTAAGCTCAGCCTTCTGTTTTTAAGGAATGAGTAGCTGTAGTCGGTCAATTTACTAGCATTTATTAGACAAGTAGCTTCTATTAAGTCTTATTATGTGCTATGTACTTTGCTAAACATTGGAAATATAAAGGAAGGGAGTGAGGAACAGTCCCTATTCTCAAGGAGCTTCCAATCTAATGGACAGAAATGCTAGTACCTGAGTCTTCTTCTCTCTCTTTGATTCCCTCCAGCTCTACCTCTTGGCTTCTTCTTTATCTGCTCTATGGCCAGAAGTTAGGAAGAAAATCCATAGAAGAGAGTAGGTTAAGGCTGGTGGTCATGTGGGGTACCAAGGACCAACCCA
The DNA here is from genome assembly GCF_016433145.1 of Gracilinanus agilis. Taxonomy (NCBI): domain Eukaryota; kingdom Metazoa; phylum Chordata; class Mammalia; order Didelphimorphia; family Didelphidae; genus Gracilinanus; species Gracilinanus agilis. The sequence goes on from NC_058130.1 coordinate 746,549,477, forward strand.
GGAATACTTTTCATATCTTCTCATTCCAATTCAATGAATTCTTCTATATCTGCCATTAATTCCAAACAGAAAGGTGCTAATAGAATTAATAGAACAAAATTATGAACAGGATTTTTTTCTCTGCCCATAGAAATTGCCATGAACAGAACCCATGACATAAACAGGAAATGTTCCCTCAGAGGACACTGGGTAAGATACCACCTCAGGAAGAGAAACAGAACCCAGATCATCAACATGTATATCCATTGCTAGAGAGGCTGCTATGTGTATAAGAGAGAAAGAAGAGGAGGGAGGCAGAACAGGGAAGAAATGGATTCCAGGATACCTTCTGGATACTTCCTATTTTAACTAATCCTTCTTATTAAGTCAATGCTAAATTGGGCTTTTTTCTAACCTGTAAAAGGATTGTAAGTGTTTTTGGCACCATTTAAATTTGGTTCTGAAGCCCAAAGCCCTAGACACCCAAACCTAGTTATAACTCTGGGACAGAGGAATTAGGCAGATCACTTATTTAAGTCTGAGGGTGTCCTGGAGCCAGCTCTAATAAAATAACTACAAATCAGGGCTTGATTTATTGTTTTGTTGAATGTCTAGACTTAAGAAAGTAAAGGAGAAGATGTTAATAATGCAGATTCAACTTAAATGTGTGCAATGCATTTTTGGAGAGGTTGTTGAACATATACTAGGACACCCCAGGCATACCTGGCTACAGTTATAACTTGGATCCAGCTGAGCCCTAGAGTCATTGAATGGTCACTTTTGCAGCTCAATTTCAAGCAAATGAATTCCTCCACATTTTATAGGAAAACTTACTTTGTTTTCTCCCCTTGGGGCATGAAAGCAATTCTTAGGAGCAGCATCTGTTTTCACCCCTCCCAGGGTACCTAATGTAAGCAAGGAAGAATAACAGATGGAAATTTTTTATAGGTAGGATTTTGTGGTTTTCTAACTGTCACAGCAGAAAGTCCCCAATTTAGAATGTCAGGGCCTAAATTTGAATCCCAGCTCTGTGACTTACTACTTGCATCTCATTTAGCCTCACTGTGCCTCAGTTTCTTCATCTGTAAAATGAAAAGGTTGGACCAGACGACCTCCAAAATGTTTTCCAATTCTGAGTCTATGACAATATATCTTTTGCAGAAGTGAATTTTGACCTAACTGTGAATGTGCTAAGATCTCACTTCCATAGTAGATGGTTCCTCTTCTGCCCCATGTGTCATGGAGTTTAATGAAGTAGATAGAATTTGGGGGATTTCTCCAGCTAAAAGGAGTTTTGGGAAGGAGGGACCAACCCTTAAAACTTTCATGTGCTTTGCAAGGCCATTGAGTTGGACAAATTGGATCTACACCCTGATAAACCATCTCAGCAGATGGGCTAAACCAGGTTGAGGGTATCTGATGAGCCACAAACTCATCAGGAAGTTGAGGGGATGTCTACCCCAAGTATGTGAAGACTTCCTCTAGCAGAATGAGAAAATGAGAGCAGTTTGTCCCAATAACCATGAAAGTGGCTGAAGCAGGCATTGTGAAGCATTTAGATCTTGATCAGACATCAAAGATGCCATAGTCATCTCCTGCAACCTGGATCATCTCTAGTCATCCTGTCTTTTGTCTTGCCATTGAACTTCACTGACTCTGGCAGAGAGAGTGAAGGTGACAACTTTGCATAACTCTGCCACACCAATCCATGTGCAAGTCAAGACATCATCCCATAATATTATTGGTGCTCTTTGTAAACAGACAAACAACAATAATAGCAACAACAATCCAGCACCCAACACTGTGTATGTGTATGTGTATGTGTAGTATGTGTATGTGTAGCCGGGAGCCTGGACCTTGCTTCCTAGTGGCTACCTCTCAATCCATGTTTTAAATTCCAGAGTTTAATCCTGCTTTCCTCTCTGATGCCAGCACTACCAGCTGGTCCTATCCTATTCAATGACTTGTTTGACCTTAAGCACAGCCTGAGAAATGATAGAATCAGAGATTTTTAGATTTAGAAATAAAAAGGACTTTGGAGGACATATAGTCCAAACTATTCATTTTATAAATGAGGGAAATGAACCAGAAGAGGAAGAAAGATTTTTCCCAAGATCACACAGGCAATAGGTATCAGAAGTAATATTTGAACCCTGATTCTCTAGCTTCAGATTCATTTATTTCACTGTCTCTCACTGAACTAGGCATCCTCTTATAAAGTTCCATGTTCAGAGTCAAGATCTGAATTCAAATCTCATCTCAGATACATATTAGTAGATGATGCTCCTTAAGGCACTTCTAGTCTTCAGTTACCTCATCTATAAAATGGAAATAATAATAGTATCAAACTACCTCCCCTATTTCTTTGTAGAAGCTGGGTAAGGGGTTCATAAGTGTGGGTCATTACATATAGTCAGGTTTTTTCAATGTATTGATGGTGCTGATTTTTCCCCTCAATTTCCCCAGAAAAACAATTGTTGGGAGCAGGTGGGTAGCTCAGTGGATTGAGATCCAGACCTAGAGATGGGAGGTCCTAGGTCTAAATCTGGTCTCAGACACTTCCCAGCTGTGTGACCCTGGGCAACTCACTTAATCCCCATTGCCTAACCCTTATTGCTCTTCTGCCTTCGGACCAATACACAGTATTGATTCCAAGATGGGAGGTAAAGGGTTTAAAATAAATGAATGAATGAATGAATGAATGAATGAATGAATGAATGAATGACTAAGCAAATAAATAAATAAATGAGTGATAAATAGATAAATAAGTCATAAGTATTATCTCTCTGAGAGGGAAGAGGAAGAAAGCTACAGTGGGGAAATTTACATAAATTCATGAAATTATAAATATGTTAAATGCAACAAAATGGTGTAATATGCAATACAAAAAAATTAGTGAAATCTTATTTTTAATATTGTAACTCATAGGGTTGTTATTAGAATCAGATGAGGTCCTGTATGTAAGGTGACATAGCTAGGCATTACAGTAGTAAGGTGTTTCATTATGGAATAAAGAAAACCTCAGTTCCACTCCTGCCTCAGATACTGACTAGCTATGTGATTCATGGCAAAGCACTAAATCTCCCTCACCCTCAATGTCCTCATCTATAAAATGGGCATAATTACCCCAAATTACCCACCTCCCAGGTTTGTTACAAAGCCCAAATGAGAGGGCATAAGTGAGGTCCTTTGAAAACGTCAAAGGTGCTATAAATGTCCCAGGTCCAAAATACTTTCTTCAGTTCTAAAATGGGGATATAAGGAACCCCACCCTCACAGGGATGGTCTTGAGGGTCGAATAAGGAAAACATGGAAAGCATTTTACAAATCTCACAGAGTTATTTATGTAGGATGTTCCAAATGTCTGTGTGCAACGTTAAGCAAAGCGCCCTCAGACTTTTGGGATACCCTGCATAAATTTTAGTGATCCTAATTAAAATACTTTGAAAAATCTTAGAGGCCTATCAAAAGACAAATCAACATGCATTTATTAAGTGTCTACTATGTGCCAGATACGTTGCTAAGTGCTGGAGATACAAAGAAAGAGAAAAGATAATCTCTGCCCTCCCAAAGCTCATAGTATAATAGAGGGGACCTTTCTATAGTAGCTTACCTTTAATAGTCAATAGATACGCTTGGCTTGAAAAAAGATATTTGCTGAAAACCTGCAAATTATGAACAAACATGCTATAAATAGAACAAATTAGATATAATCAGCAGAAATAAGGCCTTAAAACTAAGGAAGAAAAAGAATAATTTCTTGTAGAAGGTGAAATTTTTGTCTGGAATTTGAAGGAAACTAAGAGGCTTCTGAGAGTAGATGAAGGGAAACTGGATTCTGGGCATGAGTGACAGACAGTAAAAATGTCTAGAGCAGAGAGGAGTGTGTGAGAACAGCAAGTAGGACAGTTATTATTATAGATGGTGCAGTGGATAGAGCACAGAACCTATAATCAACAAAATGTGAGTTCAAATCTACCTCAGAAACTTATTAACTATGTGACCCTGGGTAAGTCATTTATCTCTATTTCCCTCAGTTTCTTCATCTGTAAAATGAGCTGTAGATGGAAATAACAAAGTACTTCAGTATCTTTGCCAAGAAAAGCTCAAATGTGGGAGGGGGAGCTAGATGGCAACTAGTTGGCTCAGTGGATTGAGAGTCAGGTCCAGAGACAGGAGGTCCTGAGTTCAAGTATGACCTCACACTCTTCCTAGCTGTGTGACCCTGGGCAAGTCACTTAACCTCCATTTTCCTAGCCCTTCCCATTCCTCTGCCTTGAACCAATACATAGTATTGATTCCAAGATAGAAGCTAATGGTTTTTAAAAAAAAGGCCAAATGGGATCATGAAAAATTGTACAGGTTTGAACAACAAGCTTCTAGAGGGAGGGATTTTTGTTTATTTTTTAATTTTTGCCATTGGACCTCCAGCACCTAGTACAGGGGGTGGCTTCTAGTAGGTGTTTAATAAATTCTTGTTAATTAATTGGTTTTTCGTTTCCAATATTGACTTGGTGTTCAATATTTGCCTGACTTTCACTTGTGCTAGGAGTTTACTACATCCCTCCCCCCAACTTCTTAAATGAGGACAGGACCTAATCAGCACCACGGACAGTGTTTAGTTAGCCACAGTTCTCTCCAGACCTCAGTTTGGGATCTCATTAGATTCCAGCCTGGGTCTTACAATGTATTACGATGTTGTTATTATATAAAACAGTCTAGTCATGAAAATCAGGAGCACTGTAAGTTTTCTTGATTTCTTTAACACCCCCTGACCCTCACCTCTTCCAAAGTTGCTGCTTGTTGAACATAAAAATTACAATGTTAGTTCCCTCCAAGCATCCCCCCAAATCTTCCATTTTGTGAGAATCCTGTTTAATCTCCTGGCAAGTATAATATCTGCACAGAATGGATGGTAATTACCAAAATGGCTGTTAGCCTGGGCAGAACAGCTCCTTATTAAAATATCTTCAAATCAGGTCTGAAAAATGCTCAACTCCTATCTGTGGGATTTTTCCCTGCACTTTATGTGACTGGGTCGCTTAGCAGTGAGGTTAGGAGAAGTGTTGTGATAATGAGCCCGATTTCCATTCTGCAGCTTCCCTCCCCTGATGCTGATTAAAAGATAAATTGGAGATGAGTCTAAAAATGTGGTCCAGTGAAATGTGTGCCTTCAAGAATTCACCAACTGTAACAGACCCAAAGAGTCATCTGATCCATCCCTCTGCCTCCAGCATTACAGTACCAGTGGAACAAATTTCTGTCAAATAAGGTGCAACCTATTAGGGATTTACAATTAGTCCCATTTTACATTGAGCATGAAGATGATGGCATCTTCTTTCAATGAAGTATCCACATATCACCTTACCATAAAGGAACTGAGAACCTTTGCATATATTACTGAAGCTACCTCAATAGTCCAGCCTTCTTTAAGGTCCACGTTTGCTTAATGCAAGAAGTATTTTCTTTGGGAAGAAAACTATGAGACAAATAATATATACGTGAAAAAACAAACACAATATATTTTATATGTTCTAAGCCATCTCCAGAAAACAATCCCCTTAATATGACTGACAAGTGACCACTCCATCTTTACTTGCAGACCTCCAATGAAAGAAAAATTTTATCCCTCTTTTGGAAGGTTTCTAAATGTTAGGAATTTTTTACTTATATAGTACTCCTTTTAAGAACTACTTACCCATTCATGTGTAAAGTTTGGCTCCCCAGTTTTAAAGGATACTCTATGGGTATGGAAAACTATATAGTTCACAAGCCCCCAGCAGTGTGCTTACTTTTAATACTCTGTGAACAGACATAATTGTTTCAAAGCAAAGACATTCACAAAAATGGCACAATAAAAATAAATAGTAGCTTCAACATTTCTGTTGGAGATCTGTAAGTTCCTATAAATATAGAGCTCCCTTGCCCACAAATATACATCATACTCTGAGATGTTTTTTTTTTTCAAACTATTTTCTCTATCTTATATTTAGGAAGTTGATTTTTTCAACCCAAGCCCAAGGTTTTACAATTTTTCTATTAAAATTCTCCTTTTTTTAAATTTGTCATATTAATATATAATGTATATATAAAACTATGTATAATGATAATGTATATATAATATAATCATATTTAGTTATAATATTAAAATAATGTTATTAAATTTGTCATAGTAAAATTTTAGCCTCTTTAATCCTGATTCAGCATCCAATGTATTAGTTATCCATCCCAGCATTATTCTGGGATATACCAGCAATAATACCATTTTTCAAGTTGTTTTTTCAGAGAAGAAGTAGACTCAGAGAAGAAAAGTCAACTATCCAAGTTAAAAGTGAACTATCCAACATTGGAGTTTAAGGCAATTCAACAAGGAATTATTAACTGTATCCTATATGCAAGGCACTGGGTTATATGCCAGGAATATAAAATAGTTGTGCCCTGCAGAACCTTACATTCCTATAATAGTAAGGCAGCATGTAGAAAAGTTGGAATTAAAATATAGTCCTCTGCCTCAAAACCTAGTGGCCTTTCAAATTTCTTGACCCAACCAAGGATGGTTTGCAGCCTTTTAGGACTCCCTGAATAATCCTCAGAGATTGATGCTTCAGTGACACAAGGCTTTAAGATTCAATATTTTAGAAGAAAATTTCATAAGTATACACCTATTTACATAATGGGTTTCTTTCTTTTCTCTTTCTTCCACTTTTATCCTCTCTCCTTCATTTTTCCTCTCTTCCTTTCCTTCCCTTCCTACATTATTCCTTCATTCCTTTTTCCTGTAGAGTGTGTGTGTGTGTGTGTGTGTGTGTGTGTGTGCCTATGCATGTATTCCTGTGAATCTGAGATAGGCTCCTTCCTGCTCAGGATTCTTTGGTTGCCAGGTTTTCCCTCCAATAACCTCAGGTGCATCTGTCCTATTCAGTTTCTGTGCAATATGAATGTCTGCTGCTTACAGTCCTGATCCTTAAAGCTCATCTCTCATTCTCTTCTCTCCCTCAGTACCACAAAATTTCAGAATCTCATGGTTAGAGGGTCAGGAGTCACCTGATCTAAACTTAACCTGAAAAATAATTCCTACTCAAACTTAACCAACAAATGGTCATTATAATTGAAGACCTCCAGTCGGGGAAATCCCACTCCTGAGGCAGCCCATCATACTTTAGGACAGCATTAAGGAAGTTCCTCCTTATGGGAATACAGAGAAGACATCTGATATCTTTAAAATAGAGAACTTCTATTGTCAGAAAAAAGCAGGTCATCACTCAACTGGGACTTAGTAAGGAAGTTCTAGTTACCTAGGGGTTCAATGACATTCCCAGGGTCATATACACAGCTAGTAAGTATCACTGAGCAGAATTCAAACCCAAAACTCCCTGATTCAAAGTGCAATACTCTATCTACTAGGCCCTATTCCCTATTCCCTTTTTTTAGTCATTAAGCATAAATGTATGCCCTTCTGTCTTCCACTTATTTCTCCTAGTTCTGTCTTCTGGGAGCCAAGCAACTCAAAGGAAGGAAGGAAGGAAGGAAGGAAGGAAGGAAGGAAGGAAGGAAGGAAGGAAGGAAGGAAGGAAGGAAGGAAGGAAGGAGGGAAGGAGGGAGGAAGGAAGAAAGTAGAGAGGAAGGAAGGGAGGGAGGGAGGGATGGAGGGAGGAAGGGATGATGGAGAATGAAAGAGAAAAGAAAGAAGAAATCCACTGAGCCACCTAACTGTCCTTAAGATTCTTAAACATAATTTTTATGCTTCCCTTGATTCTCAAGGCTAAACATCGGTAGCTTCTTCAACTAATCCTCAAATATTACAGAGGGTTAAATTAGAGAATCAGAATATATAGCAGATCATGTTCAAGGTCAACTATGCAGCATGCTAAAATATAATTTGTAGTCAAATGATCTGCTTTAGAATCCTGTTTCTCCTCCTTACTAGCTATATGACCATGGGCAAGTGGGTCACTTCACCTCTCCTGGGCCTTAGTTCTACTTCTATAAATGAGGGTATTATTATACTAGATGGCATCTGAGGTTGCTTCCAGCTTTTCATCATCTCATTCTATAATTCTAGTTCTCTGTCCATCAGAGCAATCTGAATGTCTTTTCTTTGCATTTTTCTATTGATTGGTCCCACCTGGGCTATCCAGGACATGAGGAAAAGACCCAGCACGTTTCAGCCATGCCTGGGCAGTCAGCAGTGGCAGCCGATACTGGCTGGCTTTCTTTAAAATGGTCTAATGAAATAACGGTAAGATATCAACATTGGCTCACAGGCTTCTGCTAAGGGCCAAGAGACTGAGTGCTCTTAATAATTCAAGTCTGCTCTTGCAGAACTAGTTGAATTTTCCTAATTTGTCAAAATAATGACCTTCATTCTTGAATCAGAACAAATGACTTTTGAATCGTCTCCGGTGAACTGATGGAGCATTCTAGACTCAGCTCTTCTCTTCCTTGAGTTACTCTCTTTTTGAAGTCTCTGAATGAGAGATGGGCCACTAAAACATTGGCCACATCTTTATTCCATTATGTGGAAGTGGAACCATCCAAAGGAAAACTTCCATGATGTCTCGACCTCTGTCTGTCATTTGGTATGTAGTCTGCTGTCACTCAGGACAAGGAGAGGACAGGCTCAGTCTGTAGGCAGGAACAGGATATAAAATTTAGTGGGGTCAGTCTGGGAGGATGGCAAGAGAGCAAGAGCATAGTGGATAAGAAGAGTCAGACCACATGATCATAGGAATGGGAAAATCAATGAAATACAGTGTTGGAAGGGACTTTAGAAATTTTCTTTCTAATAGGATCATAGCATCCTAAACTTAAAACTAGGAGGAATGTTAGCAGTTATCTAGTCCATCTGTCTCATTTGGCAGATGAAGAAACTGAGACTTAATGAGGTTAAGGGTCTTAACCAAGGTCACACTGGTAGTAAGTGGCAGAACTGGGATTCAAACACAACTTCATGACTTCTAATTCAATACTAAAAGTTTATCATTCTCTCCACTTAACCACACCAACTCAAAGTCAAATATATTAAAGATCATAAATCAAAATATCATAAAGAAAACTCTAACATACACTCAACAAATCATTATACAGCCTTTTCTTGAGAATCCCCAACAGGGGAAAGCCCACAATCTCTAGGAGCAGCCAGTTCCATTTTGGAGTAGGGAATCATTAGTTTTTTTCCCCTAACATCAAGCTTCATTTGGCCTCAATTTCTGACCATTTCTCCTAGGTATTCCCATTGGGGCCAAGTAGAAGAAGTCTAATTCCTTCTTCTGGCCTTGTAAGTACTTAAAAACAATATATACATATATTTATGTATGATAAATATAAGTATGTGTAAATACATACAAATAATTTAGGGTTAGGTTTATTTGTATATAGACATTATATATGTATATGTATTCATATAGATACATATACATGTGAATAGTGTGTGTGTATATGTGTATACACATATAGTGTACACATAGATACAATGTCCCCAAGGGCCCTCCTAGGTCTAAATCTATGCTCTTATGATCCAGTCAAGACAGCTAGTACATGCAATGGATAAGGGACTAGACCTGATGTCAGGAAGACTCATCTCTTTGAGCGCAAACATGGTCTCTGTGTGACCCATGGAAAGTCACTTAAGCCTGTTTGCCTCAGTTTCCTCATCTGTAAAATGAACTGGAAAAGGAAACGGCAAACCACTCTAGTATCTTTGCTGAGAAAGCCCCAAAAGGGGCCATGAAGAGTCAGACATGACCACAGTGACCAAAGAACAGCAACAAAATTATACAGTCTCCCCTGAGCCTTCTTTTCTTAAAGCTAAACATCCTCAGTTCTTTCGACCCAAAGCTAGTAAATATTGAGGCAGAATTTAAACCTAAGATTTCAAGTCCAACACTCTATCCGGCATACCAGATTGCCTTTCTACTGTATTAAAGTAGATAATAGGCCATATTCAAAGTCAATTTAGCAATGTGACACAGTGGAAGCATGCTGGATTTGTAATGAGAGAACCTGGGTTCAAATCCTGAATTTGATGCTTACTACTTATATGACCCTGGACAACTACCTTTACCTCCTTTGACTTCAGTTTTCACCTCTGTAAAATGAGGAGGTTGAAATAGATGACCTCTAAATTCCCTTCTAGGGGTAGCTAGTGTAAGGAATTAAATTTAGGATTTCACTAAAATATGAGAATTATAAAAGTGAGATTGTGGTCTCCATTTATAAAAATTATTAACTTCTTAAGTCAAAAAATCTGTTAGTAGCTCTTAATAATTTAATATAATATAAATACAGCAAAAGAGAGAAATGTCAGAGGGAAGCAGAAAATATTTCCTAGCTAAATATCCTATAATTTCCAATTCAAAGAAATTCAGTTCAACTCCAACAAAAGCTTCCTCAGGTCCCAATCTCCATGTGGAAGTCCAATAACGTCTTCAATATGGGTCTCACCAGTGTAAGCCTCTTCCTTCAGTTCCAATCATCCACCCAGAAAGCCTCCAACATGCAGAATCATGCANGGAAGGAAGAGAGGTAGTGAGGAAGGAAGGGAGGGAGGGAGGGATGGAGGGAGGAAGGGATGATGGAGAATGAAAGAGAAAAGAAAGAAGAAATCCACTGAGCCACCTAACTGTCCTTAAGATTCTTAAACATAATTTTTATGCTTCCCTTGATTCTCAAGGCTAAACATCGGTAGCTTCTTCAACTAATCCGCAAATATTACAGAGGGTTAAATTAGAGAATCAGAATATATAGCAGATCATGTTCAAGGTCAACTATGCAGCATGCTAAAATATAATTTGTAGTCAAATGATCTGCTTTAGAATCCTGTTTCTCCTCCTTACTAGCTATATGACCATGGGCAAGTGGGTCACTTCACCTCTCCTGGGCCTTAGTTCTACTTCTATAAATGAGGGTATTATTATACTAGATGGCATCTGAGGTTGCTTCCAGCTTTTCATCATCTCATTCTATAATTCTAGTTCTCTGTCCATCAGAGCAATCTGAATGTCTTTTCTTTGCATTTTTCTATTGATTGGTCCCACCTGGGCCATCCAGGACATGAGGAAAAGACCCAGCACGTTTCAGCCATGCCTGGGCAGTCAGCAGTGGCAGCCGATACTGGCTGGCTTTCTTTAAAATGGTCTAATGAAATAACGGTAAGATATCAACATTGGCTCACAGGCTTCTGCTAAGGGCCAAGAGACTGAGTGCTCTTAATAATTCAAGTTTGCTCTTGCAGAACTAGTTGAATTTTCCTAATTTGTCAAAATAATGACCTTCATTCTTGAATCAGAACAAATGACTTTTGAATCGTCTCCAGTGAACTGATGGAGCATTCTAGACTCAGCTCTTCTCTTCCTTGAGTTACTCTCTTTTTGAAGTCTCTGAATGAGAGATGGGCCACTAAAACATTGCCCACATCTTTATTCCATTATGTGGAAGTGGAACCATCCAAAGGAAAACTTCCATGATGTCTCGACCTCTGTCTGTCATTTGGTATGTAGCCTGCTGTCACTCAGGACAAGGAGAGGACAGGCTCAGTCTGTAGGCAGGAACAGGATATAAAGTTTAGTGGGGTCGGTCTGGGAGGACGGCAAGAGAGCAAGAGCATAGTGGATAAGAAGAGTCAGACCACATGATCATAGGAATGGGAAAATCACTGAAATACAGTGTTGGAAGAGACTTTAGAAATTTTCTTTCTAATAGGATCATAGCATCCTAAACTTAAAACTAGGAGTAATGTTAGCAGTTATCTAGTCCATCTGTCTCATTTGGCAGATGAAAAAACTGAGACTTAATGAGGTTAAGGGTCTTAACCAAGGTCACACTGGTAGTAAGTGGTAGAACTGGGATTCAAACACAACTTCATGACTTCTAATTCAATACTAAAAGTTTATCATTCTCTCCACTTAACCACACCAACTCAAAGTCAAATATATTAAAGATCATGAATCAAAATATCATGAAGAAAACTCTAACATACACTCAACAAATCATTATACAGCCTTTTCTTGAGAATCCCCAACAGGGGAAAGCCCACAATATCTAGGAACAGCCAGTTCCATTTTGGAGTAGGGAATCATTAGTTTTTTTCCCCTAATATCAAGCTTCATTTGGCCTCAATTTCTGACCATTTCTCCTAGGTATTCCCATTGGGGCCAAGTAGAAGAAGTCTAATTCCTTCTTCTGGCCTTGTAAGTACTTAAAAACAATATATACATATATTTATGTATGATAAATATAAGTATGTGTAAATACATACAAATAATTTAGGGTTAGGTTTATTTGTATATAGACATTATATATGTATATGTATTCATATAGATACATATACATGTGAATAGTGTGTGTGTATATGTGTATACACATATAGTGTACACATAGATACAATGTCCCCAAGGGCCCTCCTAGGTCTAAATCTATGCTCTTATGATCCAGTCAAGACAGCTAGTACATGCAATGGATAAGGGACTAGACCTGATGTCAGGAAGACTCATCTCTCTGAGTGCAAACATGGTCTCTGTGTGACCCATGGAAAGTCACTTAAGCCTGTTTGCCTCAGTTTCCTCATCTGTAAAATGAACTGGAAAAGGAAATGGCAAACCACTCTGGTATCTTTGCTGAGAAAGCCCCAAAAGGGGCCATGAAGAGTCAGACATGACCATAGTGACCAAAGAACAGCAACAAAATTATACAGTCTCCCCTGAGCCTTCTTTTCTTAAAGCTAAACATCCTCAGTTCTTTCGACCCAAAGCTAGTAAATATTGAGGCAGAATTTAAACCTAAGATTTCAAGTCCAACACTCTATCCGGCATACCAGATTGCCTTTCTACTGTATTAAAGTAGATAATAGGCCATATTCAAAGTCAATTTAGCAATATGACACAGTGGAAGCATGCTGGATTTGTAATGAGAGAACCTGGGTTCAAATCCTGAATTTGATGCTTACTACTTATATGACCCTGGACAACTACCTTTACCTCCTTTGACTTCAGTTTCCACCTCTGTAAAATGAGGAGGTTGAAATAGATGACCTCTAAATTCCCTTCTAGGGGTAGCTAGTGTAAGGAATTAAATTTAGGATTTCACTAAAATATGAGAATTATAAAAGTGAGATTGTGGTCTCCATTTGTAAAAATTATTAACTTCTTAAGTCAAAAAATCTGTTAATAGCTCTTAATAATTTAATATAATATAAATACTGCAAAAGAAAGAAATGTCAGAGGGAAGCAGAAAATATTTCCTAGCTAAATATCCTATAATTTCCAATTCAAAGAAATTCAGTTCAACTCCAACAAAAGCTTCCTCAGGTCCCAATCTCCATGTGGAAGTCCAATAACCTCTTCAATATGGGTCTCACCAGTGTAAGCCTCTTCCTTCAGTTCCAATCATCCGCCCAGAAAGCCTCCAACATGCAGAATCATGCAGAATCCTCCTTACCCAGGAGAGTCTCCTCATCAAAAGAGCCAAGGAATTAAAAGCCTTAATCTCTTTGCTCTCACCTTTTATAGTCTTTTTTCCATGTGGCTTCCTGTCTTCTGAGGGTATAAACTCTTTTCAAAAGAGTTCACAAGTTCCTGACTGATTGACTTAAAAAGGTGGAGCTCTCTAAGTAAGTGACTTGTGAATTCTCTTACTTGATGGCTAACAAAGTGTTAAGTAGAGGTGTTTTCAGGTTTTGGCTGATTAAATTAAAAGTTCTGATTGATAGGCAAAGGAAATTTGATTCACACTTCACACTAGGTAGCTTAGTGAATAGAGCCAGGCCAAGTGTCAAGAGGACTTGGGTTCAAGTCTGGCCTCCAATATTACCTTTTATAAATGGCGACCACAATCTCACCTGGGCAAGTCACTTAACCCCAATTTCCCAGCTCTTATTGCTCTTCTGCCTTGGAACCAATACACAGTATTGATTCTAAGATGAAGATAAGGGTTTAAAAAATGAATTCCCTTCTAGCTCTAAATATATGATCTTAAGTCATACTACCTTTTCTGGATGGAAATTTCTCACCTAGAAAATAATAATAACTACCTTTAGGGTTTGTAAACTTCTTTATATGTCAATCTCATTTGACCCTTAAAGTAATCCTGTGTGAGGTGGGTGATATTATTATCCCCATTTTATAGCTGAAGAAACTGAGGCTGAGAGATGTTAAATAACTTACTCAGACTCATACAGCTAATTAATGTCTGAGGCAGAATTTGAACTCAGATCTTCCTGACTCCAAGTCATACACTCCATCTCACCTCCTAGAGTTACATATGAAGGTTAACCCCAAATCCAAGGTACCCACTTTCCAGTCCCAAACTCTGACCCCCCCAGACTAGTTTCCAGTCCCAATGACAGAAGCAATAACGCTTCCTGGCTTCTCTCCACTGTCTCCAGCAGGCTCCCACTTACCAAGCATTATGCCCTGCACTCCCTAAGAAGGTCTTCATCCTGCCTGTCTGCCATCTGTGCTATTATGTCCATGGGAGAAAATAATGTCAGAGATGCACATAGCAAACGCTCCCTGTTGCTGCTACATCTGCATTTGTTCTTTGACAGAGAGAGCTGGAATTTCCCCTGAAAGAAGCCACCGCCACAAGAGCCTCATAAATCGAGGAAAGTAATTGCTAACCCTAGGAATCATGACTGTGGTCCATGGTCTCGGCTTCATTTCTTTCCTTATTAGTGCATTCTACCATCCCGTCATTAGCTAGACACACTGAAATGAGTTTATCAACTCACCCTTTTTCTTCCTAGCATATCCCAACAGTGAGTAAGCATATACATCATTGCTAGCTTGGATGTGGGCTCTGAAAGTGGAGAATGGTTCTGCAGCATCCAATGGCTGTCCTACTTCCAGATTTGCCTTTCCCTTCAAGGCCAGCAAGGCTGTGTGGTATACTACAGTGGATGGCTGGATCTCCAGGGCAGATTGTATATGTATGGGCAAGAAAGGAATAAATGCATGATTCTGTGTGTCCTCAATACTGCAGTCACTCATCTGCTGCCTAAAAGACTTAGGGATCCTGGGCAAGTCACTTGACCCCCATTGCCCACCCTTATCACTCTTCCACCAAGGAGCCAATACTCAGAAGTTAAGGGTTTAAAAAATAAATAAAATAAAATAAAATAAAAGACTTAGGGAGCAGGGGAGCGGCATAGCATGGTACAAAGAATGTTGGCCTTGGAATCAAAGGTTCAGAGACCAAGAGGTAGAAAAGACCTCAGCGGCCATCTAATTCAGCCCAAGGGGCAGTTAGGTGGTGCAGTGGAAGAGTCACGAAGTTCATCTTCTTGAGTTCAAATCTGAACTCAGACACATGATGTGTGACCTTCAGCAAGTCACTCAAGCCTGTTTTCCTCAGTTTCTTTATCTGTAAAATGAGCTGAAGAAGGAAATGGCAAACCACCACAGTATCTTTGCCTAAAAAGACCCCAAGATAAGATTTTTAAAAGTAATTCAGGTCTGAAAAATAACAACAAATATTTTACAGATATGATCCTGAGGCCCAACAAAGTTTAGGTTATAAATAGGTTCAAACCCTTGACATTCCCTAGATTTGTGACCTTGGATAAATCACATCACCTCTCTCGGTCTCATTTTCTCCACGTGTAACATGAGGGGATTGGACTCGATGGGACTAAACTAAAGTCTCTTTTAGTTCTAATTCTATGATCCAATAGTATTCTTATTTTTATCAAAGGACCACAGGATCATAGGTTTAGAGTTAGAAGGGATTTAGAAGTCATTAAGTACAGATCCCTCATTTTCAGAGAAGGAGTCCTGGAGAGATTGAAATAATAACGAGGTTCAAATGCCTTCTCTGACACTTAAGGGGTTTCAGACTCTTTGAGTCCCATTTTCCCCATCTGTAAAATGGTGCCAGTGTAGCAACTACCTCACAGAATGGTCACAAGCATCAAATGAGATATTAAGAACTCCATAAATCTTAAAGCATTATATGTAATCATAACTGACATTTTCAGAACAACCTTCCACACACACACATTGGCCGTGTGATTTCATTGGTGCAGGAGGGAAGATGAGAAAACAGCCCATTCTCTGCATCTTACATTCTTATAGAGCTGCCTGAAACACTGGGAGGTAGAGTATCTTGTCCAGGGTCATGAGCTGATCTTTTCAAAGGCAAGATTTGAACCCAGGTCTTCATACTGAGGCTGTCATGTCATCCAAGAAATATATTGTCTTTCATTTCAAGGTTTGTCAAGCAGATGGCATAAGTAATATCTTTTTTTAAAAAACCCTTACCTTCCACCTTAGAATCAATACTGTGTATTGGTTCCTAGGCAGAAGAGTGATAAAGGCTAGGCATTTGGGATTAAGTGACTTGCCCAGGGTCACACAGCTAGGAAGTGTCTGAGGCCAGATTTGAGTCTAGGACCTCCTGTCTCTAGGCCTGGCTCTCCATCCACTGAGCTACCCATCTGCCCCCAGTAATATCTTTTAATCCTCACAATGCCTCTGTGAAATAGGTGCTATTCTAACCCCCATCTCACAGATGAGGAAACTGAGGCCAAGGTCACACAGCTAATAAGCTGGTCTAGAGCTCTCTCTGTTATACTATCGTTTCATTACTCCATGTGTGGAGGAAAGCAAATTTTCTGAATAGAATAGTGGCACATCTGGGACTGACCAAAGCCCCACTTCCAGCTGCAGAGGACTAGCAGATTTTTTGGCCTTTCCCTCCC
Organism: Gracilinanus agilis; assembly: GCF_016433145.1. Taxonomy (NCBI): domain Eukaryota; kingdom Metazoa; phylum Chordata; class Mammalia; order Didelphimorphia; family Didelphidae; genus Gracilinanus; species Gracilinanus agilis. The sequence goes on from NC_058130.1 coordinate 746,566,149, forward strand.
TTTACTTTTCAATTTTTCTCTGAGTTCTAACTAGTATCTCTGGCAAAACAGCAGACACTTGAATGGCAAGAGGGTAAGAAGGGATACTGTGACTCAGAGTTCTGGAGGGAACTCAGGGATAATACTCTAGGAGGGCAAATACATCTCCTAAGCCATTGCCCATCCAAGGGCCAAGCTCCCTCGTACCCTACTGCTGGCAAGGCTGTAGACTGGGGAAAGAACAAGGGGAGAGTGGAGGGTTAGGAAGAAAAAATTCCTATCCGGTAAGTAGCTTCCTGTTTTCACTAATGCCTACCACCTAGATGAGATAGCTAGGTGGCTCAATGAATAGAGCCACAGTCCTGGAGTCAGGAAGACCTAAGTTCAAATCTGGCCAACTCTATGATCCTGGGTAAGTCACTTCACCCTATTTGCCTCAGTTTCCTCATCTACATAATGAACTGGAGAAGGAAATGGCAAACCATGCTAGTATTTTTGTTAAGAATACCTTAAATGGGGGCAGCTGGGTAGCTCAGTGGATGGAGAGCCAGGCCTAGAGACGGGAGGCCCTAGGTTCAAATCTGTCCTCAGACACTTCCCAGCTGTATGACCCTGGGCAAGTCACTTGACCCCTGTTGCCTATCCTTACCACTCTTCTGCCTTGAAGCCAATACACAGTATTGACTCCAAGATGGAAGGTAAGGGTTTAAAAATTAATTTAAATAAATAAATAGAAATAAAAATAAAAATAAAAGAATACCTTAAATGGAATCACAAAGAGAAAGAAACAACTGAAATGACTGAACAATAACCATTGCCACCTACATGCTGATGTCAACTAGTTCTCTCCAATGAGGGAGCCTACCTATTAATAACACCCTCTAAATTTCTTCACAATAGGACAAAGCCTTAATCACCCTGCCCTAGAGATGCTTCTACTGATTGATGAGATGGAAAAAAAACCAACAACCCTATTTGACTCTCCCTTTCTAGATGAGGTGGGAGCTTGAGTTTTGGTCTAGATGCCGGTTTCCTCCCTCCCTTCCTCCTTTTCAAACATTCCTAAGTGGTTTCTCTGGCGTGGGCACCATGGTTGATGTGCAGATGAATAAAACACAATGACTACTCTCAGGCAGTGCACTGTCTGTTTGAGGAACCAGGATATGCCCAAGTAAAAGTTAAGAAACCATGAAAAAGTGGAAAACAACTATGAGACATCAGAGCCGCCCCCAGGCAAGCTGTAAGTAACAGACAAGTGACACAAGACTGTGAGTGTTTCCAGAGCACTTTCTATGAAGGGATGGATCATTTCCTTTTAGGAGAGAATCTCCATAAGTCTGAAGAATATAATTTGAATACTCTGTTGCTTCAGAGTGAAGGAGAAGAAGAGTATCAAAGCAGGGGAATTAAGTTAAAGCAATTTCCCTGCATGAGGACAATGCTGCCCCCACATAGCCATGTGGCTGGCTCTGATTAGAAATCCCAGCCCTGAGAAGGAGTATAGTATGGCATAGTGGGAAGTATGCTAGTTCTAGAGTTTCAGGACTAGAGTTCCAATAGTGATGTTGCCACTCATTATCCATGTGATACAAGGCAAGTCATATAATCTCAGTTTCTCTTTCTGAAAAATGAGTGATTACACTAGATGATTTCTTTCTTTAAGAAGACAAAACAAGGTCCTAGGTTCAGGTCTGGGCTCAGACACTTCCTAGCTGTGTGACCCTGGGCAAGTCACTTGACCCCCATTGTCTAGCTCTTATCACTCTTCTGCCTTAGAACTAATATACAGTATTGATTCCAAGACAGAAGTTAAGGGTTTTAAAAAAAGTCAAAACAAACTCCTTAATTTTTGTCTTAGAATCCATACTTAACCCTGATTCTATGGAGTCTAAGGCAGAAGACTGATAAGGGATAGGCAATTGGGGTTAAGTGATTTGCCCAGGGTCCCAGTTAGGCAGTGTCTGAGACCAAATTGGAACTCAGGTCCTCTACATTCCAGGCTTGACTCTCTATCCACTGAGCCACCAGCTGAATGATTTGGAAGTGAGGCAAAGAGCATTTGAGAATCTATACAGATTCATGATGGTAACAGATGGGATGCGGTATGTGGAGAACATGTAGGAGACCAATTAGACTGGAAAATAGAATGTATGAGGGGCAATAATGTGAAATCAGGTTAGAAAGAGAAGGGCTAGGGACAAAAAATGGCCATGTGATCCCATTAGTATGTTGTTTAGTCCTTTCAGTTGTGAATGACTCTGTAAACCCATTTGGGGTTTTCTTTGCAAAGATACTGATGTGGTTTGTCATTTCCTTCTTCAGCTCATTTTACAGATGAGCAAACAGGGGCAAACAGGGTTAAGTCACTTGCCCAGGGTCACACAGCTATTATGTCTCAGGCCAAATTTGAACTCAGGTCTTTTTGACTCCAGGCCTAGCACTCTATCCACTGAGCCACCTAGTATACCTTATATATAGGAAGCATCAATGCAGGCCAGCATCTTTGTGACGCATCACAGTTTTAGAGAACTGAAGTGAGCATTGAGGAGCTAAGACACTTGCCCAAAGTCTACCTAGAAAGATTGGCTGGAGTTAATTATGGAATGCTTGAAATGACAAACAGAGGTTTGGCAAACTAGAGACAATAGGGAGCCACTGATAGCTCTTGAGGGAGAAGAGACAGCAAAATAATGGCTCACATCTGTGTAAAACTTCAAAGTTGGCAAAGTACTCTGTTCTTAGCACCCAGGAGAAAGGAGGTCATACTTGGATGATGAACCATTTTATAAATAAGGAAACTGAGGGTTTAAGTCATAAAATGACTTGGCCATTGTTACATAGATAGTAAATGTCTGAGCTGGAATTCAAACCCAAGTCTTCTGATTTCAGGTTGAATATTCCTCTTTCCACCATATAAAATTGCCTAGCAATACCATAGTAGGTGCTTATTATGTGCTTACCATGGAGCTAAGCACTGAGGGTACAAATACAAAGAGGAAAAATAGATAATCCTCATCCTAAAGAAAATAACATTCTAATGAGAGAAGAAAAAGGGGTGGTAGAGCATGGGGGGGAAGTACCTGTGATGGCAAGGGGGCAGAGATGGTGAATTCTAGGAACTCAAAAGCCAAACCAAGGAGGGAAGGAAGGCTAGCCAGTGTGGGTCCTTCCCCAAAATGGAAACCCCAAAAAAATCCTCACCAGTGGGAGAATAAAAATAATAGCTAAAATTTATGTAGTGCTTAACATATACCAGGCACTATAAGCAGTTTTCAATTACCCCATTTGAAGGAGAGAGCCAGCATGGCATAGGGATGTTCTTGGATGAGAAAGCAACAAAAATAGATAGATGTTCCAAGGCAGGAAGCCCAGGTACTGAGGGGAGATCCAGTTTGAGAAAGCAGTTGAGGCATCATAGCAAAATATAGAAAGCAAGGAGCAAAGGGTAATGAAGGCAGTCCTTAGCCCCACCCCAAAATGGAATCCTAGGAACAAATTCACCAATGGGATGTTCCTAGATAATAAGGCTTCAGAGATAGGTGATCTAAAGTGAGGAAATGACGGACTCAAAGGGAACTTCCAGAGTCAGAAGGCAACTGAGGCATCATGGTAGCAAAGACTGGAAAGTTAGAAACAGAGTTGGGAAGGGAAAAATAATAGATGTCTTCCAATTGTCCTTTGAATTCCTTATAATAATGGTTCTTTTAAGATTATGGCATTTAATAACCCAGTCACAAGAAAGATATAAGTGAATATTTTGTTATCTGTAAGCAGTTTCCTAAGCAAATATCTCAATACAGAGTTGCCCATTCTTTGCCTCCTTCTCCTCAAGTTCAGGCCAGGTTCTTTATCTATGTACTCAAGGTTGACAGACTAATTAGTGGGCAGTAATCTATATGCCTATAGCCTGAAAAAATTATATTTTTCATCCACTTTGTTTTTCTAGTCTACATGGTTAGCTTAGAAAGTTTTCTAAGGCAATCAATACAATAGGATACCAACCCTTTGCAGAGGTGAGAGGTCCATGACTGTGGTACATTGCACATATTTTAAGAGTTTTTCATGTATTGATCAGTTATGCTAATTTTTTCTTCTTCCATTCTTCCTCCTCTTTCCCCTTCTTTCTGCTTCAAAAGAAATATTATGGAATATGAAAGGAAAAAGAAGAGATATTGGGAAAAATACAACCAGTAAAAAAAGACATTAGTAAAAATCTATTTTAAAATATAGTAGAATACAATAGGTTTTAGGCAGCTGGATAGTAGAGTAGGTCGAGTGTTCAACAACATAGAGTAAAGAAGTCCTGAGTTTGAAATTTAACTTAGATACTTAGATACTTGCTATGTAAATCCCTTAACTTCTCTCAGGTTCAGTTTCCTTATTTATAAAATGGGGATAATAACAGTACCTACTTAACAGTGTTGTTATGAGGCTCAAATAAAATAACACGTTAATAATGATGATAATATTATTATTAACTTCAAATATAGACATTTAATGTGAATTAAACAACTCTGAGGTACCACTACCCACCTATCATATTGGCCAATATGACAGTAAAGGAAAATGATGTGGCAAAATTGGGACACTAATGTATTGCTGGGAGAGTTGAGAATTGATCCAACCATTCTGGAAGGCAATTTGTAATTATGCCCAAAAGGCTATAAAAGAATGCATACCTTTTGATGCAGTAATACCATTACTAGTTCTGTACCCCCAAAGAGATTTCTTAAAAATGGGAAAGTACCTGTTTGTACAAAAATATTTCTAGCTGTTCTTTTCATGGTGGCAAAGAATTAGAAACTAACGGGATGTCCCTTACCTGGGGAATGGCTGAACAAAGTGGTGATGGAGTACTATTGTGTTATGAGGAATGATGAACAGGATGATTTCAGAAAGAGCTGGAAAGATCTAAGGGAACTGATGCAGAGTGAAAATAAGCAGAACCAAGAGAACACTGTACACAGTAACTACAATATTATGGAATGATCAAATACGATAGACTTTGCTACTAACAGCAATCCAATGATCCAGGACAATTCTGAGGGACTTAGGACAAAGAATGCTATCTGCCTCCAGAGAAAGACCTGTTGGAGTAGAAATGCAGATGACAATATGAGTTATCACTTGTTTACTTGCTAGCTCCAAGGGGTGAGGCGGGGGGAGGAAGAAGGGAGTAAAACAATACAGATTATATAACTTCAGAAAACTTATGTGGAAATTTATTATTAAAGTAAAAAACTGTCTCCTGATATATATATATATATATATATATATATATATATATATATGCATTTGGAAAGCCTATATATCAAAAGGGAACCTAGCTTTTGTTTGGACTTTGTATGGAATCTAGTTTATGAATCACAAGATCTTAGAATAGGAAAGTACCTGAGACATCACCTAAACAAGAATTCTCTCCATAACATTAATTCATTCAGTATATTAAGGTCCACCTACTATGTGCCAGGCACTGAAATGGGTGATGGGTACACAAAGACAAAAAGAGTAATCAGTTCCTCCTTGCCCACAAGGAACATATTCTATTTCTAATGAGGAGAAACAGCATGCTAACAGGTAATTAAATATAAAATATATACAAAGTAAATAAAAAATAATGACTGGATTTGAGGGCATTAATAACTAGAGAGAATCAAAACAGATATTATGTAGAATATGTCAGACATAGCCTTGCAGGTCATCTTGGAGGCCTACAGCATTCCTCTTGCAGGCTAACTCATATTAAAATATAATTGAGAAATATTTAGCAAAATAAAGAAAAATATAATAGCATAAATTATGTTAATATGTGGTTTTCTGAGTCAATATGCCAGCAGCAGAGATCCTTATGTATGGATGAGTAGCACTGTTTCCATTTAAATTTGACACCACTGACATAGAGTTATTTGATTTGGGCTTTGAAGGAACTAGAGATTCAGTGAAGCAAGAGATGAGAAGGAAGCACATTCCAGGCATGAGCAGCCACTTGTGAAAAGGTGTCGAGACAGGAAAAAGAATTCAATTTCTAAGAGAGAGTATAGGAGGGTGCTAGAGCTGGTTCACAATAGCTCAGGAGAGCTAATTGTTCCATTTTAAGCTGAACATTTACACCTTGGAAATCTGCAAACCAAGACTGGATTTATTACCTTGTTAATTATCTAGAAAGTAATGGAGAAGATATTAATGCAAATTAAACTTCAAAGAATGTTGGGTATGCAGTTCTGGTTTCGGGTTTTTTTTGAGAGTTGGTTATTAAACATTTATTAATATTCCCCTGCCATTCAATTTGGAACTATGCCAAAAGAGCACTAAAAGAATGCCTGCCCTTTGATCCAGCCATACCATTGCTGGGTTTGTACCCCAAAGAGATCATAGATAAAAAAGACTTGTACAAAAATATTTATATCTATCAGCAAGACAGTGTATGATAAACCCAAAGAGCCCAACTTTTGGGACATGAATCCACTATTTGACAAAAACTGCTGGGAAATTTGGAAAACAATATGGGAGAGATTAGGTCTAGATCAACATCTCACACCCTACACCAAGATAAATTCAGAATGGGTGAATGACTTGAATATAAAGAGGGAAAGTATAAATAAGTTAATTGAACACAGAATAGTATACTTGTCAGATCTCTGGGAAAGGAAAGATTTTAAAGCCAAGCAAGAGTTAGAGAAAATTACAAAATGTAAATTAAATGGTTTTGATTATATTACACTAAAAAGCTTTTGTACAAACAAAAACAATGCAGCCAAAATCAGAAGGGAAACAACAAATTGGGGAAAAAAAACTTTATAACAAAAAACTCTGACAGGGGTCTAATTACTCAAATATACAAGGAGTTAAATCAATTGTATAAAAAATCAAGCCATTCCCCAATTGATAAATGGGCAAGAGACATGAATAGGCAATTTTCAGGTAAAGAAATCAAAAGTATCAATAAGCACATGAGAAAGTGTTCCAAATCTCTAATAATCAGAGAAATGCAAATCAAAACAACTCTGAGGTATCACCTCACACCTAGCAGATTGGCTAAAATGAAAGAAGGGGAGAGTAATGAATGTTGGAGGGGATGTGGCAAAATTGGGACATTAATGCATTGCTGGTGGAGTTGTGAACTGATCCAACCATTCTGGCTGGCAATTTGGAACTATGCTCAAAGGGCTATGAAAGAATGCCTTCCCTTTGATCCAGCCATAACATTGTTGGGTTTGTACCCCAAAGAGATCATAGATAAACAGACTTGTATGGAAATATTTATAGCTGCGCTTTTTGTGGTGGCAACAAACTGGAAAAGGAGGGTATGTCCTTCAATTGGGGAATGGCTGAACAAACTGTGGTATATGCGGGTGATGGAATACTATTGTGCTAAAAGGAACAATAAACTGGAGGAATTCCATGTGAACTGGAAAAGACCTCCAGGAATTGATGCAGAGCAAAAGGAGCAGAGCCAGAAGAACATTATACACAGAGATGGATACACTGTGGTAAAATCGAATGTAATGGGCTTCTGTACTAGCAGCAACACAATGATCCAGGACAATTCTGAGGGATTTATGGAAAAGATGCTACCCACATTCAGAGGAAGAACTGCAGGAGTGGAAACACAGAAGAAAAACAACTGCTTGAACACATGGGTTGATGTGGACATGATTAGGATATAGACTTGAAACAACCACACCAATGCAACTATCAATAATATGGAAACAGGTCTTGATGGATGATACATGTTAAAACCAGTAGGAATGCACATCAGCTATGGAGGGGAGGGAGGAATTGAGGGGGTGAAGGGGAAAGTAAGAACATGAATCATGTAACCATGGAAATTTTTTTAAATAAAATTTTAAAAATTTTAAAAAATTTATTCTCCTGCCATTATCAGTAGGCCAATCTGACAAGAACTCTGAAGAGTAATAAAGGGTTAGACTTTAAAGATAGGCTAGTGCCATACTGTGATGAGTTTTAAGGGACAAACAGATGATTTTGTGTTTCTATCCTAAAGTCAATAAGAAGATAGTAAAACTCCCTGACCAGGGGCATGACATAGGCCTGTGCTTTAAAAATATCTGTTTGGCAGCCCTGATTAGGATGGATGGAAGAGAGGGGAAACTGGGAACAGAGAAACTTATTAAAAAGCTATTACTGAGGGCAGCTGGCTGGCTCGGTAGATTGATAGCCAGGCCCAGAGATGGGAGCTCCTGGGTTCAAATCTGGCCTCAGACACTTCCAAGCTGTGTGACCCTGGGCAAGTCACTTAAACACCCCCCCCATTGCTGCTCTTCTGCCTTGGAACCAATACACAGTATTGATTCTAAGATGGAAGTTAAAGGTTTGGGGTGGGGGGAAGCTATTGCCATAGTCCAGGTAAGACTTGATGAGGGCTTAAAGGAGGGAGGTGGTCTAGCTCCACAAGTGATCATCTATCCAGTTTTTGAGGAACAGTACTTAAGTACCTACTGTGTGTCAAAAACAGTGCTAAGCACTGGCTATTCAAAGAAAGCCAAACCATAGTCTCTGCCCCACAAGGAGCTCATAGTTTAATTAGGAAAACAGAATTCATGTGTGTGTCCAGTCAACAAACATTTATTAAGTGGGTAACCAATGGACCATAAACTGGTTGGTGAATTAGAGGGATGTCTACCCAGACATGTAGAAAGGGCTAATAAGAATTACTTGTTCCAACAAAAAAATGAAAGCGACTGAAGCAGTTATCGTAGAGTGCTTAGAGCTTGGTCAGCCATGAAAGAAGCCAATGTCATCCACCACATCTAAAGCTATCCCCAGTCATCCTGACTTTTGTCCTGTCACTGGACTTGAATGATTCTGGAAGACAGAATGAGACTGATGACTTTTTGCAACTCTGCCTCACTTAAACCTAATTCATACACAAGTCAAAACATCACCCCATGATGTCATTGGTCCTCATCCAAAATGAAGGACAAACAACAACTAAGAATACAAAGAGAGGCAAAGGACAGTTTCTGCCCTTATTATGATTAAAATTCTTTGGATATTATCTTAATTTTATAAATATTAAATAATAAAAAGCAGGCCAGAGAAAGAAAGAGATAAGTATAAGCCATACATGGCCACTCTAGTTCTCTTATCCATCTTTTCCACAAGCAGTCTGAGACAGCCCAGAGGCAGATCACACATCTTCTAAGTCTAGGGTTCCTAGTGAAAAAAAGCAACTTCCTGTCCCCTCCACCAATATATGTTTTTTTTGAATGTCCCTTTCCCAATGTGAAGATAGGATTAATTCTCCCCTTGTCTATCTTTAGCTAAACAAATCAACAATTTAAATTACCCCTACTCGACACTAAGTAAGAAAATTTCAAGTCACTTACTAGAGTAAGCTCACAGCTCCAAAGGTCACTGCCCACCCTCTTGGGTAGTGCTAGGAAAATTGAAAGACTGCAATTGGTTCCCGTAAAGGGGGGAGCAGCAAGAAGTGGTATCAAGAAAACCAGCTCAAGGATTCAGTCACTCTCTCTGCAATGGATTCTTCAGCATCTTATGGCTCTTTGGGTTTCAGCTTCCTAATTAGGACTTTGGATTCTGGTAAGATTTGCTTTCGGATTCGCATATGCGGTCTGGAGACATTAGGATTAAACTTGGGGTTTTTGTAGCAAAGCAGTACTTTCTGTCTCTTTATCTATAGTTTCCCACTTTCACTATTTCCACCTCTTTGTAAATAAAGTTGCTTAAATTCATTTTGAGTTAAGTTGTAATATTTTTAAATCAGCAATCACAATATTACTTTAGAACTTTCTTTTTAGTATAAAATCTAAATTTAAATTTAAATTCTTACATCAGTTCCCTCTGATTGGCAGACTCAGACCTCAATTGGACAAGAGGAGGGTCTTCTGAACTCTGGGAGTAACCTTACAGTTTTTAGACTAGCCAAACAATGCACAGTATAGCATCTCTTAGCATGGTAGATTAGAGAAGGGAGGATTCCATTCATGGCCTAAGAGAGAGATGGTTCAGAGTTTAGCCCTAACTTTTTTTTTTTGCTTTAAAATCAAAAGGTTGCTTTGGAGTGTCAAAAAGGGGTTCAGACTAATATTAACTCTCCATACCCTCAAAGAGCTCACAGTCTAATGGGGGAGACAATATGTATACAACTGTGTCCACACAAGTTATAAATGAGATAAGTTGGGGATAATCAACAGAGGGGATAAGCTACTATGGTACCATGGCTAGAATACCAGACCTGGAATCAGAAACGCCAATTCAAATCCAGTCTCAGACACTAAATAGCTTATACAACCCTGGGAAAATCACTTTAACTCTATTTGCCTCAGCTTCATCATTTCTAGAATGAGCTGGAGAAGAAAATGGCAAGTCACTCCTAGATCTCCAAGAAAATTCCAAATGGAGTCACAAAGTCAGATATCATTGAAACTGAACAACAACAATCAACAAAGGGAAGGTTCTAAAATTCAATAGGATCATGAAAGACTTCCAGTAGGTGAGATTTTTACTAAGACCTGAAGCAAGCCAGGATGTGAAGATGAGGAGGTAGAGCATTCCAGGGGTGGAGAACATTAGGAGAAAATGCCCTAAATGAATAGGACACTAGATCTGTATTCAGGAAACCTTCAGTTTAAATAATCCCACTTAGGGCACTTATTAGCTCTGTGCCCCTGGACAAATCATTTAAAATCTTTCTTAGCCTTTTCTTAAAAAAAAAAAAAAAAAAAAAAAAAAAAAAAAAAAAAAACTTCTGGCATTGAATCAATACTGTGTATTAGTTCTAAGGCAAAAGAGTGGTAAGGGCTAGGCAATGGGGGTTAAATGACTTGTATAGGGTCCCAAAACTAGGAAGTGTCTAAGTCCAGACTTGAACCCAGGACCTCCCATCTCTAGGACACTGAGGCACTTAATTGCCCTATCACCTTACTTTTCTTGTTGGACACAATGACTTCAGTGAACTGTTCCAATTCTAAATCTATGATTCCTCCTTAATCCTTCCATAGCCCAATGCACCTCTTCCAGGGGACAAACAGTCCTTCAAGGCCCCAAAAGCAGTTATTATATTCCCCCTCCAAGTTTTCTTCTCTTCAAGCTAAATATACCCATTCCTTTTAACTTATTAAAGTCTGCTGATTTGTGTTTTGAAGGAAGAAAGGGAATCTAAGAAGCAAAGTCTGAAGGTTGCATGCATTCAAGACATAGTATTATTGTGAGATACTCAGGAGTTCTTCAACCCTTGGAGGTATTATACGTATTTCCATGTCTACACATGCGAAGCAGCTGTCAAGTGTAGACTCTTGAATGAAATTAATATGGGCAATTTTATAGTGTCTTGCTTCTGGTCAGTGAAGCATTTAGTACAAATGTTTATAAAATGTTTGTTTGCTGAGTCTTCTGCAGTCCCCATTCATCTTTCAAGAGATCACAAGGTAAAGGGGGGGGAAAAATTCTGTTTTGATATAAATGCCTGGAAACATCAAAACCTTAATCAAGGAGATGTGTGTTTTGGTACATTTAGTGTGTGGATGATGGGAAAGCCTTCTGGCAAAATGCATTCATCTTTTTTATGAGCATCTCTCTTGGCCTTAATGATTGATAGACAAGTCCATTGGTCCTTGGCAATAAATGTTTCTCTTTAAAGCCAGCTTTGAAACAAACAAGTTAGTTATTATCTACAGACCATCCTCTTAAACACTGCTTCTCCAATGTGGCCCTATCAGGCTGCGAGTGACGAGACAGTGGCTGCCATTCCCAGTCTCTGGGCACCGAGATGACAGATGTGTGCAAAAACATGGTACCCCCTTTCATGCTGGGCTCAGCTCTCCTTTGCACTTCCCCAGTGCTAATAATGAAGAGAGGAACTCATGCCTCCTGTTTAAGTTCCCTATTGCTACATGGCTAGATAAAACCATGAGACGATAGCTCATATATCTATCTGACTATAAAAAATGGATCAAAATAGAATCGTGTAAATTCAAGGGAATGATAATTTATTACCTAACATAAAAGTAACTCTTGCCAAGTGAGTAAGGATTGCATTCAATTATTCCCTTATCGTTCACCCACTCTCCGGACAGTACTTGCATATTTCTACACAATAATTAGCCAAATCCCCTAGTTCCAGATGGGATGCTTCCAGCCTTGAGTGGGCTCATGTACATGAGATGTAATTTCTCCTCATTAAACAGAGAAGGGAGAACCCAGAGTGGCATTTATCTTTGGCACACATGACATTTCTGTCTTCCTCATGCATAGTCCACTGCATTATTATCTCTGTCAGCAAAGAGGTTCTGTAGGACCCCTCTTCCAAAACAATGGATGAGGTCATTGAATCAGACAGCTTGAAAAAGGCTTAGAGAGATCCAATCGCCCCTCCTCTTCTCTTTTCTCTGCCTCAGTTACTGATGGCAAAATGAGGGTAATTATGCTTGCTCTAATCCTTTCAAAGAATTGATGTAAATATCAAATGACATAAGGAATGAAAATACTTAGTCAATACCCAGAGTGGTATTAAGTAGCTCGGGTGTTTGTATTTTTATTTTGGGGTTCTTATTTGGAAGGAGGGTACCATTATCCTTCCAGTCACCCAGGTTCTGTTTCTTAAGAGTCTTCTTATAATCCTCCCACTCATTCAACCAACATGTTCAAACTTGTAGAATCTTGTCATTTTTATCTCCACAGTATCTCTGGAACCTATGACCTTGCTTCTATCCACACTGCTATGACTCTAACTCAGACCTCCATCAACCTTTTACATAGAATATTCCAACAGCTTCCCAGTTGATCTTGCTACTTCAAGTCTCTCCATTTTCTAATCCATTCTCCACACAGTTACCAAAGCAACTTCCCTAAAGCCCATAGATTTGACCATGTCATTCTACAACTCAATAAATTCCAATTATTATTCCCAATTATCTCTATGATTAAATATAAACCCCTCTATATATAGTGCATTGTGAAGAGTATTCAAAGCCCTTCACATCCTGGGCCCAACCTATCTTTCCAGGCTTATAACACCTTTCTTCCCTTCACATACTCTAAATACATCTAAATTCTCCTTACCATTCTTCATACATGTCACTTCATATAACTCCTCAATGACTTTGACAGTGACAATCCTCCGTGCCTGAAATATTCTCCATCCTCACTCTGCTTTTTAAGATAGTCTCTTCAGAACTACATGAAATCTTTATTAAATCTTTTCTTCCCTACCCCAACTCCTTCTACTAGTGTCTTCCCTCTTAAACAAAAAACCTTCTATATCTATCTATCCATCTGTCTATCTATCTATCTATCTATCTGTCTATCTATATCTATCTATCTATCAATCTATCTACCTGTCTACCTGTCTATCTACCTGTCTATTCACCTATCCATCTATCTATCTATTTATTATCTATGTTATTGTTCAATCATTTCAGTCATGTCCAACTCTCCAGGACCTCATCTGGGGTTTTCTTGACAAAGATTATGGAGTGATTTGCCATTTCCTCCTGCCACTCATTTTATAGACAAAGAAACCGAGGCAAACAGATATTAAGTCATTTGTCCAGAGTCACACATCTACTAAGTATCTAAGGCTTGATTTGAACTCAGGAAGATGAGTTTATAGATATTTACAGTTAGATATAGATATAGGCAACTATGTATGCACATGTTGTCCCCTGCAATAGAATGTAAGCTACTCGAAGTCATAGAATGATTTCTTTTTTCTTGTCTTTGAAAGCAATTAGGAATCATATAGGATAGAAATATGACCCTGGAGTGAAGAAGATCTGAGTTCAACACCAGATTTAGACATTTACTAGCTCTTTGACCCTGGGAAAATCATTTAATTTCTGTCAGCTTCAGTTTCCTTATCTGTAAAATAAGAATAATAATAGCACCTACTTATAGGCGTGTTGTAAAGGAAAATGGCATAATATTTTAAAGTATTATTTTATATATAAACTTTATTTGCTATAAACCTCAATGTGTTATATAAATGTGGGCTAGTAGTATTATTCCTAAACCCTGGTACAATGCCTGGCATATAGCAGGAGCTTAATAAATGTTTATTGACTGATAAAGTAATTGTTTGGTAGTCTGATTTCTCCATAGATACTCTCATCTAATTAACATTTATTTAATGCCTACTGTGTGCAAGTCACCATGCCCTCTGCTGGTGATACAAAAATTAAAATGGCATAGTTCCTGCCCTGGGAGAATTTAGGTACTGTTTAGGAGGCTGTAACATGTATGAAGATAAGTATAATACAAAGAAAGTAGTATCATTGTAACTAAAGTGGGACAGCCAGGAGTATATTTTAGGCTAGCATATCAGGTAAGGGTGAGCAATGCCCTTTCTTGGAAGAAGCACTTTCCTGAGTATGCAGATCATTTTCCCTCTTGAACATCTAAACATTATCATCTCTGCTCCTCTAATCTTATAATCCTATACCAGATCCATGGCCTTTCGCCTTCATTTGATCCTATCCCTAGAGCTCTCTTATGTCCACTTTTTCTCCCACCAACTCCTACAGTCATGGTTGAGATTCCCTAAAGAATGAATGACCTCTTCACCTGGGGTGACTGTGTCCACCTTACCCAACTTCCCTCTTTTCCTGGTTGGATTGTGTTACCATCTTCCCTTTCCCTATCAAACTGTCATCTTCACCACCACCACTCCCGGTGTGTACCAATTCACCCTCTTCCAACCCATTTTTGTCGCATGCAAAAAGATTCCTACTTATAGCTGCAGTGGGAGGTGATAAGAGCAAAGGAGAAAACCACACAAAGGAATATTTGAGGAGGGAGAGAAGACATTCAGGTGAGGAAACCAGAGAAGGTATCATGAAAGAGGTGGTGGCTGAACTGAACCCAAAAGGGAAAAGAATTTTGAAAGGTACAGTCATTGGATCATAGAGTTGCAGCTGAAGGGGATGTTAGAGGACATCAATCCCAGACCCTTCATTTTAAATAAACTAAAACTGAGCACCACAGACAGAAGAACAACTTCCCCAAGACCAGATAGCTAATAAATTCCCAAGGCAGAATTTGGACCTAAGTCTTCCTAACTCCAAGCCCATCATTCTATCCACTATACCATGATAATGAGAAGAGAATCTATTTAAAACATGAAGAATGATCTATACCAGTGCAACAACTGGGACATGGCTTATCAAATTCAAAGAGCACATAGTCCCAAATGGACTACAATGTAGTATGTGTGCAAGAAAGTAGTATGACATGAAATTTAAAAGGGATGTTAGAGATAGTAAAGGGCATTAAGTGGCAAACTAAGGATAAGGAAAGTGAGATCCAAAGGCAACATCCCTTGGCCTGTTAAAGGACTTTGTATCTACCTCTTTGATGTGTTATATTATCTTGTGGGTCAGGATTCTGTACTGAGTGGCTTCTGAGTTTTCTTATAGGTGTAAAGCTATCATTAATGATCCTTCAGTAAGTCTTTCAGTCTCCCTGGGCCTCAGATTTCTCATCTTTAAGAATAGGCTAATGGTTAATTGACCTTTGAATTACCATTCCAGATATAGATTCTATGAGCCTTAAGCAAGCCACTCAATCTCCCTGGGCCTCAATTTCCCCTTCTATAAAATAAGTAAATAGTATATACAGAATTATAATAGAATAGAATTAATTAGGATATGTAGCCTCTGGTTCCATGGTCCTATGATAGAGGCAGCCAGGTGGAACAATGGAAAGAATACTGGGCCTGGAGTCAGGAAGTCAGGTTCAAATCTGGCCAAGAAAGAAAGAAAGAAAGAAAAAAAGGAAGGAAGGAAGGAAGGAAGGAAGGAAGGAAGGAAGGAAGGAAGGAAGGAAGGAAGGAAGGAACTATGCTCTTGTTATTGAGGTACAGGGAGGCCAAGATGTTGGCCAATATCCTGGTCACCAGCAGACCTGATCATTGTATATGAGCAGGTTAAAGTATCCAATTGGCTTTCTCAATTCTCTCTTTGTGAAACTCAGAGGTTCATGAGCTTTTAAAACCATCTTGGGTACCAATCATGAACCAATGGCTTCAGGACTTGCTACAGGTTCTCAGGGTCCTACTCCTGTTTATAACTAATCACCCAGAGTCCATTTTTATATTTTCTTCTAAAGATGCTACTCTTATGGATCATAAGCCTCTGATAATTACAAAGATTTCGTGATGGCTAGTCCTATAACTAACTGTTTAACTTATATGGGTCTCATTTCCTCTTCTGTAGATGGTTTTGGAGGTTCCCTCTAGTTCCATATCTATGCTCCTATAGGCCTAAGAATATCAGGGTAGCATTGGGTTTGGGATGTTCCATTTCAGAAAGAATGTTTCTAAGCTATAGCTCAGCCAGAGAAAAACAACCAGTTTGGCAAATAGCCTAGACTTCATGCCATATAGTGGGTATCTGATAGAATATGTATTTGTAGCCAAGGGAAAAGAAGTCTTGATGCAGGGGAGGGGTATGTAGAAGACGGAAGATGTCTTCAACTATTTGAAGAGCAATCATGTGGTATTGAACATTCTTCTTGAACTCAGAGGACATAACTGAGAGCAATGGGTGGGAAGGTAAAAGAAGCAAAATTTAGGTTTCTTATGAGAAAAAATTGCCAACATTTAGAGCTTTCCCAAATAGTAGAATGGGGTTTCACAAAAGATAATTGGGGATGAGGGTGGTCTCAGTGGATTGAGAGCCAGACCAAGAGATTAGAGGTCCTGGGTTCAAATCTGACCTGAGACACTTCTAGCTGTGTGGCTATGGGCAAGTCACTTAACCCCGCCCCCCCCATTGCCTAGCCCTTATTGCTCTTTTGCCTTGGAATTAATACACAGTATCGATTCTAAGATGGAAGGGAGAGGGTGTTTAATAAAAAATAATAAGTTGCTCTTCATTCGAAGTCTGAAAATAGGCTGGATTGTATTTGGTTCTCACGGTCACATTTCAAGAAGGTCATTGATAAGCATGAGGAGAAAGAGTGAGATGGTAAGAGGGTAAGAGACCAAGCCCAGAATGTATTCATTCCTCACCTCCAACTGGAAAAAAAATCTAATTTTCCTTCAAAAGGACAAAAATCATTCCACTAGACTTAGCCCAGATTTAACCAGAATACTGAGTTCAGTTCTGGGGAACCCATTTTAAGAAAGACATTGCTAAGTTGAAAATGCCCTCAAGAGGGCAACCAGGATGATGAAAGGCTTCTCAGGGGTACCATATGATTATCAGTGGAAGGAGCTGGGGATGCTTAGCCTAGAGAAAAAGAAAAATGACGTTCACAGGAACAAGATAGCTTTTTTCGAGCATTTAGAGAGCTCTGATGAGGAAGAGAGATTAGATTATCTTTGCTTGGCTCCCGGTATAATGTTAGCATCTTGAAGGCACGGGCTGTTTGATCTATGGTTTTGTATGCCAAGGCCTGGCATAGGGCCTACAATGTAGTAGATGCCTAATGAATGTTTGTCAATTGACTCCAAAGGAGTGGAATGGAGACTCCAAAGGAGTGGAATGGAGAGAGAAGTTACCAAAAAAAATTAACCCTGGAAAAAAAAAAAAACTTCTTAATCATCAAAATTGCCTCAAAGTAGAATGCGGTCTCCTTGGTAATAATAGCTAACATTTTTAAAGTTCCCACTATGTCCCTAAAGTAGTGCTAAGTGCTTTACATATATATTTTCATTTGATTCTCACAACAACCCTATCATCTCCCATTTTACATATGAGGAAACTGAGGCAAACAGAGTTAAGTCTAACATGGCTAGTAAGTATCTGAAGCTGAATTTGAACTCAGATCTCCTTGACTCCAGGTCCATTGCTCTATCCACTGTTCTACTCAGGTGCTCATAGCATACTCCCCTTCCCTAAAGGACCAAAAACTGGATGACTCCTTGAAGAGGATTTTGTAAAGAAGGCTCTATTGCGGGTACAGGTTGGGCTAGATGCCCTTGGAGCATCCCTTCTACGTTTGAGACTTGATAATTCTAGATCTACAAGTCAAGGATCCAAGATAGTAACTTGAGTTATATAACTGAGTAGTAAGTGCCCCTTATTACAAAATCAGCCAAGGGTTGCTTCAAGACTATATATGGGGGAAAAAGAAGGGAATTGGGAGAAGGCACTGTGACTGGCAATGAGGCACTCCAGAGTTACATTAAAAAGTCATAACTCATAAAGTGCTAGGACTTTGCTACCCTCGGAGCTAGGTCTCCCCTGCCCATTGGAAACACTATGTCAGATCAGTGACACTCACATGGGAAGCATCTCACTCCCTGATAGAACTGGCCTCCTGCCCAGAGCAGTAAGTCCTTTTAATATGTTCCATTGAATATTTTATTCAAGTATATTTCACCAAAGAGCATCCATTGATGTTTGCCACAAAGCCAGAGCGCCAAATAAATTTTACATCTGAGATTAATTGGAAACAACATTGTTCAACTCTGAAGCCCTGAAAATGCACCTGGGGGTGATTAGTGCATCTGAAGACATATCAGAAAGACATCTGTAATCTTGATAGGTCAGTGATGAGTTTGAGATCCTCTGAAGACCGGCCAATTGAGCAAGCCCAGTGTCTCTGAGTGCCAGGCAGTAGGGACTTTGATCTCTCTAAGATTCTGGGAAGGCAGAGAAGCAATGCAATCATTGCCAGGGCCAACACCAGGCTGGGCATGGGAGTAAGTATCAGGCAGAGTCGTGGATTGGCAGGTGTGAGGATGCCAACTGAGTGAACACTGTCTGTGAAGTGTTGATCTGAAGATTTATTGTCAGTGGCGAGAATAGTTTGACAGCTCCCTCATTTTCCAAATGAGGGAGACAAGTTTGTGGAAAGAGACCTGAATTTGGAGTCCGGGGACCTGGGTTTCAATCCTGACTGCCATTTACAAGTTGTATAATATCAGGCAAATAATTTTTGCTCTCTCTGTCTCTGTTTCTCCATATATAAAGTGGAAATAATTTTATGTTTTCTATCTGCTTCATAGTGTTAGAGGTCTGGGACAGGGTCACCCCTTTGGTGGGGGGGGGGGTATGTATACACATACACCATTTCCCTCTTTACTCTGGTCTCTAATAAAGAGATGGCCCTTCTGACTGAAGCTAACCCCTCTACATTTATACTTGATCCCATTGCCTCTCATCTTTTTCAGCAGATTATTTTCATTTTCATTCCTTCAGTCTTCAGACTCCTTATCAAATGGATGTTGCCTACCAAATTATCCTAGTCTGCACCATGGCTCAAAAATAACCTTCACTAGATCCCATCATCCCCTCTGGATATTATCTTAGTTTTTCTCTCTTTTCCAACTAATAAGCTCCTTGCTTAGGTCATTTACATTCAGTGGGTCCATTTTTCTTTTTCTACTATTTTTTAAACCCTCTGGTTTCTAATCCCTCAACTAAAATTGTTCTCTCTAAAGGAGCCAATAAGTTGTTAATGAGCAAATCTAATTGCCTCTCCTCAGTCATTATTCTTCTTGATCTTTCTAAAGCCTTTGCCATTGGTCACCTCCTCCTCCTCAATTCTCTTTCCCCTGGGTTTGGAGGACACTACCTTTTCCTGGTTTTCCTCCTACCTGTATG
Source organism: Gracilinanus agilis (assembly GCF_016433145.1). Classification (NCBI taxonomy): domain Eukaryota; kingdom Metazoa; phylum Chordata; class Mammalia; order Didelphimorphia; family Didelphidae; genus Gracilinanus; species Gracilinanus agilis. The sequence continues at coordinate 746,585,660 of NC_058130.1, forward strand.
ACAGCCACTCCTCTGTCTCCTTTGCTGGATTCTTATCCATGTCACGCCTAACTTTTTAACTTTTCCCTCTTTCTTTCTTCCCTCTTCTCTCACTGTACCCCTCTTCTCTCAGTCTTTCTCTACCTCTGTGCTTCTGACTGTCTCTTTCTGTCTTTGTGTTTCTCTGTGTGTGTGTCTATCTGTCTCTGTCCCTCCTCCTTCCCTTCCTTGATTGGGTTCTCATGAGTTAATTCATCAGATCTATGCAAATGACATCTATACCTTTACATAGCCTTAGTCTCTCTTGAGCTCCTGTGCAGCATTGCCAAGTTAATTATTCATTATTTCGTACTGAAAAACCCTATAATCCTGAAACTCAAAATATCCACAACAGAATTTTTGTTTCCCAAAAATGTATATTTCTTCCTAATTTTCCTGCTTCCTATCAAAGATGCAGATGTCACATTTACAGTCACCTGGGTTCCCCACCCTGACATCACCCTCAATTCCTCACTCTTACTAATCCCATCTATCATCTGCTAAATCTTGGCATTTCAAACTCTTCAACAATCTTCTCAAATATCTGCTTATTTTCATGTATATGATCTCATCTCATCCTGGTCTTTTACAACAGTCTCCTTTTTGTTCTCCCTTTTTCTTTTCTTTTCTTTTTAAATCCTTACTTTCCGTCTTGGAGTCAATACTATGTATTGGCTCCAAGGCAGAAGAGTGGTAAGGGTAAGCAATGGGGGTCAAGTGACTTGCCCAGGGTCACACAGCTGCGAAGTGTCTGAGGACAGATTTGAACCCAGGACCTCCCATCTCTAGGCCTGGCTCTCAATCCACTGAGCTACCTAGCTGCCCCCTAGTCTTCCTTTTCAAGTGTTTTCCCACTCAAATCCATCCTCCCCACAGTTGTCAGAGTGACTTTACTGAAGCACAAGACAGGCTATGTTACCACCCTTACTTAATAAATTCCATTAGCTCCCTATTATTTCTAGGATCAAATAGAGATTTGTCTGGTTAATATTTAAAGCCTTTCACTACCTGTCTGATTCCTACCTTACTGGTATTTCTTCACATTACTTTTGTGGTTGTTATTCAGTTGTTTCTTTGTGGTTCCAGTTGTGGCAGTTTTCTTGGCAAAGATACTGAAGTTGCTTGCCATTTCCTTCTCCAGATCATCTTACAAGTAAGAAGACTGAGGCGAACAGGGTTAAATTTCTTGACAAAAACACTAGTGATTTAATTTGCCGTCTGACTGTGGGCAAGTCTTTTTTTGTATCTCTTTAATCTATGCCTTCATTTATAAGATAGTTAGTAATAAAAAAAATTGCCAAGAAAAAAATACTAGTGGAAGAACATTTTGTTCTTCAGCTCATTTTATGGATGAGGAAACTGAGGCAAAAAAAAAGAGTCAAGGGACTAGCACAAAGTCATTCAGTTAGTAAGTGACTCAGGCTGGATTCGAACTCAGGAAGATGTCTTCCTGACTCCAGGCCCAGCACTCTGACAGCTAGCTGCCCTTTGTGTTACTTACTACCTTGTGATCCTTAATGTTGCAGCTCCATTTTTGTGCTTTGCCTTTGGCTTTTTCTCATATCTATAATGTTGGTCTTCTCCTCTTCTTCCTATTAGTTTCACTAGTTTCCTTCAAAACTCATCTCATGCACTGCCTTCCACATGCAATTTTCCCTGTCCCTGCCCAAGCTGCTATCTATTACACCCCATCCCTAATCTATCTTATATCTATATGGCATATATTCACTCATATATAGTATTTAGATATTGTTTCCCTCTATTCCGATTTTAGTTCCTTGATGGCAGGAAATATTTCTCTTTTGTTTTTCTGTCTCCAGCACTGAATACAGTACATGGAACACACAGATATTTAATAAATGCTTGTAGATTGATTGATTTATCCAATGATTCCTTCCACTCAGAAATCGGTTATTGTACCCTTTGCTTCCTTCCTTGTCCTCAAAGTTGAAAGAAAAGAAAAATGGACACATTCATCTTCTGGGTATTTGCTAATATTTTTTTTCTTTTTTAAAAAAAATAGCATTCTTTTTTTTTCTAATTACACAGAAAAACAAATTTTAAAATTCCTTTTTTAAAAACTCTGAGTTCCAAGGGGAAGCTGGGTAGCTCAGTGGAGTGAGAGTCAGGCCTAGAGACAGGAGGTCCTAGGTTCAAACCCGGCCTCAGCCACTTCCCAGCTGTGTGACCCTGGGCAAGTCACTTGACCCCCATTGCCCACCCTTACCAATCTTCCACCTATGAGACAATACACCGAAAGTTAAGGGTTAAAAAAAAAAAAACTCTGAGTTCCAAATTCTCTTCCTTAGACCTCAAGCAATTTGATATATGATATAGATGTGAGGTATTTAATATTTTTAAGGGCAAAATATATTTATCTAGTTAAGTAACTTTTAAATTTTAAATTAGAAATTAGACATTTAAATTGGAAATTAGAAAGTCAAAGCATCACCAGGGAATAAGCTCAAGCCCTCTTAGACTGTTTCTTTGAAAATTTAAGCAATTTTCTAATGTCCTATTTTTCATAGGGTTTTAGACTCTGAGCTTTTAAAAATCAGGCACTTTTATTTTGCCTCCTTGTATCCAGAGCACTTAGCATAACTGCTGGCATGTAGTAGGCACTTAATAAATGCCAAGAGAACATTATATACAGTAACAGAAATATTGTTTGAAGAATGACTTTTATCTGTCCACCTCCATATAAAAAACTGACAAATGGGAATAATGTAGACCTCGTTTTATATACACATATATCTTTTTGTTAAATGATGCTTCTCTTTTGGGAGGAGAGGAGAGGGAGAGAGTTACTTGATTATTTTAATGTTACAAATGAACAAATAAATTAATAAATTTAAATTTAAACATGAATAAATGAGTGCTAGTTGACTTTCAATGTAAGATCATAAGTCGAGATCTGCAAAGAGCCTTCAAGATTATCAAGACCAATGCTCTCATTTTATAGCTGAGAATATTGGGGCCCAGAGAGGTTGTAACTTTCCCAGGATGACATAGGTAATAAGCAACAAAGCCAGGAAATGGCATGTAAGTTCTCCCATTGGACCCTTAACTGGCTCTGTTTATTCATTCATCAGCACTTCTCCTGACTGACCAGGTACATCATTAACCTAACAAGAATGGAGAGAGAGAGAATGGTGAAATATGTCAAATACTGGAGTTGGAGTTAGGAAGAGCCTGATTCAAATCCTGCCTAAATGGGAAACTTTGATTAAGTCATTTCTCTTCCCCAAAACTCAAATTCCTCATCCATAAAATGAAGGGGTGGATTCCATGACCTGTAAGGTCTTTCCTCCAAATGTAAATTAATTCTTTTCCAGCAATTTAAAGCTTTAGAGAGCTGCACTAAGAAGGTGAAGGATTTGCTCAAAATCACACATATGTGTTGAAAATGTGAGGGGGCAGTTGGGTGGCTCAGTGGATTGAGAGTCAGACCTAGAGATGGGAGGTCCTGAGTTCAAATCTGGCCTCAGACACTTCCCAGCTGTGTGACCCTGGGGAAGTCATTTGACCCCCATTGCCTAGCCCTTACAGCTCTTCTGCCTTAAAACCAATACACAGTATTGATTCTAAGACGGAAGATGAGTTTAAAAAAAATGTGACTAAAGTCTTCCTGCTGTCACCCTGAAAGCAATTCTTGGGTAAATGGGACATAACATAACAGGTCTTATTGCCCCCTACATCCACAGTGCCACAGCTATTGAAAAGAAAATTCTTACTGGCAAAGTCCTTGGCACCATTGAATAATTAAACTTCAGAAGTAGACATGGTTTTGTCATCGGAAATGACATTTAAAAAGAGACATTATCATCTGATTTGCTTCAACACCGTAAGAACCAGGTGGCCTGTCCATCAGCTGAGATGTTTTATTTATACTTGTTTATTTGTTTTGTCTCCTCATTAGAATGTGAGTCCCTGGAGAACAAAGATTGTCTCACTTTTCCTGTAGAATTTATTAACATTTACTAACATTTATTAAGCACCTACTATACTCAAAGCAAACTATATATGAGATAAAAAGGAAATAATAAACAGAAGGAAATCACCAGAATTAACAGGGGTTGGGAAAGGCTCCCTGTAGATAGTGGGATTTTAGTTGGCACTTAAAGGAAGCCAGAGAGGTTGATAGTTGGACCAGAAGAGGGAGAGTGTTCCATGCATGGGAAAGATTCAGAGAAAATGCACAGAGTTGAGAGATGGAGTGCCTTTTTTTTTAACCCTTACTTTCTGTCTTAGTAACACTCTAAGACAAAAGGGCAAGGGCTAGGAAAACATAGTTAAATGACTTGCCTAGGGTCACATAGCTAGCAAGTGTCTAAGGTCAGATTTGAAACCAAGTCTTCCAAATTCCAGTCCTGATGGACTGTCTTGTTCCTAGATTGGGCAGGAGGCTGATGTCACTGGATCAAATGGTATGTGTTGGGGAGTAAGGTGTAAGACTTGAAAGGTAGAATGGGGCTAGATTAAAAAGGAGTTTGAAAGCCAAATAAAGCATTTTTGTTTGCTCCTTTAAGCAGCGGGGAGCCAATGGAGTTTATTGAGTAGAGGAATGACATGATTGGACCTACATTTTAGGAAAGTCTCTTTCATGGCTGAATGGAGGCTGATCTGGAGTGGAGAGAGACTTACGGTAGGTAGACTCACCAGCAGCTATTGCAATAGTCCAGGTGTGAGACGACAAGAGCCCACACCAGAGGGGTGGCAATGTTATAGGAAAGGAGATATCTGCAAGAGATATTGCATCTGACTGAATCCTCAAAACTATCCTATGAAATAAGTATTTTTCCTTGTCTAATTCTATGATTTCATCATCATAGAGAATTCCAGATGAAAAAATCTCCCTCTACCCAGGCATATTTGCAACTATTCTGCAACTTACAGTTTCCAATAGTGGACCAGAGGAACAAATAGATGGCTCAGTGGATATAGAACCAGATCTAGAGATGGGAGATCGTGGGTTCAAATCTGGCCTCAGATACTTCCTACCTGTGTGACCATGGGGCAAGTCATTTAACCCTCATTGCCTAGCCTTTATTATTCTTCTGCCTGGGAACCAATATTTAATATTGATTCTAAGACAGAAGGTAAAGATTGGTTTTATTTTTAATAGCTGGCCAGGTCATCAAGAAGTTAAAGTTCTTGCCCAAGGTCGTATAGCTCCTAAATGTCACAGGTAGAATTTGAATCCAGGTCATATGGTTACCAAGCCTATGTCATCCTGCCTATCCAGACCTGTGATTTCATTACAGAGCACTTAACTGGTAACCTGGTAATAGAGGGAAAAATCAAGGAAGGACTCCAGCAAATTATGTAATCCAGTGATGGGCAAACTTTTTAAAGAGGGGGCCAAAGGAAAGGAAATGTTCATCTGTCAGTCTGTTTCTAAGGCAACTCTTTGGAAATGTCATTGTATTGTATCCTACTCATTGTATTCGTCAGATTAGGAATAATGTAGCACAGCCCATAGAACATTTCAGGGGGCCACATCTGGCCCCCAGGCAGTAGTTTGCCCATCACTGATGTAGTCTATCATGGAAAAATATAAAGAGGTCATGTCTATATTAGTTAGAGAATTTGTACCTTGGACTTCATCTCCCAGAATTCTTTCCTCATGCCAAAATTCCTTTCCCCTTTCAATTTATGTACATCTTTACGGAATTGTTATATAGTTCTCTAACTCCTCCCTCTTTCTCTCTTCTCTCACAACCAGGTCTGGAATAGCTAGCTTTCTTTTACTTTAGTTATTATTCATAAACTTTATAAAATATAAAATTTAGTTATTGTATGTTCATTTTAATCTTTATATTTGCAAAGGATGGCAAGTATGGATGAGCTGTAGTCTATCTATCAGATTGGAGGGAGCTCCTGAACTGAGATCATCTTGTTTGAGAATCTGTAGGAATCCTGTACCTCTGAGAAGTTGCCATGAGAATACTCCCTCTACCAATACAGAGAAGTCACTACTCTGTAATTTATATTCTCAGAGAGTTGGCAGATATCCTGAGAGATGAAGAGATCTATCCCCAGGTCATCAAGCTCTGTGTCAGAGAGTGGATTTGAAGGCTGGTCTTCAGAACTCTCGAGCCATAAGCTCAGTTGACTCTCTCAAGAGTATAATCTTTATGCAACACTTTCAGATTTTTCAAATTCTTTTCTCACTCCAATCCTGTGAAGTAGGTAATAAAAGTAATAGCATGATAGGATTTAGACCTAGAAAAGACCTTACAGATCAACTAGCCAAAGGAGTCCTAGCTTGGGATCTATGAATTTTTAAGTATATATTACATATATACATATTAACAACAATTTCAATATAATTGGTTTCCTTCACATACTTACACATTAAAGAATTATTCTGAGGATAAGCATCACCAGATCCAGATCTAGATTGATCTCATTTCACAAATGAAGGTCTATTATTTATGCCCATTTAAAGATGATAGGAGCAGCTAGGTGGCACAGTAGATAGACAAGCCCGGAATCCAGAGGATGTGGATTCAAATCTGACTTCACAGGCTTCCTAGCTGAATGGCCCTGGGCAGGTCACTTAATCCAGGTTGTTTAGCCTTTACCCTCCTGTATTAGAATTATTACTGACAGAAAGTAAGGGTTTAAGAATCAATTTAAAAATGAAGATGAGGAAATTTATTTGAAAAGAGGTCATGAGACTAGCCCAAAGTCTTTTGGCTGTGTGGAGATCTCTTTATCATCTCTGATAATCTGATAAGGACAGTTTAGCTGATAAGGAAATAAGGAGAGAACAAGGGAGTTGTCTTTTACCTCATGCTTCCAGCTCTGGCTCCAGGAGCATGGAGTTTATTATATATATATTTCAAGACTCATTTCACACAAAAGAACCCTCTGAAATTTCTCGTTTGCACAGAAACACAAATTATGTCACAACAAAGCACAATAAAATTATAGTTTTACAAAGAATTTTCTTCCGAAGATAATGCCAGATGAGAAACAGTCTCAAGGTTAAAAATGAGCCTCACTTTATCTAAAAGTTATTTTGCCTGAGCTTGCCACTCCATGACCTTGGGATGCCTGGAGCAGTTAGAGAGACATACCCACAGCTGCAGCTTTACTCTGCTGAGTGAAAAAAGGCTGTTAACTCATTAAGTGCTGGTTTACTAAGAACTTAAAGTTTTCCTAGAAGCTATAATGCTTTTCAATAAGAAAAGGTGTGGATCATAAAAGGGGTCAAAAGAGGAGTCTCAGATTTTTATCTATTTAAGACTCTGTTTCTCTTATTGGCTTCCCACATGGCGGTTGCCAAAAGAAGGATTCAAACTGAGATCTTCTGACTTGAGGAAAGTTATTTGGAAGTCAGTTCAGGTATGCATCCCAATAGACAGAGCTCCAGGCTTGGCATCAGAAAACACTCTTCTTTCTGAGTTCAAATCTGGCCTCAGACATTTACTAACTGTGTGACCTTGTGCAAAAAAAAAAAAACAAAAAAAAACAAAAAAAAACCGTGACCCCATTTGCCTCAGTCTCTCATCAATAAATGAGCTGGAGAAGGAAATAACAACCCCCTCTAGTAGCTTTGCCAAGAAAACCCCAAATGGGTTCACAATGAATCAGACATGACTGAAACAACTGAACAAAAAATAAGTTCTCATTATTTCTGGCTCTATGTCCTAGAGCAGCTGAGTAGCATTTTCCATAGCATTAGAAGTATTTACAATTTGGAAATGCCAAGGAAGCATTCTGGTCTCATGGATGGCATCAGATTTGGACCTTGGTTGAGTCTGGGGGTCAGGCAGCCATCCAGCTTCTCCAGCTGTGAGGGAATCCTGCTTGAAATGCACAATTCATTTTGTAGACATCTGAGAAGCAATAGAAGATATCTTGGTGGGTGGGTTAACACTGGGGTGTGGGCTACGGGGAGAAGAGTCTTCCTAATATTCCTTTCTAATGCTGTAGTTCACAAGTGCCCACTAGTGTGTTTCCCGCCCTGATTATCAGTTGTTACCAATTAGCTAAACAGACTTAATTAGCTTTTAGAATGGATGTTTACTCAGGGATATAATTAATTGGTCAGCAGAACAAATATTTATTGAATACCTACTCAGTGCCAGGAAGCCCTTTGCTCTCTAGAAGCTCACAGTTTAATGGGGGAGATTCCATGTAAACAATTATGTACAAAATCGTTATATAAAGGAATAAATTGGAAATAATCAGCAGAGACTGGGACACTAGAATTAAGGGATATTGGGAAAGACTTTCAGCAGAACAGTGAGATTTAGCTGGAGAAAGGAACCCCAGGGGAGCCAGGAGGCAAAGAAGAGGGATGGAGAACATTCCAAGCCTAAAGGACAGCCAGTGAAAATGCCAAGAGTTTGGATATGGATTTCTAAGAAACTTGGAGAGGTGGAAAAGAGGAGCAGGTTCTGGCTTTAAATGACACATTAGAGGGCAGCTAGGTTGCACAGTAGTTAAGATCCAGTCCTGAAGTCAAGAAGATCTGGTTTCAAATGTGGTTTGAGACCCTTCCTAGCTGTGTGACCCTGGACAAGTCACTTAATCGCCATTGCTTAGCCCTTGCCACTCTTCTGTCTTAGAACTTATACTAAGACAGAAGGTAAGTCTTTCTGAAAAAAATAAAAAGATTTTGTATTTGTTCCTTCAGCTGATAGGGAGCTACTAGTGTTAACTGAGTAGGGAATGACATAGTTGAACTTGAAATTTAAGATTCCTTCAGTGGTTGAGGATAGATTGGAGAAGGAAGACACTTGAGTCAGGCAGACTCACTAACAAGATATGGCAATTGCCTGCACCAAGATGGTGGCAGCATTAGAGGAAAGAAGAGGATTAGAAATATGTGTTCTTGATAAATGTATGAGAGTTACACAGCGTGAAAGGATTATGACTCTACCTTTATAAGTAAAACGAGGGGTTCTCACTAAATAAACTTTGCATCTGTTATCCCACAGTAAAGTTTTTAAGTTTTTCTGTCTTAGAATTGGCACTAAACATCAGTTCCAAAGCAAAAGAGCAGCAATGACCAGGCAATTGGAGTTAAGTGAGGAGTTAAGACAGATTGGGGTTAAGTGACTCGCTCAAGGTCACTCAGAGAGGAAGTATCTGAGGCCAGATTTAAGCCTAAGACCCCTCAACCTGGCTCTCTACCTACTGAGCCACCTACATGCCCCTATCCCATAGTAATTTGAAGGACAGAAAGACCACACTAATGATGGAGAATTATAGGGTGGGATGGATCAGGATGAGCTTCCTGTAAGAGGTGGCACCTGATCTGAGTCTCGAAGGCGTCTAAGAGGCAGTGGTGAGTATATTTGAAATATAGGAGACAGATTGTCCTATGGCCCAAGAGTCAGTAATGGAACATCAAGTTCAGGAAACCTCACATAATCTAATTTGTCTGCATGGAAGACCACATGAAGGGAAATTATATGCAATACACCTGAGAAGATAAGACAAAAGGCTAACTAATTAATTGTTACTAGTCCAGATGAAGAAGGCCTGAACCAAGGCAATAGCCACATGAGGAGAGAAGGGTCAATAAGTTGTAGAGTAAAACTGATAAGGGGGGCAACTGGGTAGCTCAGTGGATTGAGAGCCAGACCTAGAGATGGGAGGTCCTAGGTTCAAATCCGGCCTCAGACACTTCCCAGCTGTGTGACCCTGGGCAAGTCACTTGACCCCCATTGCCCACCCTTACCACTCTTCCACCTAGGAGCCAATACACAGAAGTTAAGGGTTTAAAAAAACTGATAAGATTTGGAAGCTGATTGGATTTGGGACTAGCTCTTTGAACATGTTGATAAGATTTAGACTAAGGTTAGGGGGTCAATGATGTGGATGTGTCCACATATAAGGAATAAATATTCCCCATTGACTTTTTTTTAGTTCCTCCATTCTCCCCCTGTATCCTAGAAGGCATTATCCAGCAAACAGATATGGATATACATGTAGATTTTGTTTTTTGTGTTTCCAGTTCTCAATTCATTCTCTGGAGGTGAACATTCACAAGTTATTCTTCAAATGTTAAATTTATAACTGTATATAATGGTCTCTTGGATCTACTCATTTCACTCTTCATTGTCTCATGTAGTTCTTTCTAAGTTTTTTTTTAATTAATCTCTTCATCATTTCTTGTGGCACAGTAATATTCCATTACAATCATATACCACAATTTGTTTACCCATTCTCCAAGTGATGACATCCCTTCAATTTCCAAGAGAGCTAACATAAATATTTTGGCGCATATAGCTCCTTTTCCTTTTTTCCTAATTTCCTTGGTATTGGATCACAAGCTGTCAACACCATATATCCCTGATGCACTTATCAAGTAAGAACACATATTTCTAACCCAAACCCTTATTATCTCATACCAAGCAACTGTATTACTGGGTCTACAAATCTACACAGCTTTATGGTTCTCTGGGCATAATTCCAAATTGCTCTCTAAAATGGTTAGACCAGTTTACAGTTCCACCAACAGTGTATTAGTGTCCCCCCACTATTGATTCTTCATTTGAGATTGTTTTGGCATTAATGATGTTTCCTTACCTTGGGTGCTCACTCATAGTATTACAGATCTAGAGCTGAAAGGGACCTCAGCATCTCTACTTAGTACAACCCTCTAACTTCACAAATAAGGAAACAGAAGTCCATAATTGTTATTATTTTCCCAAGCTCAAATATGTTATTGGGTGCCAGAGGTAGCACTGGTCCACTATTATCACATTAAGCAGGATGGAACATAGCGATTTTTAGAATACCATGACCATATTCTTAAGGACTTTAAAAGGGGAAGCTGTAAGCTTCCTGGGCAGTGGCAAAGCTGAGGAGAACAGATCAGAGATGAACTACACATAGGTATAGACTCAGTTACATGGAAGTTAAAGTCTGCTCATGGGCAAGACCCCTCCAGGACACTACATGGTTCCAGGAAAGATAAAAACATGTCTATAAAAGCAATGAGAATCATATGACTTAAGAAATAGCAGAAAACAGATAGAGCAATAAGGGATTCCCAGATAAGCAGGGGAATCCAGGAACCAAGCCTCTTAGACACAAGAGTCCTTGGATAATGCCTAAAACCTGCACCAGACCTCCTGGGAAGAAGAAATTACTTGATAATCCTGGATTCCTACCCCTAGTCTTTTACTAAGAGAAGGGGAAATTACTGGGTCAATGACAAGTCTCTAGAGTAAGTGGATGAACCCTAAAACAAACAGGAGCCAAAGCTGAGGAGCAGAATAGAGCAGTAGAACAATCCAGGACTTTGTGCTTCACTAATACTGTGAGTTATTTAGACCATGCGTAGACTGGTTGGAAAAGGATCAGCTATCTAGGAACTCCAATGACTTTCCCCTTGAAGGGGAGCCTCTATCTTAGGATAGTCTCATAATTCTGGGGGACTTTTTAGGTCCCTTAAAAAAGGTAGAGCTCACCGGAAGGAAAGATGTCAATCTCAAGAGACAAAGATATTTTCCCCTAGCCAGTGGGTCCTCTAGATTATAGATAAGTATGGAGAAAGTATAGGTGTATGGAGAAGGTGGGGGGTCTTATACAAGGGACAGAAACTTGTTTTGTTTGTACAGAGGTTCGCGTTGGGATTTTTTCTGTTGCATCTTTCGTCAGGTTAAATAAACCCTGTCCCATATTCAACATATTGTTAGCCGAGTGCTTTCATGGGAGCTGAAGTTTCTTTTATCTGTTCCTCTTTTAAAAATGTATACTTATATCCTTTGATTTTATCTCCCCTTTGTTTCTAAACTTACTGCCCATATTCTTCTCCCTAGAGTCATTGCTTGTTATAAAGAATTATTTCTACAGAAAAAGGAAAAAAAGCAGTTCATCAAATCAAACTAATGCATCAGCATTGTCTGACAATATATTCAATATCCTATGCTGATAGTTCTACATTTCTGTAGGGAAGTGAGGAAGGGAAGGAATTACACTTTCTCAACTCTTATCTCAAACAAAGCTTATTAATTATAACAAAATTGTATTACATTTCACTGTGTCCTTCTCATATGCACCCCCCCTCCGGTTTTGCTTGCATCTCTCTGCATCAGTTCAAAATCTTCCTATACTTCTCCAAATTCTTCATATTTATCATTTTCTATGGTGCATAAGGGCAGCTAGGTGGCATAGTGAATAGAATATCAGGCCTAGAATCAGGAAGGCTCATCATCCTGAGTTTAAATCTGGCCTCAGACTTAAACTCAGACTTAAAGCTGTGTAACCCTAGGCACATCACTTAATCCTGATTGCCTCAATTTCTTCATCTATAAAATGAACTGGAGAAGAAAATGGCAAACCACTCCAGGCTCTTTGTCAAGAAAATCCTAAATGAGGTCCCAAAGAGTTGGAGATGACTTAAATGACTAAACAATAAGAAATGGTGCAAAAATATTGTGCTATATTCATACACTAAACTTGTTTGGCCATTTCCCCAATGCTAGTCATCTTCTTTCTTTCCAATTCATTACTGTCACTAAAAGGGCTGCTATGAATATTTTGGTTATGTATGGGAACTTTCTGTTGGTCTTTAACCTCCTACTAATGGAGTATCTGGGCCAAAGGCTATGAGGATTTTATTTATTTTCTTATTTTAACTTCAAATTATTTTTCTAAAATGTCTGGATCAATTCCCAGCTTGACAAATAAGTTATTAATTTTAGTGTACCTGACTTTTCATGGCCCCTCAAACATCAAGTAGTCCCATCTTTTGCATCTTTGCCTCTTTCTTCCTTCAATCTCATTTTTGTAGAGAACTTAATTTGGTCAATACCTTGATGTCCTCAAGGGAACTCCTAGGGAGAGGCATGAGTCAAAGAAGGTAATTTGTAAGCTGTCTCCACAATGAACCTGTTTCATGTAAATCCAAGTCTGTGCTTCTGATTTATGAGCAATACTACCAAAAGTCCAATTCATCTGTGCAATCTCCTAAATAATTGTCCCTGTGGCTAGAGCCCATGTCTATCTTCGTCTTAATTCAACAAGTCTTTCTTAGATGTCTGATATGTCTCAGATACCGAGATAAAAAACAAAAGTTAAAACAAGCCATGTCTTCAAGGAACTCTTATTCCTCTGGGAGAAAATAAAATATATCAATCTAAGTAAATATAAAGGAATTTTCAGGTTTGGGACAATCAGGAAATGTATTACGTAATAGACTGAGCTGAGTTTCTGTCCCTGATATAGCCAAAAGGATACATACCCAGATAGTCACCTGAGAATTGATCTTATTTTGACTTCTCACAGAATCAAAGAATGCCAGAGCATTAAGGAACTTTTAAAGCCATCTAGCATCAACTATACCTGAGCAAGAATTCCCTCTATTGCACACCCAGCAAATGGACATCTTTCTATGGTTTAAAGGCTCTCAGAGAGATTTAGGCTACCATGATTTATTAATCACCTACTTCATGCCAGGTGCTGTGCTAAGACTTGGGTATTGTGAAGATGGGATTAACTCTACCCTGCCTATCTTTAGATTTAATCACCAGAAGTGTAAATACCAAATTATTCTCAAGTGAAAGAAGTCTGTAACACACGTGTGTGAAAGTGGGTGAAGAATCAGAATCAACTGATTGCCCCTGGGCAGTCCTAAACAAAGATTTAGCTGTAATTGGTACATGTAAAATGGGAGGAAGGCACAGGAAGTAACACAAAAGAAGTGCCTTTAAAAGGAATTACATCTTCCTGTGAGAGTAGTTCGGAGTTCTAAGCTGGAGCTGGAGGCTTTTTCGCCTTGAACTGGACCCTGGAAGAGCTCTGGCTGAGGACCTTGGACTGCTTTATATTTCTCCTTAGAATTACCACGTGGGTGAGTGAAAAAGGCTGACTCCCTTCCTTAGCTTCCTTGGAGGTACTAGCCTCCGGAGGGACCCCTCATCTGGGAGGAGGCCTCGTGGCTAAAACCTTTGCTAATTGACCTTTAGGCTCCCTGACTGGGGCTTCTGGAGCCATGCTGGAGTAAGCCAGGGCTTGAGCACATAGTCTATCTCATTAAGCTAGATCTCTTACTCTGCCCTCTTCTCATTTCTCTACTTTCATTCTTTCCCTCTATTTTATAAATAAATTGCTAAAAAAATCATTTTTGAATTAATTTTAATTCTTGGCGACCACACTCTGATAAATTCAGTCCAACCAATAATTTTTATCCTTTACACTAGGATACAAAGAAAGGGGAAATTATCACACATAATTGGGAATATAAAATATCTTTGAACAAAAAAAGAAAGAAACAAAGGAAAGACAAAAATGGTCCCTGCTGTCAAGGATCTTACATTCAAATAATATTGATGATAGGGGGCAGCTGGGTAGCTCAGTGGATTGAGAGCCAGGCCTAGAGACGGGAGATCCTAGGTTCAAACCCGGCCTCAGCCACTTCCCAGCTGTGTGACCTTGGGCAAGTCACTTGACCCCCATTGCCTACCCTTACCACTCTTCCACCAAGGAACTAATACACAGAAGTTAAGGGTTTAAAAATATAAAAAAATAATAATAATATTGATGATAACTACATCAGCTAGTATTTATATAATGCTTTAGGTTTGCAAAGCACTCCATACAGATATAGTTAGATAGATCAATCTATCCATAAATCTTTATCTATCTTTGTGTATAGAGATACATCTATATCAAGATCTAGATAGATATAGATGTAGATTAGATATAGATATAGATATGGCAGGTAGGTAGCACAGTGAATAGAGTGCCAGGTCTAATCAGAAAGACCCAAGTTCAAATCCAGTCTCAGATACCCAGCTGTCTGTGTGACCCTGGACAAATCACTTAACTCTATTTGCCTCAGTTTCTTTATCTATAAAATGAGCTGGAGAATGAAATGGTAAACTACTCCATTATCTTTGTCAAGAAAATTCCAAATGGGTTGCAAACAATTGGACATGACTCAATAATAACAACAATGTGTATGTGTATGGATGTGTGGGAGTGGCTGCTAGGTAAAGGGAAGGGAAAGGGTACCAGATCTGGATTCAGGATGACCTGAGTTCAAATCCAGCCTCAGACACTTACTAGCCATGTGATCCTGGACGAGTCATTTAACCATGTTTGCCCCAGTTTCCTCACCTATAAAATGAGCTAGAGAAGGAAATAGCAGACCACTCTAGTATCTCTACCAAGATAACCCCAAAAGGAGGTCATGAAGTCAGACAAAACTAAAAATGACTAAACAACAACAAATAAATGCGCATATCATCCCATTTGATCCTTACAACAACTTTGGTAGGTAAGATCTCTTATTATCCCTATTTTACTGATGATATAGTAGGAGAGACCAAAAGCAAACAATTAATGCACATACCGGGAGGTAGTTTCAGAAGGGAGAGGACCAGAAGTGGGAGGATTGGGAAAGGTCTCTTTGGGTTTTTTGTTTTGTTTTGTTTTTCTAATTTTAATTTATTTAATTAATTGAGAGCATTTTTCCATGCTTATAGAATTCGTGCTCTATCCCTCCCCTCCTCCCACCCCCTCCCATAGCCGATGCACAATTCCACTGGGTTTTACATGTGTCATTGATCAAGAACAGTTTCCATATTATTGATATTTGCGTTAAGGTGCTCATTTTGAGTCAATGTCCCTAATTATATATCCCCATCCACCCATGTGATCAAGCAGTTGTTTTTCTTCTGTGTTTCTACTCCCACAGTTCTTCCTCTGAATGTGAATAACATTCTTTCTCATAATTGCCTCAGAGTTGTCCTGGATCATTGCATTGTTGCTAGTAGAGAAGTCCATTACAATCCATTTTACCACAGTGTATCCATCTCTCTTGTTCTCCTGGTTCTGATCCTCTCACTCTGCATCAATTCCTGGAGGTCATTCTAGTTCACATGGAATTCCTCCAGTTCATTATTCCTTTCAGCACAATAGTATTCCATCACCAACAAATACCACAATTTGTTCAGCCATTCCCCAATTGAAGGGCATACCCTCGTGGGAAAGGTCTCTTTGAAAACAAAAGTCTTCAAGGAAAGTTAGGAAACAGAGATGAGGAATAAGAGTATTCCAGGCAAGAGGGACCACCAATGCAGGGACTTAAACATGGGGTATCACCACTTTGTCTCAAAAGCAGTTCATTCCACTTTGGGATACCTCTCATTAGCAGGAAGGATTTTTGTTGTTCATTTGTTTGTTTTATCCTTACATCAAATGTTATTCTTTCTATATCTATCTATCTATCTATCTATCTATGTGTGTGTGTGTGTGTGTGTGTGTGTGTGTGTGTGTGTGTGTGTGTGTGTGTNTGCACTAAATTGTGTGTGTGTGTGTGTGTGTGTGTGTGTGTGTGTGTGTGTGTGTGTATACATATATCTTCCACTCTGCTCCTTATTCTCTTCTTTGGGACCAAGCAGACCAAGTTGTATTCCTCTTATACATGATTATGCATGATGGCCCTTCAAATGCTTAAACCTCTCCGGTCCCCTAAGTTTTCTTCCTCCCCACCCCATTGGTGTATGTACACAATAAAAAGAAGGGCCCATGTCATTCATCACCCACCATCTCTGGAGTTCTCCTGGCAGTAATAGATGTCTGCTGCAAATGTTGCCAAGAAGACCCAACGAGACAAAAACCTAGGAGCTGCTTCTGCAGGTTGCATGCTAAGCAGGGAGTCCTGTGCTATTTCTGACATCAGTAAGGGAAAAGAGCTTAATGTAACCCTGCCCATGCCCAGCAGTGTCTGAACAGCTGCTAAGTACTCAGTTGCCCTCTCAGAGTGACTTAGCTCTTACTTTATCCTTTATGCCTCCCATTTTTACTCCACCATGAAAGGGACATTCAAATTATATTCATTCTGCATTTCTGTTTTTTTTTCAAGACCCTGTTCAAGTCTTTCCTGCCCACCATTCCCCTCCTAATGTATCCCTCTCCAAACTACCTCATATTCTTCTTCTTAAACTCTTACCTTCTGTCTTAGAATCAATACAGAGTATTGATTCTTAGACAGAAGAGCAATAAGGACTAGGCAATTGGGGTTAAGTGAGTTGCCCAAGATCACACAGCTAGAAAGTGTCTGAGACCAGATATGAACCCTGGTTGTCTTGACTCTAAGCCAGGTATTCTATCCACTGAGCTACTTAGCTGCCTTGTAATATTCATTTTAATTTCATTTTCTATATGCTATATATGTCTACATGTTGACTCAACCTTTAGAATGTAAGTTCCTTGAGAGTAGGATTACTTTTATTTTTATCAGTATATCCTTACTGCTTGGCACAGCACCTGGCATAGAATAAATGTTTAATAAATGTGCATTCAATTGGTTGATTGAGGTATTAGCCATCAATAAACTACAAAATTCCAGAGTCAACAGGAAGCCACATGGTAATAAGGGAGAAGATTATGGGATTTGAAGTCTGAGGACATGAACTTAAATCCCTTCCTCTCATCTTATGACCCATGTGATCTTGAACAAGTTGGGTCTCCTCTTCTAGGTGGTCTCTGTGTTCCTTCCTAGATCAAGGCCTATGATCCTTTAGACAAGATTGCCAAATTGAATGGGGATGTTGATGGCTTTGTCCTTCAGAAAAGGAGAGGACTTATTCCTTCTTGAAGAGCTCATGTTGAGTTTCTCCACAATATCAGACTTAGATGGGACCTCAAACGTCATCTAGTTCTTCCTGTATCTCACTGACTGCCATATAGACAGAGCTATAACTGGGTGTTCTGAACCAAAGTAATCAAGGCAGGGAGTGAGGTTAGTTCATCTTGGTTAGGAGCAGTCACAACAGAAGAGGGGAAAGAGAGCCATCACCCAGCGTGCCTTGTTCCAGGAGTAGCAGACTAAAATAGAAGATGGGATAAAGAGACAGCCTTGGAAGCTAGATGAGATCCTTGGGGTGGCACCATCCAAATTAATACCAGTGGATCAGAGAACAATTGACAAAGGAAGGAAATACTAACACATATACACACCTAGATACTGGCACCCTGGAGCAAAGCACAGATTGCCTAACCCTAATAACAACTCCTGCCTATAAAATACCTCCAAGTGTTCACCCAGCTCCTGCTTAGAACCTTCCAAAGGAGAACATAATGTATCTTAAAAAAAATCCTTACCTTCATCTTAGCATCAATACTATATATTGGTTCTGAGGCAGAAGAGGGATGAGGGATGCATTGGGGGTTAAGTGACTCACCCAGGGTCAAAGATCGAGGGAATGTCCAAAGTTAGATTTGAACCCAGGATCTCACATCTCTAGGCCTGGCTAGCTGTCTCCAGACGTACTACATCTTGAGGTAGTTTGGTCTACTTTAAGAGGGCTTTCATTATTAATTGCTGTTGTTTTTCCTTAGGAAGGGAGCAAACACTTATTAAGACTATACTAAGTGCTTTACAAATAGGATCTCATTTGTTCCTCATAGTAATGCTGGGAGGTATTTATGCCATTATTATCTCTTTTTATGGTTGAGAAACTGATGCAGACAGTGGTAAAGTGACTTTCCCAGGATCACAAAGTTAGTAAGTATCTAGGACCAAATTTGAACTCAAGTCTTCTTGCCTTTGGGCCCCATACTCTATCCACTGCACCACCTCTCTGCCTAGATAGAACAGAAACACTCTTGAAACCAAGACTGTTTCATTTTTGCTTCATGCCCTCAGTGCCTATCACAGTACCAGGTAGCCCGTGGTATTGTAGTTTAGTCGTTTTCAGTTGCGTCTGACTGACACTTTGTGACCCTTTGGGGGGGGGGGGTTTCTTAGCAAAAATCCTGCAGTAGTTTGCCATTTCCTTCTCCAGCTCATCTTACAGATGAGGAAACTGAGGCAGTGAGGGCTAAATGACTTAGCTAGGCTCATACAACTAGTAAGCATCTGAGGCCGGATTTAAACCCAGGAGTCCCTGACTCCAACCACAGCCCTCTTCCACTGTGCCACTTTGCTCCCCTCAGGCACATCCTAGGCACTTAATCAATGGTTGCTGATTCTGGTCCTGATATTTATATTAAGCTTTTCTGGGTCTCCCTTCCCTACTCCCCACCCCTGCCTCAGTTGTTCCAAGTTAGGTCCTCTGGGGCCACTAGAACAAGTCAGATCCCTCCCCTGCGACATTCATCTATTTATAAATCGCTCTCACATCCTCTCTTCTCCTTCTCCCACCAGACTTTTCTTTTCCAAGCCCCAGCAGAAGAGCCTTCATCGTCCCAGCTTGTATTTGCCAGACAGTCTACCATCTGGGCTTTGAAATGCTCCCTTCCCTCCTTCCCCGGCACCCCTCACAACATCGATCTCTGCAGGTCTAATTAATATAACTTACCTGCCTGAATAATATGCTTATGCTCGTGGTGAAGACGTATTTAGCACGTAATGCTCAATCGGCAAATATCTTGTAAGGCTGCCAGCCCTGCGAGACTGTGTTTGAAATACACATTATAAATGGAGGGAGCGTACAGCAGCCGAGGAAGGATTACTGTCTGACAGTGCTCTGGGTTTAACTCAGAATCCCCAACTCAGAGCAGTCTGGGAAATCCGGGCTCTACTTACGGCACCGCAGGGGGGGTTGTTTTCTCCTTTTCAAGGGCAGGAGATCAATGGAAGAGAGCAATTTAGTCTGGTTTGATTTAATGTTCACTGGGCACCTGCTGTGTGCCAGGCATTGAGCTAAACACGAGGGATACCAAGAACCAAAAGAAGCCAACCCTGACCTCAGGAAGCTTACCTTCTACCAAGACACTCACAGGTAAATCAATACTAAGTGTCTAAAAGTAATACGAGGGGGCAGTTGGGTGGCTGAGTGGATTGAGAGCCAGGTCTAAAGACAGGAGTTCCTAGATTCCAATCTGGCCTCAGATACTTCCTAGCTGTGTGACCCTGGGCAAGTCACTTGACCCCCATTGCCCACCCTTACCACTCTTCTGCCTTAGAACCAATACCTAGTATTAATTCTAAGATGGAAGGTAAGAGGTTAAAAAAAAAAAAAAGTAAAACAAGGTGAGCAGTTGGGTGACTCAGTGGATTGAAAACCAGGCCAAAAGATAGGAGTTTCTGGGTTCCAATCAGGCCTCGAATACTTTCTAGCCATGGGACCTTGGGCAAGTCACTTGACCCCCCATTGCCTACCCTTACCACTCTTCTGCCTTAGAACCAATACACAGTATTGATTCTAAAACAGAAGGTAAAGGTTTAAAAAAAATTTTTTAATAAAAAATAAAATGAAAGTAATATGAGGCAATTTCAAGATGGACAGAATGCTCATGACACAACCTGGAGAGATGGGGAATCATAAGTGGCTTATAAAAGGCCACGGTGCCTCGAAGGAAGCTTGGGGTTCAAGAAAGGTAGAGTTGAGAAGGGAACAGAATCCGGACATCGAAACCCCCCGGGCAGAGTATAGAGATGAGACATTGTTCTGTTCAGAGGACAGCTAATAGACCGGTTTCACTAGACCACTGAACACGTGGTGGGGGAGTTCAGCGCACTGATGGGAGAAATAAAAGGGAGTCATAGGGTAGAGAGCAGTAAATGGCAATTGGAAAATTTTGTACTTCATCAGTGAGGCAGAGGGGGAGCTACTGGATTGTCAGAAAGTGACATCAGTTTTAGGAATGTCACTGTGTGGAGGAGGGATTAGAGCGGGAGGAGAAAAGAAACCAGGAGATCAATTAGACTTTTGATAGCATTGGCAAGAGATATGGGGAAGGGGCAGCTGAGTAGCTCAGTGGATTGAGAGCCAGGCCTAGAGATGGGAGGTCCTGGGTTCAAATCCGGCCTCAGACACTTCCCAGCTGTGTGACCCTGGGCAAGTCACTTGACCCCCATTGCCCACCCTTACCACTCTTCTGCCTTGGAGTCAATACACAGTATTGACTCCAAGATGGAAATAATCATTACCTTCTGTCTTAGAGTCAATACTGACTCCAAGACGGAAGGTGAGGGTTAAAAAAAATGTAACTCAGAACCAAGCACAATATTCCAAATGAGGTCTTGATATTGGAGAAACACACCCAAGTTTGTAGCAGGCTCTGACCCCAAAAATGGAAGACTCAAACTCCATTCAATCCATATGTAAGAAAATAATTTTATTTGAAGAAGTGTTTTTGGGGTGGTTTGATAGCCTAAAAGCTAGTGGAATAGTCTGGGGACTAATCAGGTAGCCTTAGACATGATGAATAAGCCCAGGGGCTAGGAGTGTAGCCTCTTTGGAGCTGATAATATGGAGTAAAAGCTCTGCTGTAGAGTGGCAGCCTCCACACCCTGTGGATCAGGGTTGGCACATTTACTGGGGTCTGGTAGACTTTTTTTTTAAACCCTCACCTTCCATCTTATAATCAATACTATGTATTGGTTCTAAGGCAGAAGAGCAGTAAGAGCTACGATAATTGGGGTTAAGTGACTTGCCCAGGGTCACACAGCTGTGACGTATCTGAGGCCAGATTTTAACCCAGGACCTCCTGTCTCTAGGCCTGACTCAATCCACTGAGCCACCCAGCTGCCCCCATCTGGTAGACTTTTGACACAGAATGGGTAATCAAACAATCTACAATTCATGCTTGACTAATGCTGAAAGTACAGGTTTTGCAGTTGATGCTTAACCAGTGCTAACTAGTGAAAAATGCAAGATTTCAGAGTATAAGGGTCCTGTTCCTATTACTGCTGCTTATTGCCTGCTGGCAACCCACATCAGTCTGACAAGGACAGAGGATGGGGCGCTAGGACTTTTCTGGTTCTTGAGTCCATGGGCCTCTTCTATCCATGGGCCCATGATCACATTAGCTTTTTGTAACTACCATGTTCCACTACTGATTCAGATTGATTTTATGGTCCATTAAGACCCCCAGCTCTTTTTCACAACAACTGGTCTCTAGCCATAACTACCCCCTCTTGGATCTGTGAAATTCATGTTTCATGTACCCAACCTTAAGACCTTATTTTTGTCTACTGAATTTCATCTCATTAGATTCTACCCATTGTCTACATCTTCTTGGGTCCTGACTCTGTCATTATGTTAGCAATTCTCCCAACATAAGTGGTCAGCTGGGGCATCTAGGTAGCCCACTGGATAGAGCACTGGGCCTAGAATCGGGACCTGAGTTCAAATCCATATCAGATATTTGCTGCTGTGTGGCCCTTAAGTCTTTGCCTAGAATGCACAATTCCACCAATAGGGATGCATCTGAGTCCTAATGGCTTCTAAGTCCTCACACATCCCTTGTTCATTAATGTATGCATTCTCCAAGTACCTGTTACATGGCAAGTTCTATATGAGATGGTTGAGAGCTAGGCTAGGAGGAAGTCCCATTAGCTGCATGATCTTGGTAAATCACTTAATTTTATTTTTGTCTCATTTTCTCCTCCACTATAAAACGGAGCTCACAATAACATCTGCCTCCCAGGGTTGTTGTGAGGATCAAATGAGAGACAATATATAAATCAAATAGCTCAATGGCTGGCACATAGTAGGTGCTTATATAAATACCAACTACTCTTATTTTTATTAGTCATCTGCAAATGTGATGAACATAAAATCTATGCCTTCCTCCAAGTCATAGTGTAAAATGTTAAACAACAGAGGGCTAAGGTGAGAAACCTCCTGGGGCAACTGGGTGGTTCAGTGGATTGAGAGCCAGGTCTAGAGTTGGGAAGTCCTAGGTTCAAATGTGATCTCAGATACTTCCTAGCTGTGTGAGCTTGGGCAAGTCACTTGACTCCCATTGCCTAGTCCTTACCATTCTTCTGCCTTAGAATCAATTCTTGATTCAAAAACAGGAAGCAAGGGAAAGAGAGAGACAGAGAGATAGAGACAGAGACAGAAACAGACAGACAAGCAGAGAGGGAGGGAGAGACAGACAGAGAAAGAGAGACAGAGAGAAAGAGAGACAGAGAGACAGAGAGACAGAGAGA
>NC_058130.1:746608915-746624531 GCF_016433145.1 Gracilinanus agilis
AGAGAGAGAGAGAGAGAGAGAGAGAGAGAGAGAGAGAGAGAGAGAGAGAGAGAGAGAGAGATCCTATCACACTGAACTTGAAACATTAACTACCCTTTGAGTTCAGCCATTCAGTCAATCTACCAGGTATGTTGTTCTGTCTACCTCAACCAGAATT
The DNA here is from genome assembly GCF_016433145.1 of Gracilinanus agilis. Taxonomy (NCBI): domain Eukaryota; kingdom Metazoa; phylum Chordata; class Mammalia; order Didelphimorphia; family Didelphidae; genus Gracilinanus; species Gracilinanus agilis. The sequence continues at coordinate 746,609,073 of NC_058130.1, forward strand.
ACCCCAACTCTGGTGTGTGTGTGTGTGTGTGTGTGTGTGTGTGTGTGTGTGTTTGTGTGTGCATGCACACACGTGCTCATGACTGATGTTTCATGCATCATTTGGAAGTTGAGGTATGCCACTGTCATGACAAGTGGGATCAACAAACATTCTCCTAACTCACACACTGTAACATAACCACTTTCCAGTAGCCATCGTTGGGAGCTGGAGTTTGAGGAAGGCTTAGGTGGGCAGGACAATCTTCTGTCTGAAATTTCTCTGCACTCCTGAGCCAAGATGCCTGCCGCAGAGATATGCTGACCTAGAGCATGCAGTCTCTCCTCCACTCAGAGGACCCAGCTGCTGCCCAAAGGGGACCTGGGATTTGAGCCATCCAAAGACTTTTGACATCTGGATCAGTTTCACCAACTCAATAATAACACTAGCAAAATAAAGCCAAAGAAATGAGACATACCAGTTGGCCCAAGTTTCTGCTAAAAACACAAACAAAAATGTTTGCCAGAGATTTTCTACTGGACAGCAGAACAGCAGGTAGGTAGGGATGGAGATGCTAGGAGAGGGAGTGGGAAAATTTGTGTCTTTTAGAATTAGAGTGAGGAAGCAGAGCTGAAGAAAATGGAGAAGACAAAAGGAAAGAAGCATTTATTAAGCACCTTTTATGTGTCACCACTGAACTCAGTGCTCTACAAATATTATGCCATTAGAACCTCAGAACAACTCTAGTCTTTAATCTCTCATTCTCTAGTAACTGTTTTCCTCTTGACTATAAACACACCCATTTCTCTGAAATGCTTAAAAAACCTCATTTGATCCATCCAAACTCCGGGCACGTAGGGAATGTAGTGGATAGAATACTGGGTCCGGAGTCAGAAAGACCTGTGTTCAAATGTGATCCCAGATACTTATGAGCTGTGTGACCCTGGGCAAGTCATTTATCCCCTATATGTCTCAGTTTCTTCATCTGAAAAATCAGGCTAATAGCCCTTATCTCCCAGGGTTATTATGAAGTAAAAGAGATAATCAATTGTAAAGTCCTTATCCCTTGGCCAGGGATACAGTAAGCACTACATGAATGTTAGCTATTATTGTCATCAGTTCTATAGCTCTCCTCCCTTTCATGACAAAAGTCCTTGAGAAAGTCGTCTACAATCTGTCCCTTTTTCTCTCGCTCCTTTACCTCTTTAGAGTATGGGTCTCGATATTCTCTTTCTACTGAAATTTCCATCTCCAAAGTTACCAATGACTGGGGCATCCAGGTGGCTCAATGGACAGAGAGCCAGGCCTAGAGTTGAGAAGACATATTCAAATCTAACCTCAAACACTCCTTAGCTGTATGACCCTGAGTAAGTCACTTAACCCTTTTGCCTAGCCCTTGCCTTTCTCTCTTTGAGTTGTTATCAAGACAGAAAGTAAAGGTTATTTTAATATATATATATATATATATGTATATATATATATATAATCAATGAATCACCAAATCCAATGGCCTTTTCTCAATATTTATCCATCTTGATTTCTCTATGGTCTTTGATGCTGTCCACGACCCTCTTCTCCATGATATTCTCTTCACCCTAGGTTCTTATGACATTCCTCTCTCCTTGTTCTAATAGCTCTAATTGTTAAGAACTATTTTTCTAACATCAAACCTAAATTTGTTTCTTTCGAGCTCTCAATCATTGCTCTTAATTCTGTCCTGGAGGAGCCAAACTAGTCTCATCCCTATTCTCCAGGTCAACCTTCAAATTATTGAAAAACCTCCATCATGTTCATCCTGTCTCCTCTTTTTCTCCAAGTTCCTTTAACCATTCCTCATGAAGTACAGTCTGTATCTGCACTTCACCAACCTCATTTGCTGTCCTATGTGTCCTCTCTGGATCATTTAGCCACTTTTCAGTCCCTCTGTTAGATCATCACCCAGATCATGCTCACAAACTGTGGGTGTCACACAAGGGTTTGTCCTGGGCTCTCATCTCTCCATGCTATAGTATCATATTTGCTGATCTCTTCAGTTCCCATGAATTCAATTAACATCTCTACACAGATGACTCTCCAATCAATTTATCCAGCCCTAGCCTCTTTCCTGACCTCCATTTTCACATCTCCAAATGCCTACTGGACAATTTTTTATTGGATGTGCCATAGACATTTCAAACTCATCATGTCCAAAATTGAACTCATTAATTTTTTTCTCCAAAATCCTCTCTTCCTAATTTCCTCACTCCTGTGAAGAGAACCACCAACCTGCCATTCAACAAGGCTTGCCATTTGGGTGTAATCTCTGAGTCCTCTCTCACCCCTCATATCCAATCAGTTGCTGAATCCTATCTGTTCTATTTTTGCAACATCTCTTGCAGATGCTCCTTCTCTCTTCTGACAGTTGCCTCCCTGGTGGAAGCCTTTATCAACTCACACTTGGAATATTGCAATAACCTGCTGGTTTTTGCCTCAAGTCTCTCTTCTTTCAGTCCATCCTCTACTCCAGGGCTCGGCAACGTATGGCTCTCCAGCCATATCTGGCTCCACCTCCCAACTGGTGAGTCCGGGCAGAACCCCAGGATATGCCCCAGAGGGCCCTTCAGCCCCCAGCCCATATTCCAGTGCCTTCTGCCTCCATCCTCCTCCTTCCACAAGCGTTTATGTCTCTCATGGCCAAAAAGGTTGCCGACCATTGCTCTATTCGGATACCAAAGTGATCTGCCTTAAGTGAAAGGCTGACCATATTCCCCCTCACCAGACTCCAGTGGCCCCCTATTACCTCCAGGATCAAATATATAATTCTTTATTTAGCTTTTTTATAATCTGGTTTCTTCCTGAGTTTTCAAGATTCATATTCTTTACTCTCCTCCATGGATGCAAAGAAGGTGCCGTGCTTGATGAGCAAAGCACAATTGCAGTAGTTCAAAATAAACTCAAGATATTCCATTTTAGAGATATCTCTATCCCAGATGTTCATATGAGGATTTTGTGCATGGTAGACCTGTGGCAGAGCCTTCTGAACGCATAACTGAACTCAGATTGGTTTGATCAGCCATAGTGGGCCCCCACTGACGCTGACACTGATATCATCTTGGTCACCTTCAAGAGTATGAAGGTCAACAACCAGCCATCTCAGAATTCAGTGACACTGGCCTCCTTGCTGTACTTAGGCCAAGACACTACATCTTTGAACTACATGCATTTTCACTGGATTGACCTCCATGTTTAGAACTTTTGGCTTCTTCAGCTTTCTTCAAGACCCAGCTAAAAACCCACTTCCTACAAGAAGCCTTTTTTCAGATTCTCTTAATGCTTCCCTGGAGATTCCTTCTAATTTATCTTGTCTGTATAATCTTTTGTCATAGCTGTTTGCATGTTCTCTCCCCCAACACTTAGCACCATACCTGGCATGCAGAAAATGCTTAACAAATGCTTCTTTTTTTCTTTTTTTTTCTTTTTTTTTAAACCCTTAACTTCTGTGTATTGGCTCCTTGGTGGAAAAGTGGTAAGGGTAGGCAATGGGGGTCAAGTGACTTGCCCAGGGTCACGCAGTTGGGAAGTGTCTGAGGTCAGATTTGAACCTAGGACCTCCCATCTCTCTCAATCCACTGAACTACCAGCTACCCCCATTAACAAATGTTTCTTGGTTGGGGCAGCTAGGTGGTTTAGTGGATCAAGAGCCAGGGGTAGAGATGAGAGGTCCAGGATTCATATCTGGCCTCAGGCACTTCCTAGCTGTGTGACCCTGGGCAAGTCACTTAATTCTCATTGCCTAGCCCTTACCACCCTTCTGTCTTAGAACCAATACCCAGTATTGATTCTAAGACGGAAGGTAAAGGTTTAACAACAAAAAAAAACAAAACACTATTTTCCTAACATCAAACCTAAATTTGCTTCTTTGCAATTCTCAATCATTGCTCCTAATTCTGACCTGGGAGGACCTGAAAGTCTAATCCTTGTTCTCCAGGCCAACCCTTCATATTCTTTAAGACAACTCTCTTGTTCATCCTGTCTCCTCTTCTCCGGGCTAAACATGGAAAGTTCCTCGATCCTCCATTCATCATGTGCCTTGATCTCAAGGCATTTCACCATGCTGGTTTGCTCTCCAATGGGTTCTCCCTAGTTATCCATGTCCTTCTTTAAGTAAGACACTCATTAGTTGCTTAATTAGTGTATCTTGAATAGAATTGGAGTGAACTGAATTGCATAGTTCTTTGGGCAGCATCTTTTGGAGAAGGGGTCAGATTGGGACAGATTTTTCAAGTGGGTGAAAAAGAAAAACTCAGAGAGTTGAGGCAGGTTAAAGCCAGGAACTGCCGTCTTCCCTATGAAGTGTATTCGAGAGAATTTTTAGGTAAATGTCCTAGAGCCTGCCAACCCATGAGTCTGGCTACAGAAACACCAGGAGCAGTACAGCAGGTTTAGTGTTGGGAGGGCATGTTTCCAGAAAAGTAACTGAGCAATAAAAGTCCATTAAACATTTGGCAAAAGATGCAAGAGTGTGATGGTTTAATGATGTTACTCTATACTACATTAGCAAGGACCATGCTTGAGGGGAGGCTTTTGCAGCAACCCCTACCAGCAATGGGAAATAGTTTATAAACCTTAAAGCATTATATAAATATCACACATTATCATTGTTGTTGTTGTTGTTGTTGTTAGAGCTATAACTACCAAGAAGTTACTGGGGCTTTGTCTCAGGGCATTAACATTTAGTATTTAGTTTCTTATCTGCCCTCTCAAAAAAAGGATCATGCTTTACAGATGAGGAAACCAAGTTCCTGGGCCATTAAGTGACTTGCCCAGAATCACATAGCTAGAAAGATTGTAAGGTGGAATTAGAGCTGAGGTCTTCCTGAATCCAAATCTACCATTCTCTACTGTATGATGTAGTTGCCTCATGGTATGCTAGAAACTGTGGTGCGGCAGATAGAGTGCCTGGCCTCAAGTCAGGAAGACATCTTCCTGTGTTCAAATCTAGCCTTGGATATTTACTAACTGTGGGACGCTGGGCAAGACACTTAATCCCATTTGCCTCAGTTTCCTAATCTGTAAAATGAGCTAAAGAAGGAAATGGCAAACCATTGTAATATCTTTGTGAAGAATATCCCAAATGGGGTCACAGAGAGTGAGACATGATGAAAAAGAACTCAACAAGAAGATGAAGAATTGTACTCCTCCCATCTTGTTGGGTCCCAGAGGAGCAGAAAGGCTCTTGGGCTTGGGTTGTACACCACCTCACGTAGATCCCCTTGTCATCACACCCCTCTTCCCAGGTTACCTTCTCCCATTGTGGTATGGAAAAAAAGAGCATTGTGTCCTAAGTCACAGACTCAGATTCTACTTTTGATACCCACCTATTGTTGTGATCTTGGTTGAGTCACTTACCTCCCTGAGCCATGGTTTTCTCACCTGTAAAATGAAGAGATTGGTTCAGATGATGTCTGAGGTCCTTTCTAGCTCCAGTTTTATGACTTCCACATTGCCCATCTTTACTCAACTACTGCAGACCATCCATGCTACTTGAACCCACAACACATGTGACACTTAGGAACAGTAGCCATGGTGGCCCATATCAAGATATTTCTCCCTGCCACCTCAAAATAATTTGCTTCAGGTAGAATTCATAGCTAATGGCACTAACTATAAACAGGGAGGCAAATACAGCTAGAACTTAGATTATGCTTTAAGATCTATAGATAAAATATGTTCTTAGGAACCAAACCTTTTATTTCATTAGTTTAGGGAGCATCTCTACCAATGCAGATTGGTAACTATTTGCCCAGGGGTAAAACAACCAGCATAGATTAGTGATAAGACTTGAACTCGGGTCTTCCTGAAACTGAGGTCAGTTTACTATCCAATATACCCAGCTGCTTCTCTTATAAAGTACTTTCTGTATATCACTTGCTCCTCTCAACAACCCTGTCAGGAAAGTCCTATGGCAATTATTATCCCATTTTACAGATGAAGAGACTGAGGCTTAGAGAAATAAATCAACTTGACATAATGTCTATGCTATTTATAATATAACACGTACCGGAATGAACCCAACTCTCTTCTAATTACCAGATCAATGCCCTTTCTATTGCTTTACAGTGCCTTCTTTCTAGTGGTTCCTTTCCTTCTCCTTCAAAAGGATGCTCTAAGGTATTGGAAGACAGAAGCCCTGGGGTCTAAACTTGTTTACATTCCAATAATGTTTTGGAAAGTCACTTCCCATCTCTCTGCCTACTTCTTCAGTTTCACAAAATCAAAGAGGGAGGGAGGAGGAAGGGAAAGAGGGAAGCAGAGGGAGAGATAGAGGGAAGGAAGGAGGAAGAGAGACAGAGAGAGACAGAGACAGAGACAGAGAGAGAGAGACAGAGACAGAGACAGAGAGACAGAGAGAAATCTGAATTGTGCTTTCAGTTCCTTGGGAAGAAAGACATCATAGAAATGCAAATTGGAACAGGTATTTTGTTGTTGTTGTCATGTGCCTAGAAACCCTCTAGATTTTTGAAATGAGAGGTGGATTAAAGGAACATCATCAATGGAAATTGCATAAAACCTCTGGGATTCATTTCACAGAAATCATACTTCAATGCCAAAATGAACTATTTTCTGATTCTAAAATTGTTAAGAGGGTAGCTAAGTAGCATAGTGGATAGAATGCCAGACCTGGAATCAGGAAGATTCATCTTCCCAAGTTCAGATCCAGCTTTAGATACTTACTAGCTGTGTGACTCTGGGAAAGGCTTTTAACCATGGTTGCCTCAGTTTCCTCATCTGTAAAATGAGCTGTAAAGAGAAAGGGCAAACCACACCAGTGTCTTTACCAAGAAAATTCCAAACGGTGTCACAAAGAGGCACATTAAACTGAAACAACTGCACAACAACACAGGGTTGTTAAGAAATGGTTCTTTCTTTCTCCATCAACTATTTGTCTCTAAATGATCAAAGACAGAAAGAAAGAGTGCTAGACATAAAGTCAAGAGAGAGGTGGGTTCACATTCTAACTTCAATATTTAGTGGTTGTTGGACCCCACACAAGTCATTGCCTACTTTGAGCCTTAATTTTCTCATTTACAAAAAGGGGGAAATAATGGATGCAAGGATCAAATGAGACCATTACCATGTCCTTGTGAAGAACTTTGTAAGCCTTAATATGCTATATATTTATATTGTTAATTATCAATATTACAAATATATAAATATCATCTATTATCATTTACATTAAAGAACAACTCCATTTTTTTTCTAATTTGCAGAGGTACTGGCTGATAGAATCATAGATTTAGAGGTGGAAAGGTCCTCAGAGGCCAGCTAGAGCAACCTCCTCATTTTATAGATGGAGAAACTGAGGCCCATAGAGTTTAAGAGATTCTTCTAAGATCACACTGGTAGTAAGTTATAGAGATAAGACTTCAACACATATTCTCTGACCCCAAAGACAGTGCTTTTCCTGTTGTATATATCATGCTGCCTCTTTTCCTCTTCATCATTCTCTCAAATAAGGCAGAGCGATTCTCTTTCTGACTTAGATGTGGTCATTGGAGCCAATATAGATAGATAATGGATGGTAGGCAGAACTGTCAGTGTATGTTGTAATCTAGACTTAACAAAGAGAAACTAGGAAAAAGTTATATAGATGAAGTTCTTTGGTATGGTTGCTGAGTGCTTCATATTTACTCAAGATAAGGATTTTTTTTCTGATTATACTTTTGTTGATGTTCAGTCATGTCTGACTCATCATGACCACATAGACCATTGCACTCCAGACTCTTCTATCCTTTACCACTTCTCAAAGTCTGTCCAAGTTTGTGTTCATTGCTTGCATGGTTTTTATCTATTTATTTCATCCTCTGCTTTCGCCTTCTCCTTGTATCAGGGTCTTTTCCAATGAGTCTTGTCTTCTCATTTTGTGGTTAAAGTATTTAAGCTTCAGTATTTGACCTTCCAATGAATAGACCCAAATGATTTCTTTAAGTATTGACTGATTTGATCTCCTTGCTGACTAAGGGACTCTCAAAAGTCTTCTCCAGCACCAAAATTCAATAGCATTGATTCTGTAGTGCAATTTCCCTTGGACTCCAGCTCTTATATACATCTTATATACTATATACATTGCTACTGGAAAAACTGTAGCTTTAATTATATGGACTTTTTCTGGCAAGGTGATATCTCTGCTTTTCTACTATGCTGTCCAGATTTGCCATATCGTTTCTTTCAAGGAAGAAATGTGTTTTAATTTCGTGGCTGCAGTTGCTGTCTGCAGTGATCTTTAAACCCAAGAATGTAAAATCTGGCTCTACTTCCATTTGTCCTCCCTCTATTTGTGAAGAAGTAATGGGACCAGTTGCCATGATTTTAGGGGGTGGGGTGGGTGGGATTATGTTAAATTTTAAGCCAGCTTTTTATATTCTCCTCTTTCACTCTCATCAAGAGTCTTCTTAATTTTCTTCCTTTTCACCATCAAAGTGGCATCATCTGCATAGCTGAGATTGTTGATCTTTCTCCCAGCAACCTTAATTCCAGTTTTTGATTCATCTAACCTGGCATTTCATGTTATGTATTCTGAATCTAAATTAAACAAAGTGACAATATACAACCTTGTCATGCTGCTTTTCCAATCTTAAATTAATCAGTTGCTCTATGTTTGTTTCTAACTATTGCTTCTTGACACACATACAGTTTCCTCAGGAGATAAATAAGATGACCTAGTATTCCCAAATCTGAGGATTTATTACCTTTTGTTGTGATCCACACAGTCAAAGTCTTTAGTATATTCAATTAAGCAATAGGTTTGGGGTTTTTTGCTAGAACACTGTTATTTTTTTCCATAATCAAGCAAATGTTGGCAATTTGGCCTCCAGTTCCTCTGCCTCTTTGAAAATCAGCCTGTTCTGATAATTCTTGATTTACATATCACTAAAACTTAGCTTATAGAATTTTAAATATAATGGCATATGAAATTAGTACAATTATATAGTTATTTGTACATTCTTTGGCATTGCCCTTCTTTAGGAGTGAGATATAAACTGATCTTTTCTAATCCAGGGGTCACTTTTGAGTTTTCCAAATTTGCTGGGCTATTGAGTACACATCATCTTTTATGATTATAAATAGCTCAACTGGGGGCAGCTGGGTAGCTCAGCGGATTGAGAGCCAGGCCTAGAGACGGGAGGTCCTAGGTTCAAATCCGGCCTCAGACACTTCCTAGCTGTGTGACCCTGGGCAAGTCACTTGACCCCCATTGCCCACCCTTACCACTCTTCCACCTAGGAGCCAATACACAGAAGTTAAGGGTTTAAAAAATGTAAAATAAATGAATGAATAAATAGCTCAACTAGAATAGCATCACTTCCACTAGCCTTATTGTTAGCAGGCCCACCTGACTTTATTCTCTAGGATGTCTGGATCTAGATTACTAATCCCACCATCATGATAACCATTGTGCTTATTGGTATTGTGAAAACTCTTTCTTGTATAAGTCTTCTGTATATTCTTGCCACCTCTCTTCTTAATCTCTTTTGCTTTAATTTAGTCCCTCTCATTTTGTCTTCTCATACCCAGGTTTCCTTGAAACATTCTCTTAACAGTTCTAATTTTCTTAAAAGTTTCTCCTGTCTTTCTCATTCTATTCTCTTCTATTTCTTTGCATTGCTCATTTAAGAAAGTCTTATCTCTCCTTGCTAGTCTATAAAGTTTCACATTCACTTGGATATATCTTCCTCTTTCCCTTTCTCCAGATTGGACTAGATGTCTACATAAATTTCCTCCCAACTCCAAAATTCTTTGATTCTATGAATATTGGTCTAATATTTAGAGCCTATTATAGGTCTTATTCATTCTGGCCAGGAAACAACTCAGATGCTTCCATTAACCCCTGAATCAAGCTCATATTTTTCTTTCTATCTCATATAGAGAATGATCTTTAAAGGTAGGATCTGAGCCTACTTCAATACCAGTAAAGTGTGGGTGATCAGTACTTTTCTCCTTTTTCTCTGACCAATGATGCCTACTGCCCTCACCAAAGCTGTACCTCTTCCCTTTCCACTAACATACAATGACTTCAGAAGCCCCACATTACCTGATATCTCTCTACAATGGACCCCTAGCCTCTGTACTCATTTCCATAAGTCCTCATTGTGGGTCTTCCACCTCTTTATTCTCTCTGGCCCTTGATTCTTCAGAGAGGCTTTAGGCTCTAGCACTCCCTTCTCTGTCTCTTCCTGCCCTCCTTCTCCCCCATTCCTCCGCCTTATTAAATTATCTTTATTTTGTAGAGAGATCATTATAATTTTAGGGGATGAGAGGGCCCTTGCCCAAATCCTCCCTCTTTGTTTATAAATTGCATGGAACTTGAAAAAAATAGAATTTCAGAGTGGACTATGGTAGCAATATGTTCCCTCTCAAAGCCAGCTTTAGGAAAGAAAGATGCCCACCTCCCTACTTCACAAGATGGTTACAAGGAAGGTGCCTTAAATACCCCAGCCATGGTATGGAGGGAATATAATTATTTTTTATTATTCTCTAGGTGGGAAATGCTGAAACATTGCACAGGGCTGGGTATTTGTAGATTTTCTTTTGATTCTCTCTCACAGAATTACATAATGCCACTTATGAATTATGAGGGGTTTGTACTCATCCAAATTAATTTTTATCTTCTGGATGTAGTCAGCCCTATCTTTTCAGTGAGCTGTGAATAAAGACCAACACATCTAACTATGATTGGGTCTAAGAAAACACATCTTGAAGCAAAATGATGGTCTTTCAGAGAAGGCACTAAGGAGGGGGAGACCACAGTTACATAGAAAACAGTGATGTACTTCCATATTCCAGGGCAGTGATTCTCAAACTTTTTATTCTCAGGACCCATTTACACTCTTAGAAATTATTGAGGTCCATTAGGTAGCAAGGTAGAACAGTGGATAGAAGCAACGGTCAAAAGGACCCAGGTTCAAATCTGGTCTCAGACACTTCCTAGCTATATGTACCTGGGCAAGTCACTTAACCCCCAATTGCATGGTCCTTGCTACTCTTCTGTTTTAGAACCAATACTAAAACAGAAGATAAAGGTTTAAAAAAATATATTGAATTCCTCAAGGGACTTTTTAAAATTTGAGCTATACCTATTAAAACATACCATAATCAAAGTTAAAACTGATACTATTTTAAAATATTTACTCATTTAAAAAATAACAATGACAAATCCACTACATGTTAACATAAATAATATTTCTATGAAAAAAACTATTTCAAAAAATTTAGTGAAAAGAATGGTTTACATATTTTTGTAAATCTCTAGTGTCTGGCTTAATAGAAAACAGCTGGATTCTCATATCTGTTTCTGCATTCAATCTGGTGTGATATATTATTTTGGTTAAAGGATATGAAGAAAATCTGGGCTCACACAGATATGTAGATGAAAAATGGAGGAATATTTTTATAGGCAAATAACATTACAGAAGTATTAAGAAAATAGTTTTGAGCTTGCAGACCCCTTGAAAAAAACTTGCCAAACCCTCAAAGATTAGAAACCACTCTTTGATGATCACTGCTCCAATTGGATCACAGATATACAATTGTTTGAAATTTTATTCCATACCTCCCTTACTTTATATAAGGAAACTAAGGAACAGAGAGATTAGGGCTATCCAAGTAGTAAATAACAGAGGCAAGATTTGAACTCAAGATCTCTAACTCTAAAGTCAATATTTCTTCCATTTCTCCCACATTGCCTCATGGATCTATGATCTCATTAATGTGAATAATGTCTCCATAGGTGCTGATTGTATCCCTTATATGCCCTTTTATCCTTTGTAATTCTTGCTCATATCCTTCTCTACAATGGAGGATCCATTCAAACATCTGGAGACCTTCCAATTTTAAAAATATTTTGAGGCATCAGACCAAGGTAGCCCTTGGACTTAACAATTAATCATTAGTATTTCACTAAGCTTGTATTAAGAGTCTACTACATGCCAGACACTCTACTGGGCCAAATCAAGTCAATAAGAAATTTTTAAACACTTAATATATAAGAAGCACTATGCTAATTCCTGGAGATAAAAAGAGAAACAAAAATAGTACCTGCTGTCCAAGAGCTTAGAGTCGAATGGGGGAGATGACATGCAAATAGCAATATATAAACAAGCTATATTTATGAGATTTAGGACAGTGTCTTATCTTAAGTTTTCTCAGATAAGATTGAGTTTTATCTAAAATAAATTGTACAGGGGGCAGTCTTGGAGCCAATAAACAGTATTGACTCCAAGATGGAAGGTAAGGGTTTTAAAAAACAAGCAAACAAACAAACAAATGAATGAATGAATGAATGCATAAATAAATAAATAAGTAAATAAATGAATGAATGAATGAATGAATGAATGAATGAATAAATAAATAAATGAGTGCTTAAACAAATAAATGAATGGATGGATGGGTGCATAGATAGATGGCTAGATAAATAAACTATGGCTAAATAAATGAATTAATTGATTGATTGAGTAAATAAATTAAATAAATTGTACATAGTCAAAAAGAATCAAGGGGCATTGGGAAATGCTTCCTGTAGAAGGTGGGATTTTAGTGGGACTTGAAGTTGGGTTAGGTAAGAGACAAAGATGAGGAGAGAGTGTTCCAGGCAAGGGGGGGGGCAGCCAGAGAAAATGCCTTATTCAAGAACTAGCATGGAAGCCAGTGTAACTATGAAAACACAAAGACAAAAATTAAATAATCAATTATTTCAGAAGGACCTACTATGTGTTGTGCCCAATAGGCCTTATCAATATGAAGACCAAAAAATCCTTTACAAGGGGAAGCTGGGTGGCTCAGTGGATTGAGAAACAGACCCAGAGATGGGTTCAAATCTGGCCTCAGACACTTCCTAGCTGTGTGACCCTGGGCAAGTCACCTAACCCCCATTGCCTAGCCTTACTGCTCTTCTGCCTTGGAACCAACACACGGTATTGATTCCAAGTCAGAAGATAAGGGTTTAAAAAAAATCCTTTCCCTCAATGAGTTTTCTTTCTAAAGAAGAAGACAAATATCCATACTTAAGTATATGTAAAATAAATTCAATTTAAAATTTTTGCAAGGAGGACACTTTCAAGAGAGACTTTGACTCTTATCCTTCACTCTCATCTAATCCAGTAAACACAGACTATGTGCCTATCAGTATGCTAGTCCATTGGAATACAATAAAAAAAATAGTTTCTGCCCTTTATGAACTTAAAATCTAATGAGGTCAGATAGCCTACAAAAGGAGGCAAGAAAGTCAGGAAGGTGACCAGGAGACATCTTGGTCAGTGGAGAGGAAACCAGGCAGAACTGCAGTTATAAATTGGAGTGACTGGACAAGTCCAGTTCCTACCTGCTATAAAAGAAAGCATTGGGAAGAATTTGACACTCTGTCCTCTAGCTCTCCAGTCACAGGGGAGAGGAAGCTGAAGGAAGCTATGTCAATCAAAGTCATAATATGAGCAGATTGTCCCCCTTTCTATTCACCTGTGAATTTGGTCAGGTGTATATTTTTAAACCCTTAATTTCTGTCTTAGTAACACTCTAAGACAGAAGGGCAAGGGCCAGGTTAAGTGACTTGCCCAGGGTCACACAGCTAGTAAGTGTATGAGGTTGGGTTTGTACCCAAATCTTCCAAGGGCAAATCTTTTTTGATAAAAATTAATGTTTTGTTAAAAGTTTAACATTGAATATCAATTTGACTACATTTGCTTAGTACCTTTTAAAGTAATTCCAACACAGGAAGAATCCTAATGTTTCTGTAATTCCCTGCAAAGTCTACTTGGGTTTCTTCCTTTGTTTTTTTTTGTTGTTGTTGTTGTTGTAGTGATGGCTTTAAACCCTTTCTGTCTTGGTAACAAGACAGAAGAACAAGGGCTAGGCAAACGGGGTTAAGCGACTTGCCTAGGGTTACATAGCTAGGAAATGTCTGAGACTGGATTTGAACACAAATACCCCAGACTCCTGGAATGGTACCCTACGCACTGTACCACCTAGTTACCCCCTGATAATGTGTATTTGATGCATGAGAGTGCAATCGTGGAGCAAGCATGGTGGAGAGCATCCGGGTGAAAATTAACAGAAACAAAAAAAAAAAAATCAGTACTGTCCTCAGAAGATACTATAGATCACCTAAAAAGAAAGAGGAAGGAGAAATGTTCAGGAAATAAGTTTGAAGGTTGGCAGAGAAGCATGATGGAGTAATAATGGGAGATATTGATTAACTGGATCCCAGACTTGAAGTTGAAAGGAAACTTTGAGGTCATTTTTATCAAATCTCTTGATTGTATCACTGAGGAAATCGGATGCCCAAATAGGTTACATTACTTGATTAAGTTCACAGTCATTCATGCTAGTGGGTGGCAGGAGAAACATTTGAACCAAAGTTCTCTGATCCCAGATCTAATGCTTTTTCCACTGTATATCTTCAATCTCTTGTTCTGCCCAAAGCAAAATAGTGAACACTCTAGATTTTCCTTGATAATAGTTTCTTTCCAAAAACAACAACAACAACAACAAAATAAGTATCACTGCTATTCTCACTCACAAGGAAGAAGCATTTGTTGAGGTGGAGATGATGATAACCTTGGGGAAAAGTGATTAGTCCCTCCTAAAATTTAATATAAAGGTGAGAAGAGCTGGGCAGAGTCTGCCATTTATCCTTGGTTTAGGAAGAATAGATTTCAAAATATTCATAGGAAAGATAAGTAGGAAGTCATACTAAGAGGTCTGGGAGGCTTTCAAGAATGAGATACTTAAAACATATTGTTCTTCTTGTTTTCTTTTTCTTTTTTGTGAAATGCTTGAGAAAGAGAAATAATTCAACTGAGGAGAAGAAAAAGAATGTGTTTTCTAAAGAGGCCATAGAGAAGTCATTGAGCATTGTAATTAAAAATAATAATAATTTTAACTCATCTAATAGAGGCAACTAGATTGCTCATTAGATAGAAAGCCAGGACTAGAAATGGGAAGTCCTGGATTCAAATGTAACCTCAAACATCTCCTAGCTGTGTGACCCTGGGCAAATCCTTTAATCCCCATTGGCTAACCCTTACTGCTCTTCTGCCTTGGAACCAACACAAAGTATTGATTCTAAGATGGAAGGTGAAAGTTTTTTTTTTTAAAATATAGAAAAAAAAAAAAGCTCTGACCAAAGAGAGCCAACAGGACATCATTAAGAGTCTATGCTAGGTTCCGGGTTAAGATGGTGGCAGAGTAAGAAGCAGCTCTTAACCTCTCCTGACCTAATCACACAAAACTCCTCAAGGGGACATAAAAACAAGTCCAGACGAACAGAGGAACCCCAAAACAGGGCACAGTGTGGAAGGTACGTGGAATCGGGACATTTCCATGCTATAAAGGGGTGAAACAGCTCTCACTAAATCACAGGCTGAGCAACCACCCCAACCCCACCCCCTCCACACACAACACCTATAGTGCCGAAGCCAGCTAAAAAGAAATAGAGCAAGTTTGGGGCAC
>NC_058130.1:746638721-746695963 GCF_016433145.1 Gracilinanus agilis
AAATGTGTCCCCTGCTCATGTAAGCACACATAGCTCAATGATTTTCATTCAAGCCCCAACTTTCCCAGCTTGAACTTTGAAATAGAGTATCTGAGTGAAAGTGCAAAAGCTCTGGGCCTTCTTCTTTCTTCTGAGTGATTTTCAGATTAAAAACAGATATAGGGGAGCAGGTGGAGCCTATTAAAATACATACACATGGATGATTCCGGAGAAGATTTTGTAATAAGCATAAAGACGATGTACTAAAGGCAGGAGCCTTGAACCACGGAGGAGGTTCCTAGTCCTTTCCAGATGGAGAGGGAGTTGGAAGCTATGACACTAGAACAATGATCTTGGGAAATAAAATGTCATCTCCCTCAATGAAGATAATATAGAAAGAAAAGAAAGAAAAAAAATGTGCTGCCTGAGGATATTGTACTGCCCTGATTCTTACAAACTGAGAAAGGGCTGAAAACAAGGCTGGGAAAAGAGACTGCAAGTAAAAGAGAAAAGAAAAAAATAATCTATCTATATATGTAATTTTTTAAATATATAAAGATTTTATACCTAAAGATATATGTAAATTTATATATAGATAGATTTTATATCTAATGATATATACAAATGGTTATATATATCATATATAGATATAAATTATATATATATATACATATATATATCACATATATAATCTTTATTGCTATCCAGGGATCTTTCTAAAAACTCGAATTCAAAGAGGTGAAAGGTAGAGGGAGACATGGGTTGAAATCATCAGCCTACCCTCCAAAGCCAAGTTTCTTCCTTGATAAAAAGGGAAATCATAATACTTCACAATCTTCTTCATAATGTTTGTTCAATTGATCATCAAATATTTATGAGACACTTTGTCCCAGGCATTGTACTAGGGATTTGTTGTTGTTATTGTTCAGTTATGTCCAACTCTTTGAGAGCCCATTTGGGGTTTTCTTGGCAAAGATCCTAAGTGGTTTGCCATTTCCTTTGCCAGTTCATTTTTCAGAGGAGGACACTGAAGCAAACAGGGTGAAGTGACTTACCCAGGTCATATAGCTACAGAGTGTCTGAGGTCAGTTTTGATCATCTTTGTAGAGGGCAGACAGAGGTGAATTGACTTGTAAAGGGGTCACATAACTATTGAGTATTTGAGGTAGAATTTGAACACAGGTCTTCCTGACTTCAAGCCCCGTTGTAATTTTACTAGTGCAGATCAGGTACAGAGAATCCATCATACTGACATCCCTGGCTTCCTTTAAGCCCCAACTAAAACCCCACCTTCAACCAGAAGCCTTCCCCACCCCCTCTTAATTCTTGTAATTTCTCTCTCTTAATTATTTCCTACTTATCCTAAATAAGGCTCACTCCCTTCTGAGTGGCTTAATTCGACACTTTCTTGCATTCAACTCAATAAACATTTATTTCCTTGTCCAGAGTGAAAGTGAATTTCAAATAGTATAATATATTACTGGAGAATGGGGCTAAGGTTGCTTCTGAATAACAACTTCTGTCAGGTAGGAGGCAAGAGGAAAGTATAAAATTTCAAATTTGGCTGATGTGTCTTTAAAAAGGAAAAAGAAAATATCAGAAACATAAAGTGTACCACAAAATCTGGTGATATTTAAATAAGATTTAAATTCATTCTGCACTTAAACAGAAAAGTGGGAAGTGGCATTAAATTCACATAAATGCAGGATTATGTCGACCGGAGTCAGAAATATTAAGTGTGCCCACGTAATGGAAGAAAGGGGATGGCAGGTAATGGGTTCAGAAGAGGGCTCTAAGTTTTAATAGATCGTTCCTCCAAACCATCAGCATTGTAAAGTGGTGGTTAATAAATTATTTGACATGTCCATTTATTCATATTTTAACTAAAAGTAATGAACAAGCCTTGTCAGCTTACCTAGGTAGTCATTACTCTGAATCCAGCTCTCAGGTTTTCCAGACTCTAGGCACAGTGCTCTATCCACTGAGCCACCTAGCTGACTCCTAATATTGCTGGGGTGTGTGAAGTGGAAGTTTAAGGGGATCTCAGCCAGTCAGTTGCCCTTCCTTTCCTCTATTCCCCAAAATGTACATAAGACTCCAAGTTCTTTAGTTCATTGGAAATTCCAATGATGGACATTCCCATGATGGTCATTTCCATTCATGGTATACTTTCCCAGAGACATTGTTCCTAAAGCCCCAGAGTTTGGCTTTGTGTGGTGTATGTTTATGACTCTCTCCCTTGTCCTGATTAAAGACTTGTTCTTAGTAACTAACTCCTTAGTGGTTCTGTTTTTCCAAGAGGTTGACAAGACTGATATTACTATAGACTATATGTATATTACTATAGAACTTTAAGGTTGTTCAGAGTTTTCCTCACAATCCCTTTGCAAGGTTCAAAGGATATGGGTTATTATTTCCATTTTACAGATAAGGAAATCAAGGCTAAAACAGATACAAGGATTTGGCCAAGTCGGACAGGTACAAAGTTTCAAAGCAGGGACTCAACCTCAGCCCTTTGTTCTCTAATTCTATAGGTTCTTTCTATTATAATCTAGTCTCTTAAAAGTCTTTCTACAGGGGCAGCTAGGTGGCTCATTGGATAATCAGGTGTGGAAACAGGAGGTTCTGGGTTCAAATGTGGCTTTCTAATTGTGTGACCCTGAGCAAGTCACTTAACCCCAACTACCTAGCCCTTACTGCTCTTTTGCCTTGGAACCAATACTTAGTATAAGTTCTTTGATAGAAGATAAGGGTTAAAATAAAAAGTCTTTCTACTATAGCTATATTCACTTCTGGTTACTCCTTTAAAAGCAACCCCTTGGTTCTCTTGGACTCAATTTGTATTGAATAAAAGATCCATTTACTCTTAGTGCTTTGTTAGTGTTCTGAGATGATGGCCTGTGGCTGTGGCTGTGGCTGTAGTGGGATGTCATCTCAGAAACAGAATTAGGAATTTTTGTACCTGGGGCAGAGTCAATTAAGTCATTAAGAGAAGAGTAGGCAGGGCAAAGTATAAGAAACAACAATTTGGCTGCATATTCAGTTCATTTGGGAGAGGCAAGAAATCCTTTGCCCCCATGGGAGTTTGGGAAGAGAAAAATACCCACAAATAGGGGCATGAGACAATAAGCTCCTGAGTATGACAGCCCAGATCCAGGCAAAGTAACTTCATACCAAGAAGCATGGACTAGGGGAGGGAAGGAAGTGTTTAGACTACCACAGGGAAGAAATGTCTGGTCTTCTGGGATTATTTTTACCCTAGGGCAAAGCCCAAGTTGTCCTAGATATTCAACAGTATTGAGCACTTGTCCTGGAGTGATGAAGATCTAAATTCAATTCTGGCTTCTTACTATCTGTGAGACCCTGGCCAAGTCACCTCCTTCCCTATGGCCAGCCTTGACAAACGTTTTCAAAATCGCATGCCCAAACTGGACTTTCAAGCTGCCTGTGAGCCGCCCCCACCCCTCCTTACCCCAGACAGCAGAAGGGAGGAAGTGCTTGCATTGGACTGCTGGGTGGAGGGGCAGGACATGTGAAAAATGTTCTCAGGAGCTGTAGAGAGGGAGAACAGAGCATGCCTGGGCACCCATGCCAAGGCTTTGCCAACACAGCCCTAGGCTCACTCTACTCCTTGGTCTTTTCTTTGATTAGTCAAATTCTTTTTTTTTAACCTTTGCATTCTTTCTTTGTGTCAATTCTAAGACAGAAGAGTGGCAAGGGCTAGGTAGTAGGGTTTAAGTGACTTGCCCAGGTCCATACTGCTAGGAAATATCTAAAGCCAGTTTTGAATCCAGGTCCTCCCAACTGCAGACCTGGCATTCTATATTTTGTGCTACCTAGTTGCCCCTAGTTGGTCACATTCTTGAGGAAAGTACCCAGGCTAGCCATGTTCTCACTGTCCTGAAGGCTCCACTCATGACTCTCTAAACATTTCCCACCAAGCCCCCATGTAGGTACTTTCTCTCTCCTCTATATTCCCCCACTTATCAGTCTTCATTTATGTGTTGCCTTCCTCCAGTTAGAATGGAAGCTTCTTGAGTGCAGAGATATCTTTCTTTTGTTTATTTTCAGTTATATCTCCAGAACTTCACACACATTAAGCATCTAATAACTACTTGTTCACTTGACTTAACCCTGATTAGCCTCAGTTTTCTCATCTGTAAAATGGGGATAAGAATATCTGCCAAAGATGTTGTGAGGATAAAATGAATTAATATTTTAAGTACTCCACAAACTTTAAAGCTCTACATGAATACTATTATAATTATTATTTACCCACCCTAGTTACTGTTCTGTTCCAATTAAACAGAAAGTGCCTTAAGGTAGAGACTATCTCTGAGTTTCTCTAGTATTCTTTTCTGCAATTTACACACAAACTAATCCTTAACTCTTGGGGAAAAAACCATATGTTCCTACTTCAATTTTTCGTCAATCAGTGGGAGAGATTGGCCCCATTTCATTTGCTCTCCTTGCTAAGTAACAAATCAGGATTAGCTGAGAACATATATGTCTAATAATAGTAATATAATTACTGGGCTTAGGTTTGGGCTAATGTCTAGGATCTCCCCAAAAGAATGGAGTGGTAAAAAAAAATTGGTGTAAAATATGAATCAGGAAGGAGACAGACACTCATTTCCTTTATCCAAAAGAAATGCTGAGGGGGCAGCTGGGTAGCTCAGTGGGTTGAGAGTCAGGCCTAGAGATGGGAGGTCCTAGGTTCGAATCCAGACTCAGACACTTCCCAGTTGTGTGACCTTGGGCAAGTCACTTGACCCCCATTGCCCACCCTTACCACTCTTCCACCTAGGAGCCAATACACAGAAGTTAAGGATTTAAAAAAAAAAAAAAAAAAAAGAAATGCTGATACAAGACTCCACTGACAAGCATTAAATAATAGAACTCCTGTTATAATCTACCAGGAGGTTGAGTCATAAACATCAGAACAGGAAGAGTCTGTAGGACTACTGAATAGGTATTCCATATTTCATCTTGGCTTAGCATTGTTCCCCTCAGAGCAGCTCTCTTCATCTTTCTGGTGGAAGTCATCTTTGGGTTCTCCTCTCTGTGTCACCATTCACCACCGACCCAAAGACCCAGCATCACCAAAAGTCTAGGACAGGGAAGTGGGCTACCAAAGCTGTACACCTCCATCTCAGGATTTGGGATCATTTACCTAAGATCAAGAAGCAGAGAAGAGCCATCTCCAAACCAAAATCTGGATGACTTAGGCAGGTCACCAGCTTTAGCCTCTGTGTGCTCATGGCTACTTGATTGCTAAGACTAACAGGTAAATTGAGTCACCTTTACCTCACTCGTCAAAAGAAGAAGCTTTTTTGATCCACAATTGTGAAGAGAAGAAGAAAAGAGACCCAAAGAGTAGATACTCCCTCTTTTAAATGCCACCGAGTCATTGGCCCTCCCCATTCAGTAGCCAATTAGAGGGTTGTTTTGTTGACTCCAAGGCAGATGAGCCCTTAATTATAGGTAGCTGACAGAAAGCAACTCTAAAAGCAGCCAGCACACCTGGCCAGAGTTAGAAAGAGAAGCTTTACAACGTGCCCTTTTCAAACCCCACGTAAAAATGCAAAGTGTTTTCAAGTCCTTAAATGGGTAGCAGAGTGCTATCATGGGGCAGCTGGGTGGCTCAGTGGTTTGAGAGCCAGGGTTAGTGAAGGGAGGTCCTGGGTTCAAATATGGCCTCAGAAACTTCCTAGTTGTTTGACCCTGGATAAATCACTTAACCCCAATTGCTAGCTCTTACCCCTCTTCTCTCTTGGAACCAATACTTAGTAAGGGTGTTGTTTTTTTTAAATGCTATCATTATCATCACCACCATCTTTATCTTCATCATCATCATCATCAAATAATTAAGTAAACTAAAAAATACTGAAGTTTTAAATCACAACAATCTAATTATTTTATACCTTTCTGCCATTGTTATTCCCTAATGAAATTTTCTTACTCCTTACCTAAGTATTCTTATGTATGAAAAGTCACTATTTTGTAAGGGAAAGATCTCTGGAATTGGAGCAGAGGATCTGGATTCAAATCCTCTCTTTCCAATATGAGTTTCACGGCTTTAGGCAAGTAACTTCCCCTCCATGTGCCTCAGTTTCCTCAGTTATAAAATGGTTAAGCATAAACCCTGCCTGAATCTCCTTTGAGAAATTATAGGCATATGCATTTTATAACCTCTCCAGGGCTAACGAGGACAGGCAGCAGGGCATAATGGCTAAAAATCTGAACTCAATGCCAGAAAACAAAAGTTCAAGTCCTACTTTTGACACATACTGACTATGTGACCTTGGGCAATCACTAAATCCCTCATTGTTGTAAGCAACTCTTTGGGGACTTTGAGGTGCCAATCTGCACTAGCAGAGGGAGTTTCCTGATCCAGGCATTCCCTTTGGCAGCAAAATAAGTCCAATCTTCTATTCCCAAGTCCCTAACAAAAAGTATAAAAATATCTAGTCTGGATCCACACACACACACACACACACACACACACACACACACACACACACACACACACGAACCTTTGAGAAGAAAGGTTGTGAAAAAATGAATTTACCAAAGCAGCCAGTCTTCCTGGACACTGTTCATTATCTAGTTTTGTCCAGCTTGATTGGCTAACTGTGAAGTTCGAAGTAATTGGATCTGGATAGAACTAACCTAAATTGGAAGAAAAAGAAGAAAGAATTCAGTTAAGTTGTTCCATTGACCATATACTAAGCATTTGCTATGTTCCAGACATACTGTGCTAGTTACTGGGTATTCAAAGACAAAAATGAAGCAATCTCTGCCCTCAGGGAGCTTCCATTCTCATGGAGATTGCCAAGAATAAAAGATACAAGTACACAAGAAAATAAAAAATATATACAGAGAAATTTCAAGAAGGAGAGAGTCCTTTAGGAAAAGTCTTTTGTTGTGTGTTGTTGGTGGCACCTGAACAATGTCTCAGAATTGCAGCATGGAGAAATTCAACCATGGAATCAACTTGGAATCAGCCCTTCTGGGCTTGTTTCATTAAGTTTTCCAATCAGGCTTAAGTATTTTTTCTTTGGGCAGATATTTAAGACTACAAACATCTCGAGCTGATAGATGGATCTGTGTCTGAAATATTATTATTTCTCTTTTTTAAAAAAAAAGTATTGATTTTTTTTTCCCTCTGTGTATTAAGCTACAAAACATCGCCTACTGTTTCTTTTTAACTGGTGCTGCCTAAGCCTGAGAGAGCAGCCTTCCATAGAATTGCTTCCTATAACATCTGAACCTGGTTATTTCCACCTTGTTTTTCTCCAAGCTCTCCCAAGGGTTGAGTGCAATTTTGATCTTGGAAATAGCCGAGAGCAAAAGGTGGTGACGTAAAGCAAAACTTAGATGTTTGAGACCAGAGGGAGTGAGAAAAGACACTTTTTGGACATCAGAAAATCTGCAACATATCATTCTTACAGTTCAAAGCCAGAGGTGTATCAAGAAAAGCATAACAGCTCTCCTTGTCTCCTGGATCTCCTTGCTAAATGTTCCTTCATGTGCCTCTGACCTAAAAGAAAGTAGAAAAGCAATGTGATGTTTATGGATAGTGTGATAGATGTAGAATGAGGAGGGCTGAAGTTGAATCCCTTCTTTGCCATTTTCCTAAATAAGTGAGCTTTCGTCTGTTTGCCTCAGTTTCCTCAATTGTAAATTTGGGCTAATAACAGCACCAACCTTGTAGAGTTATTGTGAGGATCAAGTAAGATAATATTTGCAAAGTGCTTGGTATAGTGTGTGGCACATAGTAGATACTATATAAATGTTAACTATTGATGATTATGATGGTGATGGTCCTTGACTTTATACTCCAAAAGAAGAGCTTGGTTGTTGGTTTGTTTGGGATTTTTTTAGGGTAATAAGGAGCCATTGAGGGTTCTTAAAGAGAGGAATAACTAACTCTCCATACAAGAAAGACTAAGTAGATGAAAAATGCTTATGGTCAGTCCTGGATGTGAGTTATGGAGTGTCATGATCTTTGAGGAATTGAAAATGAGTATCTCATACAGAGAAGGCATCAAACTCAAAGCCCCCCAAATTGAAATGTAATTGGTAATGGGACTAGCTAGATGGCTCAATGGATTGAGAACCAGGTCCTGAGACTGGAGGTCTTAGATTCAAATCTGGCCTCAGACATGTTCTAGTTATGAGACCCTGGGCAAGTCACTTAACCAACATTGCCTAGCCCTTACCACTTTTCTGCCTTAGAACCAATACACAGTATTGATTCTATTATAGAAGGTAAGGTTTAAAAAAAAGTTATTGGAAAATTATCAAAATAAATAAGAAAATAGTCCAAAACAGACAATATTCATTTGTGATTTCTCAGTCAAAATGGATTCCTGGGATCCATTTCTGTTTGAATTTCATACCACTGACCTCGGGTTGTCAGTGGAGAAGCTCAAATAGGC
Source organism: Gracilinanus agilis (assembly GCF_016433145.1). NCBI lineage: Eukaryota > Metazoa > Chordata > Mammalia > Didelphimorphia > Didelphidae > Gracilinanus > Gracilinanus agilis. The sequence goes on from NC_058130.1 coordinate 746,647,145, forward strand.
AGTAGATCCTTTGGAATTCTGAAGAAGTAGATTGAAGGATAAAGTTGTGTGAGTAAGAATTGAATGTGCTATTCTCAGAGTGAGCATTTAGCTTACAAAGTCTAGTTTGCTACCCTTTGTTGATTGAGGACTCCAGGATAAACTTGGGAGGGAGACTGATAAAAAGACTGAAAGGGCAATGAACAACTCAGTTGCTCCACTTACATCACCTGAACTGGGTTGGAAGATCTACAACCCAGTTATAGGTGTTTGGGATTGTAAGGAGGGGGATGAGGGAGGTGTGGAGAGCCTTGTGATGGAAACTTGTATATATTGCCTGTTCGCTGCCTAGTCGGTCAGCACTACTTAGCCCATCATTGAAGTGCTCTCTTTCATGAAAGGAATAAACAGTTGCCTCTTTTTACTCTCCTACCTTCTGATATCAGGTTTTGCTTATTTGAGTGAATAGGGCACTTGTGCTCATTCCTGAGTGGAGCACTTGTCATCATTTTTACCTCACACAAAATGAATGATCAAAGACTTGGACAAGAGTCCCATATGATAGGCAGCCACGGATGGGTAACAATCTGTCTGTCTGAGTGAAAGCCTACATTCATGAGCAGGCACTGCTAGACTCATTTGAGTATATATTAGGTACTAAGGATGGAATAAACGATAACCCTTTCCCTTGAGAAACTTAGTACCATGATACTTCTTTCTAGATCTTTCCTTTGTTATTCCACTATCACATTCCACTATCTTTTTTTTAAACCCTTACCTTCCATCTTAAAATTAATACTGAGTATTGCTTCTAAGGCAGAAGAGTGGTAAGGGTAGGAAATGGGGGTCAAGTGACTTGTCCAGGGTCACACACAGTATTGATTCTTTTTCTTTCTTTTTTTTCTTTTTTCTTTTTTCTTTTTTCTTTTTCTTTTTTTCTTTTTTCTTTTTTATTTTTAAACCCTTACTTTCCATCTTGGAGTCAATACTTGTATTGGTTCCAAGGCAGAAGAGTGGTAAGGACTAGGCAATAGGGGTTAAGTGACTTGCCCAGGGTCACACAGATCAGATCAGATTTGAACCTAGAACATCCTGTCTCTAGGCCTGGCTTTCAATCCACTGAGCCACCCAGCTGCCCCAACTATCTTTTTTTTCTGATAGCATTTCTAGTTTGTTTTTTAACTGAAATTAATGTTTTTCAATTTCATGTAGAAGCAGTTTTTGACAATTATTTTCTGACATTTTGCAATTCAGATTCTCCCCTGCCTTCCCTTCCCACCCCACTACCCCAAAGAGTAAATAGACTGATAGTATTTCTATTTCTATCACTTACCACAGTGCCTGGCAAATAGTAAATGCTTAATAAATGTTTCTTGAATTGTTGACCCCTTCTTGTATAATTTATATCTTGCCCCAACCTCAATTAGAACATAAGTTCCTTAACGTGAGGTGCTAAGTAAATTTTATCTTTGTATCACAGGTTCCAAATCCCATTTTAAACATAGTAAATCTCTTAAAAATGGATTTTAGGGGGCATCTATTAACTTCAGTGGATAGAATTCCAAACCTGGAGTCAGAAGGACCTGACTTCAAATCTGGCCTAGGAAGAGACCTTACTAGCTGTGTGACCCTGGACAAGACACTTAACTCTGTGTAGCCCTTGCCCTTTTTCTATCTTAAAATTGATACTAAAACAGAAGGTAAAGGTTTTAATTTTTAATTAAAATTAATTTTTAAAATGAATGCATTTTTGGAACTAATCAATTGTTATCATTCGATAACATTTACAGACATTGAGACAATGAGGCATCACTAATAACATCACCTGAAATGATCACTTAGAGACATCGGATGAGTAGGTCCAAAATAATCCTGCATACACTTTAAGGGCTAAGGTTAAACAATAGATAGATGGCATTAATTCTGTAAAGGAATCCTGAAGGAGATATCCTAGTAACCTCTTTGAGGGCGGAGACTTGTTTTCATTTTGTCTTTCTATCAGTAGCACCCAGAACATTGAGGGATCATCATTCAAAAAAAAGTATACGTTTATATACTTTTAACTTTAACTTGCATTATTGATATTTTTCTATCACTTTCTTAAGCCCTGGGTTTGTACAATAAAGCAAGCTGGATTTGTGCGTTTGCTGATTTTCAAGGTGTAAATGTTCACAATAAAATGTGGCCACACATCCCAGGAAACTATCTCATCAGACAGGCTTGGAAAAAAAAACACAGAACTATTAGATAGTCAGAAAAAGCAAGTCTTTAATGAGGATATGGATAGGTCCAATATTCGGCCACCACACAGAGCCCAGCATCAAGATCTACACAGGACCTACACCCTGGGGATTCTGGGTATATATCCCTGGGAGAAGGCACCATGCTAGAGGCTAGCTCTGAAGAGGGACAGAACTTGGGGATCTCTTATACCCTCTGGAGAACTAGGTATGGCAAACCTGCATAGAAAAACTGTAAGCATATGTAAAGAAGTCTGTAGCCAGCCTCAGGAGTATTAGGGAACCATCAACTGTTACAATTTCAAAGGAAAGGGTCAAACCAAGAGCTGGGCTTCCTGAAAAGGATCTTTAATACAAGGGGAGAAGCTTCTAAAACAAATGAAGACACTCAACATTTTGACTATGTCCACAGATCCCACCTACACTAGGGGTCCCCAAACAGTTTAAGGTCTATAGTTCAACCCAAAACAAGTGTCTAGTCCTGGGGTTTCTCAAAAGGCAGGAGTAAAATTGAGGTGTCCAGATTTCATGTTGATGGGCTAAACCAGGTTGAGAGTAACCAATGGGCCACAAATTTGTGACTGAGTTGGAGAGGATGGCAGTGACTACTCTAAGTATGTGAATGGATGGTTAAGAATAATTTGTTCCAATTACCAAGAAGACGGCTGAAGCATGTGCTGTGTGGCATCTAGAAACTGTTTAGACCTCAAAGATACCAGGGTCATTCGCTGCCTCTTGGGCCATCATCAGTCATCCTGAGTTTTGCCTTGCCATTGGACTATGATGACTCTAGAAGAGAGAGTAAGGCTGATGACTTTAGGTAACTGCCTCACTTAAATCCAATGTATACACAAAGTCAAGACATCATTCTGTGTCCTCACTAGTCCTCTTAGAAAACAAAGGACAAGAAACAACATGTGTCAGGCTCTGTCCCAGATGATATGGATATAAAGATGAAAATGGAACAACCTTTCCTTCAAAGGGCTTACATTCAATATTTCCATGAAGTCTCATTCCTTTCTCTCCTTCCCTTTGTTTCAGGTGTCTGATAGATGTGACTACGTCTTTGTCAATGGAAAGGAAATGAAGGGCAGAGTGAAAGTTGTGGTGAACTTTACCTACCAGCACCTAAGTAGCCCCCTGGAGATGACTGTGTGGGTGCCTCGCCTCCCGCTCCAGATTGAAGTCTCTGACACAGAACTCAACCAGATCAAGGGCTGGCGGGTTCCCATTGTCTCCAATAAGAGGTAGCTTTTATCAGAATATCTCCCACCTCGCACACACACACACACACACACACACATACACACACACACACACATCTGTGTGGTACAATGTAGTGTTGACTTTGGACTTAAAAGACCTTGATTTATAGCTCTACCAACTTACTGCTCCTTATCGACAGGGAGCATAACACAGTAGAGAAACTCAAGACTTAAAGTTAAGAAGACTTTGGTTTGAATGCTTCCTCAGGTACTTGACTAGCTGGTGGTCATGGGACAACTCATGGGACATCCTCTATGAACTTCAGTCTCGTTTTCAAAAAGGGAATAATCATACCTGCAGTGATTACACTACAAATCTGCCCAAGGTCACAAAGCCATTATATGTCAGAGTCAGAAGATGAACCCAAATCTTTCTGGCTTTATCTACTAAGCTGAATATAAAAACTCAAGTAGGGCAGCAAAGTGAAGTAGTATGTTAGAGCACCAGACCTGGAGTTAGGAGGATCTGGATTCAAATCTGGTCTAGGACACTTCCTTATCATATGACCCTAAGCAAGTTATTTAACCATGTTTACTTAGGTCTTGCCTTTCTGTCTTAGTGTTTACTAAGACCAAAAGTAAAGATTTAAAAAAACACAGACATGAACCTTGGGACCCTAGAACCCCAAGGGATCTGTGGATAGATTTCCAGGAGGTCTATGAATAAGGCTGGGGAAAAGGTAGAATTACATTTTTATTTTCTATAATTGTGATTTCCTCCAATAGTTAATTTTTAAAATTACACTGGAGATCCCACAAGTTGCACCAGACTGCCAAAGAGGTCCATGATGCCAAAAAGGTTAAAAAGTCCTGGACCAGATGATACTCTAATTGCCATCTATATAGAAATTTGAGATTTGCAAAGAACTTTGTGAATGTTACTTGATCTGCCCAACCACCCCATGAGTTCTGTACTTTTATTAACCCCATTTTATAGATGTGGAAACTGAGATCCAAGAAAGTATAAGTAACTTAATTAAGGTCACACAGTAATTAAGTGCTTGAGGAAGATTTGAAATGAAATCTCACTGACTCCAAGGATATCATTTCCTAACTAGTGTAACAACCTTTCTCTCTAATTGATCTCTGAGGTCCCTTCCAGCTTGCAATTTCTCAATCAACAAGCATTATTTATTAAGCACCTACTGTGTATCAGGCACTTAGTTAAGTCCTGGGGATTGCAAGTACAATGAAGGAAGCAGTCCTTATTAACAGCAAGTTTATATTCTGGGTAGGACAACAGGTCTTTATGTAAAGGCAAACAGCAGAAATATAAAGTGAATAAATACAAAGTAGTTAAAGTAGTTAAGACAGTTTGGGAGGGAGGGCACCAGCAGCTGGAGGAATCGGGAAAGACTTCAAGCGAAAAGTGTTGCTTGAGCTGAGATGAATTCCATAAGACAGACACAAGAAGGGAGTCATCATATAATAGTGAAAAATGTGTTTCCTGGGTAAGTATGCTTTGGCAAAGGGAGAAGGATGACTTCTCAGGAAGAGAGTACAGTGAATGATGATCCCTCTTCTCCTTGGGATAGTCCTGCTGCCCTCAGGAAGAATGCAGAGATGAACTGCTACCTAAAGGGGTTTCTGGCTTTGATTAGGAGATGGGGGTGGAGGAGAGGTTGCTACAGAATGCCAGCCACCATTGAGAAGGACCAAATGTACTGTAGCAATACAAGAACCTGTCATTGAGGTGGGAAGACAATCCTGGGGTCCAGTCCAGATGTTGTAACAGCTGCACAGTCCAGATGGTTAACACGGCCAGTTGGCAGGACTGAGCGGCTGCTATGGTGGAGATGAAAACAAAAGCATTTATAGTGAGGTGGGTGGGGGGTATCTAACAGAGATCCTCAGCTCTAATAGAGGAAACAGAAATTCTAAAGAGAAACCAAGTAGAGGAGTTGATCTAGATTCTGCAATGGGCAGAGTTGACTTCCTCATTTTGAAGTGTCCTACAGGAAAGCTAAGTGATACAGCAGATAGAGTGCTAGACCTAAAGTCCAGAAGACTCATTTTTATGAGTTCAAATCCAGCCTCAGACACTTACCAGTTCTGGGACTCTGGACAAGTCACTTCACCCTGTTGACCTCAGTTTCCTCATCTGTAAAATGAACTGGAGAAGGAAATGGCAAGCCACTCCAGTATCTTCACCAAGAAAGCCCCAAATGGGGTCACAAAGAGTCAGACCTGACAAAAAAAATGCTTGAAACAGGAAATGGGACAAGGAGATGCAGACAGCAACCCAATAGCACACAGGTTTGAATGACCTTCTTAGGATGGATCTCTCTAACCTGGAAGGAAGCCTAGATACCTTCCAGCATTAGCATTCTATGAATCAAATGCACAAGAGTCTTTCACAAGGCATGAACCCTAACCTGTCCACTTAAGAATGCTGCAAGGATTGGTACGAGGAAGAGAAGTAGAAGAGGTAAGAAGGAGATTCTACCTGAGTTTGTTCCTGCTACTGACTAGCTAGCTGTGTGACCATCCTAGATATGTGACTTAATTTCCCTGTACCTCAGTGTTGTTGTTTTTTTAATGAGGAAGTTGTACTTAATGACTTCCCAAACAGCTCCAGATCTATCATCCTATGGTTTGACTTGAAGTCAGAAAAATATGAGTTTGAATCCTGCTTCTGATATTTATTAGCTGTGTGACCCTGGGCTCATCACTATGTTGAGTGTTGAGTCTGAATCACAGTAAAATGGAAATAATCACCCCTCTTTTAAAGGGCTATTGTGAGGAGCAGATGAGATAAGATATATATATATATATACATTATTTTAACAGTTAAGTGCTTTGTAAATGTCTGTAATTTATTATCATTTTCCCCCCTCTTGAAATGATAATGATATTAGCTGCCTTTGTGTGGCACTTTACAGGCAACAAAGTACGTTTAGGTTTTTTTTCAATATTTTCATATATATTTATATTATGTGTCAACTTGTCTTTGTACACATGGTATCTTCCCAGTACAATGTAAGTTATTTGAGGGCAAGGGATTGTTTCACTTCTGTCTGTATCCCTGGGGTTCAAAATAGGGCTTCAGGACTGTATAAATGCTTTGTTAATTGATTGGTTATTGACAGTGTGATCCACTATATACTCACACAGAACCTCCCATCCCATTCCTTAAAATTTTAAGTTCCCTGAAACCAGTGGTGTCACACTCAAATAGAAATCAATCTGGTAGACCACAAATTGACCTGGAAACCACAAATTAATATCGTCTACATTGTATTTGTATTGATTTTATTATTTTCTCAATTATATTTTAATTTGTTTCCATTTAGGAGTCTTGCTGACTGGCTTGTGGCAGTAGGCTAAGAGTTTGACACTTCTGCTTTAGACCGTAGCTTGCCTAATGACTTCTTGGTTGTTATCAAAAAGCAATCAACATGGGGTAGCTGGGTGGCTCAGTGGATTGAGAGTCAGGCCTAGAGACAGGAGGTCCTGGGTTCAAATCCTGCCTCAGACACTTCCCAGCTGTGTGACCCTGGGCAAGTCACTTGACCCCCATTGCCTACCCCTTACCAATCTTCTGCCTTGGAGCCAATACTCAGAAGTTAAGGGTTTAAAATAAAAAAATTAAATTAAAAAAAAAAGCAATCAACAGACACTTTTGAGACCTTATAATACTTAAGGCACTCTGGAAATACAATGAAAAAAAGTCAAACAATATCTTTTCCTCAAGTAGCTTAGACTCTATAAAGGAAAATAATGGCTCCTATTCTCCCCTCTGACTCTACCAGGCCAGTTCGGGACAGCGATGATGAGGAAGAGGATGAGAAGCGTGGCAAAGGCTGTGCTCTTCAGTACCAACATGCCATGGTGCGTGTCCTTACTCAGTTTGTGGCTGAGGCCTCTGACTCTGGAGGGCAGCTGGCCCACCTGCTGGGCTCTGACTGGCAAGTGGACATCACAGATTTGGTGAACAATTTCATGCAGGTGGACGAGCCAAGGATTGCCAAGCTACAAGGAGGACAAGTTCTGATTGGGCAGGAGCTTGGAATGACTACCATTCAGGTAAGGAAGTCCAGAGAGCTGAGATTCTGATTCTCTACCTCAGCCCTGCCCTGTAAGAGAGTTTGCCCAAAGATGAGAATTCCACTCTTGAGGGATTAAAATCTAGGGCCAAAAAGGAGGCTGTCTCCTTTTATATATCCTGGTGAGTGGAGTTCTTAACAAAGTCAAGAAGACCTGGATTTGAATCATACATACCTCTGACATCAACCACAGACAGTCACTGGATCCCTCTGAGCCTTAAGCAGCTCTCAAGGGATAGATAGATAGATAGATAGATAGATAGATAGATAGATTGATAGATTGATAGATAGATAGATATTAATGGATAGATAGATAAATGGTTGGACAGATGGATGGATAGACAGACAGACAAATAGATAGATAGATAGATAGATAGATAGATAGATAGATAGATAGATAGATAGATAGATAGATGGTTGGACGGATGGATAGATAGATGATAGATAGATAGATAGATAGATAGATAGATAGATAGATGGTTGGATGGATGGATAGATAGATAAATAGATAGATAGATAGATAGATATAGATAGATAGGTGGGTGGGTAAATAGGTGGATAGATGGGGAGAGAGAGAGAGAGAGAGAGAGAGAGAGAGAGAGAGAGAGAGAGATGGAGATGTATATATGTTGTACTCTATAAGGGAGTTCCCCACGCTGGTAGAACCTTGACTTTGACATGGTTATTAACTGTCATTGTCTAAAATACATTAAACAAGAGCAGAAGCCCACGTGACTATGGGCTTTGTCATTTTCTAGGATACAACTTTGAAATTCCCAACATATTTTAAGATAGTGTCCCTATAACTTTGGCAGCTAGGTGGTACATTGGATAAAGCACTGCACTTGGGATCAGGAAAACTCATTTTCATGTGTTCAAATCAGTCCTCAGATACTTACTAGCTGTGTGACCCTGGGTAAGTCACTTAATCCTATTTGCCTATTTTCTCATCTGCAAAATGAGCTAGAGGATAAAATGGGGAACCACTCTAGTACCTTTGCCAAGAAAACCCCAAATAGGGGTTACAGAGATTTGGACATATCTGAAGAACACATTTACCAAACAAGGAATTTCCAAGAGTAGAGATGGGAAATTGGTTATAAATTTCCTAAAACAACTAGCCATGCCGTCCTGCTCTCATCTTGACCATAATCTGTTCCTTTGTACTCCATATTATCATCTTGTCATCCTCTCCTTAAAGTACTTCATTTAAATAATTATTCATTCATTAAGCTGGAACTATGTGCAGGGTACTGTACTGAGTGCTCAGGGAAAGGGCCAAGTTATCCTAGACAGGTAGCTGCCCTCATGAACAAAGGAAAATAGAGCAAATACACAGGTTATTCAGCTTTAATGAATCTGCTAATCCATCCAGTGATGCAAATTGAAATCAATCAATACCTGCCTGTTGTGTACAGCTCTCATCTGTGTCCTCCAATAAATCCTTCCAGAAATCCATATGATATGCCCAGGGCTTGGCTCTCAGTCTCTTGACACTGCATGGATGTCAGGGGAGAACACTGCTTGTATCTCCTAAGTCAGTGATGGGCAAACTTTTTAAAGATGGGGCCAAAGGAAAGGAAATGCTCATCTGTCAGTCTGTTTATAAGGCAACTCTTTTGAAGTTTCATTGTATTGTCTCCTTCTCTCGTTGTATTAATCAGATTAGGAATAATGTCTTGAGGCCAGATAGAACATTTCAGGGGGCCACATCTGGCCTGTGGGCCATAGTTTGCCCATCACTGTCCTAAGTCCATCTTTTCATTTTAGTCATGAATTTCTTAGATGACATCCTGGCCAGTCCCTTGTTTATAATGTGTTACATGCAACTCCTATGCACTATGCATCTTTCTATTGTCCATTGGGTGACTCTCAACTTCCCTTCTTCAGACTATAGTGTACTATGTCTATAGCCAAAAGAACATCACAGGAAAAATATCAATATCAAAAAAATTTTTAACTAAAATAAAGATGTGCCTTTCCTTTAATAAAAGCTTAGGGTCATTTATAAGAACTGCATCATTTGGAACAGGGAGGTGGCTCAGTGGATAGAGAACCAGGTCTGTGAATGAGAGATCCTGGGTTCAAATCTAGTCTCAGATGCTTCCTAGCTATGTCACCCTGGACAAGTCACAACTACAATTGACTATCCCTTACCACTCTTCTGCCTTGAAATCAATACTTAGTATCAGTTTGAGGACAGAAGGTAAGGGTTTAAAAAAGAATTACATAATTTTCCAAACTTTGTCTGTATAAATCTCCTATGCCCATTCAATTCTGGGCCCATTTCATTGGCCATTTGCCCACAGGTAACTATCAGGTAAAAGAATACGTGAATTAACCCAGCCTCAGAAAGAGTTTGAGTTCAACTCTAGTCTGAATCATTCCCCAATTAGACCAAGCAAAGCATCCACACTGTTAGTATATTTTTCTTTAGAAAGGCTTTACATTTCTAGAGAGATGGAAGTCTGAAGTGGGGCATGGACTGCTATGAAAAAAAAACAATTTACGGGCAGCTGGGTAGCTCAGTGGATTGAGAGCCAGGCCTAGAGACAGGAGGTCCTAGGTTCAAATCCAGCCTCAGACACTTCCCAGCTGTGTGACCCTGGGCAAGTCACTTGACCCCCGTTGCCTACCCTTACCACTCTTCCACCCTAGGAGCCAATACACAGAAGTTAAGGGTTTATAAAAAAAAAAAAAACAATTTAGCAACATTTGTTCTAGGCCAATTGGATATGAGACAATATACCATAATAGGTAGGATATTGAATTTAGAACCAGGAAAACCTGAGTTCAAATTCTACCTTAAGCACTTACTATATGACCTTGGTTCCCTGAATCAAGGCAACTGTGGTTGGGACTGAAAGGCAGCATAGCATGATAGCGAGAGGGCTGGTCTAGAGACCAGGGAGACTCGATTTCAAACCCCACATTTAATGTGTACTGACTGTAACTCTGGGCAAGTCATTTAACATCTATGTGCTCTAGGTATCTTTCTATCAGAGTAGGTACTGATCAACATTGGCAGGAGAAGTTTTCTCATTGGGAGTTCCTTGCACCAATGGAATCATCCATCCAGTACAAAATAATGATAACGATCATTTATGAACAAATGTCCCGAGTGGTAGAGGAGTGGAGGAAGATGATTCATTTCCAAAGCTCATCAGACTCTATGAAGATTAGATGTTGACTGCTTGAGTAGGAAGAAGTCTTATATAGTTTGTCATTGGAAGACATCAATTGATCTGACAATCAGCAAGAATTAATGAACTGCCTACTGTGTGTCTGGCACTGCACTAAATGTTGAGAAGGCAGAGGGGGGAAAATGGTTCCTACCTTCAGTGAGCTTACATTTTATCAGTAAAACAGCACCTAACTACATATTTGAGACTTTCAGGATCTTCAGTAAGGGAAGAGGGAGGCTATGACTCCCAACCACTGATGTCCTGGGTATTTGTCCATCACAGTATTTCACAGAATCATGGAGCATCGTCTTGGGCCATTATCCTCCATCTAGTCCAAACTCTACTAAAAAGCAAACCTCTACTTGAGAAGTAGCCATTCAGCCTTGGCTTAAAGAATTCCCAAACTCTCCACTTCCCAAGGCAACACATTCTACTTTGTACAGCTCTAATCTATAAGGAAGTTGCCCCTTAGATGGAGCCTAAACTGGACTCAACAATTCCTGCCCGTGGTATCTAATCTTCACCTCTTCTCCCTCTTCTGTGACACTCCACGTTTCCTATTAGTATTCTTTTGAGCCGGGCATCCCCTTGTCCTTCACCAGTCTTCATATGGCATGAGCTCAGCTCTTTCACCTTTCCTGTCTATTCACTCTTGATGCTCTCTAGCTTAATCAATATCTTTCTTAAAATGTGAAGTCCAGAATTGAACATGTTATTATTTTACTGAAGTTATTATTCCTCATATTAATTCTCATCTCAATAATGCCTTCATACTAGCAGGATCATCTTGTTTCTCTTGATGCAGCATTCCTATATTAATTCCATGAATTTACCTCATTGATATAGGCACTTCTTCCAATGGGACAGATCCATACCCTCTCATCCTTTATAATGCCTGCTTGTGTTTCCCCCTAATTTCTCTTCCCAAGGTCCCTATGGGGGTTCCTACTAGATCACTTGATATTTTCTAGATATCGGTGAAGTATCAGCGATATCAACCAATTATCCTTTTCTCTGGCTACATGATTGCTCCCTCTCACTTCCTTTTCTAGCCATATCTAGAGCTAGTTGATGGAATGAAAAGAGTTCTGAACTTGAAGTCACAGACCCGAGTTCAAATCCTCTCCCTGCTACTAAGTAACTGTGTGAACTTAGGCAATTTCATAATCTCTATGAGTCTCTCTTCCTTATCTATAAAATCATTTTGGACTAGATGACCTCCACGTTCCCTTCTAGCTCTGGATCTGCGATCTTCTCTGATATAATTCATTGTCAGCAATAGGTGACATCATATTGATTCTTACCTTTCTGTGACTCATGATTTTCATTCATCATATTCTTTGGCATTCCAACTGGAAGAGCACTGCTGTTAAAAAGATGCCCCCTTCCCATCTCTTGTGATACAAATTTCAGAAATTTCTAATACTTTTTATAAAACATTCAGAGGTTTTCTCAGCTTTCTAAATATGTCTGATTTCCTGTTGAGGGATACTGAGTCCTGTTTCTATCCTGCGCCAATCTTCCAAGCTAATAGCGATGCACCCTCTCTTCCAACATTAAAAAACAGAGCCATCTTTAGTTGCAGCTAGAGAGTATTGTTAGTCCCCTGGCCTTGGGGGCACCAAGCATTTCTCCTTATTGCTTCCTTGTCCCCTTGTGGCACAAGTCTTTTCATCTGCCATCACCTAAGAACATACAACCCATCTCTCCCTGTCAAAGGCAGGCAAGGGAATTGATGAGGGTGACTAGATGGAGCTTTCCAACTTTGGTATCAAGGCTTAAGGAGTTTGGGGACTCAAGGTACAATTCAACATGTGTGCTCATAAATCTCCCTGGCAGCAGCTCTGAAAGGGAAATTCAGAGAGAGACAGATGCCCATGAGGTCAAACTTTCAGTAATAATTCAGTATAACCCATTCAATCCAGAAAAGCAGGTCTCCAAAGAGTTGTTTCAACTGCAATCCTGTCCCACTTACTTATTCAGGCTACAAAAAATAAATTAAAATAAATAAAACCTTCCCAAATAGCTTCCCCCCACTGAAGAAATATTTCTCTATGGCAATGCCTGTTCCATGCGACCCTTTATTTTAGTTCTCTGCTAAAGGCCTGATGGGATAAACATGAGATTCATTATACAGTTATAGGCATATAGAGATACTGAGATTGGGGAGGAAGGGAATGAACACAATGCTACTGTTGGAGTCAGCAAAACCTGAACTGCTTCAAATATTAGCTGCGACATGATCCTGGGTGAGTCATTGAAACTCTGAGCCTTAGTTTTCTCATCTGTAAAATGGGGATCATTTCACGAAATGCCCAGGGTTGTTGTGAGATATACATGAAGTGCTTTGCAAACCTCAAAGCACTATATAACTAATGCATGTGTTATTGATCATATTTTATTATCAATTAATCAAATTTTTAGTTCTTAATATTATTCATTAAATAACTGGTATTTATTTGATATTAATTATTAGCCATTATTATTTTTATTAAATTATTCTTATTTTTATAAGTACTTTAAAGGCATGGGGCAGGTTTGAACCCAGTATTAAATAATATTCCCAAATGTAAAGACAATATCTGGTCCACTATTCAAAGTAATAAGTACTGGATAATAGCTCCCATCATAACAAAGTGGGAAGATGATTGGACTTGGATTCAGAAGTCCAGTTGAAGTCCTGGTGCTGCTGCCACTGAAAGTCCTAGGGTTATAGATTAAAGACTGGAAAGAGTCTTTGGGACCATCCAGTCCGGGTCCTTCATTTTATAAATGAGGAAATAAGGCCTGGAACAGTTTGATGCCTTGACAAAGATCACATGTTGCTACTGTTGTTCAGTTTTTTTCAGTTGTGTCTGACTCTTCATGATACCATTTGAGGTTTCCTTGGCAAAGATATTAGAGTGGTTTGTCATTTCCTTCCCCAGATCATTTTACAGATGAGAAAACTAAGACAAACAAGGTTAAGTGACTTACCCAGAGTCATACAGCTATTAAGTATCTGAGGTTGGATTTAAATTCAGGAAGAGATCACAGATCACAGGGTAAGAATCAAATGAGATGACAACTGTAGACCAGTAGATGATTCATTGAATAGAGCCGTGGACTGAGAGTTCAGGAAGTCCTAAGTTTAAAACTTGCCTCAGACACGCTAGCTATGTAACCCTGGGCAAATCACTTACCTTCGCTTTGCCTCAGTTTCCTCATCCATAAAATGGGAATAATAATAACACCTACCTCACAAGATCATTGGGAGTATCAAATGAAGTAATATATTTATTATCCTTTGTAAACCTTAATGCTAGCTATTATTATCATTAAATAAATAATGGGCTTTACATTCTCTATATACATGTATATAATATACATAATAATATATGCTATAATACATATGTGTAGCTATATAAATGTTAGCAATTTTTAAATTATTATTAATAAGTAGAAAAATTCTAAGATTCCCTCTAGGTCGAAGCCAGTGATGGCAAATCTTTTAAGGGGGCAGGTGATGTCTTTAGGCAAGTATGGAGAGGGGAAGGAGAGAAGCCCAGCCCTATATCCTTCTGGCTTTTTAGTAATGAGCTCTAGTGAACTCTGTGTTGGGGTGATGGCAGGTGTCCTCACAGAGAGGGCTCTGGATGCCCCCTCTGGCATAAGTGCCATAGGTTTGCCACCACAGGTCTAACCTGTGTCTTAAGTAATACTTTACAATTTGCAAATCATTTTCCTCATAACTTCCCTGGATAGTGCAGATATTACTATCTCCATTTTACAAATAAGGAAACTAAGGCTTAGAAGGGTGAAGTGATTTTCCTATGGTCATACAGATAATTAATGGCAGAGCCAGGATTGGAATTCAAATCCCCCAAATCTCAATCCCTCTTTCTACTCTACTACTAGTGACAAATGGTGTTGCCTTGTAATAATCCAATATTGAATGGAAGGTTGATTGGCATTCACTGTGGTTTATGTCTTTTCTCTTCTTTGTTGCTTTTGCCAGGGGGTTGTTTTGTTTTGTTTCCTAAGAGGAATAAGTAGAAAAAATAATTGTAATGCTGATTCTTCTGTTCAGATCCTGTCCCCGCTGTCTGATGCCATCTTGGCTGAGAAGACAGTGACTGTGTTGGATGAGAAGGTGACAATCACTGACCTCGGGGTCCAGCTGGTGACTGGGCTCTCCCTCTCCTTGCAGCTCAGCCCAGGAAGCAACCGAGCAATCTTTGCCACCTCTGTAGCTCAGGAGCTACTACAGACACCCAAGCAGGTACTGGGGCTTGGGCCATTCTGAAGGGATTTCAGCTCTAAACTCCATCCTGGTTAGACCTTCCCCTACCCCTGTCACCATAGGTGTTCAAGAGGGAGTTCTCAAAAAAATTGTGGAAAGAAATGAAGTACAGGGCAGCTAGGTGACTCAGAGGATAGAGACCTAGAGATGGAAGGTCCTAGGTTCAAATCTAACCTTAGACACTTTCTTGCTCTGTGATCCTGGTCAAGTCACTCCTATCCTTTACTGCTTTTCAGCCTTGGAAACAACACTAAGGTTAAAGGATTTTTAAAAAGAGAGACTTACCAAGTATCACATAGCTTACAAGTGTCAGAGGCAGGATTGGAATTCAAAGCTTTCTGAGTCTTGATGAATAGGATGGACTGCTGAAACGCCTTCCAACTTAAGATCTTGTGATTCCCAATGCCAGCCAGTTCTCTCATAAAATGCCAGGCATTTCTCTAGGCACCTCATAGAGCCAGGTTTAAACTACCTTCCTCTAAGATCTAGCTGGCTTAGGCTTCTTGCTGCTCCTCTGCAGCAGCAAAGAGTGTCAGGTAATGAGTTGGCACCTAAAGAGCATGAACTTCCCGTCATATTTTGCTGTGCTCACAGATAATCACTCAATGCTCTTAGACCAGGTGTTTCTTAATCCTTCTTTGCTGTAGTTGAGCTTCTTGGCTTTTCAGGCAGTGGCTGCCATTCAGAAAGCACTTGAGGGTCAATGATCCCAGTAACTGAGCAGAATTCTTGCTGAGGGCCGCCCATCGACCCCGAAGAGATTCAAGCTACAGATCCCAAATGGGAAATAGAAAGCAAGGCTATGTTTACTGGGTGATAAAGATCAGATACCTATCTGTTTTCTGGGAAGAGTTTAGAAATTGATGTGACTTGGCTCGAAACCAGGCCAGCACATTAATCCACTCCTGACATAAAGAACTAAACAGGCTACCTTGAAATCTCTTCCAGAGTTGGTTTTGATGACATTTAGGCCCAGCATGCAACTTGGCTTTGACATTTTAGTTCCAAAGAATCAAAAATACATTTGAATTACTTCTTTGATTTCTCATAGACCCCTAACTGTGGTGGCATGACTGGAGCGCTGCCCACCAGAAACATCCCTGTCAAAGGGCACTTTTAGAACACCCAGTGTGAACCCCTTCATTTTACAGATCAGGAAACTGAGACCCAGAAAAATTAAATAAATAATCTCCACATCTTGGTTTCCCTGAATTCCTTCAAGTCTCAGCTAAAATTGTACCTTTTACAATAAACCTTTCCCAATCCCCCTTTATACTTACCCTTTCCCTCCGAGTTTACCTTTAACTTATCCTGTTTATCTTTTATTTGTACATAGTTGTTTGCATGTTATCTCCCCATTAGAATGTGAGCTCCTTAAAAGTAGGGATTCATCGTGGTATTTTTGCCTTTCTTTGCATCCCCAGTACTTAGTACAGTGTCTGACACGTGGCAGACATGTAAAAGATGTTTGTTGACTTGAGACCCCCCCTAGACAATTATTGTTGTTGTTGGTTCAGTCACTTTAGTCATGTTTGACTATTCATAACCACCTTTGGGGACTTCTTGACAAATATACTAAAGTAGTTTGCCATTTCCTTCTCCAGCTTATTTAACAAATGAGGAAACTGAGGCCAACAGATTAAGAGACTTAGCCAGGGTCACACAGTATGTCCGAGGTAGGATTTTAACTCTGGTCTTCCTGAATGAAGACTGACACTCTCTCCACTGTACCACCTCACTATCTTTTAATTATATAGCCCTAGACAAACTATTCAACTTCAAGGCTCACTTTCTCCATCTGTAAAGTGGTAATAATAATAATAACCCTCACAATACAAGATTGTTGGGTCGAATTAGATAACATATAATACTTTGCAAGTCTTATAGCACTATGGAAATGGCAGTTATTATTATATTCAAATACCAGTACATGGTCAATCTCAGCCAGAAGGGTGTCCTAATTGAAACTATAGAGCCCCTGGAAATTGAAGATGATTATCTGCTCTTATATGGTCTGGCTTGGTGGGCAACTATTTCATCAAAGTGGGCATGAGAAGGCCAATATTCCAAATGGGATTAGGGCAACAAGTGAATGTAGCCCCCCAGGCTTAGACCTATCATTGGCCCTAAAGAAGCAGATAACATAAAGATAGTTCTGAGTCTGGCTGGTTTGATCGTTAGTGTCCCCCCCAAAAAAAGCAGATGAACCCCAGGCTCATACAGAAAGTACACTTGCCATTATGGAGCCATCAAGACCTAATAAAAGCCAGGAAACATGGAACCACGGGGTCATCCTTCCTCAGACTGGGTCTTCTGATGTTTGTTATGAGTAATAAGTGGAGCCTTTGATTTTAAAGCAGCTTATAAAATAATGTAGTAAATATTGTGTTTTTCTTTTCATTTAAACACATAACACTTGTAAATAACCCCAGTAACCAGTAATGCTGTTTGACATGTGATTTATTATCCTGCAAAAGTAGAAGCCGTACCACCCAGGGGACACATCTTTCTTTTAACACCTCCAAGAAAAACAAATCTTATTACCAAGCATTTAAAAGTGGCCATGTACTTTATGTCTTCATAGAAATTCATATTCTTTCTTAGCTGTGGTAGGTTTTGCCTTTTATTTCGATGGAGTAGGAGAATTCACCCTTTGTTTTTCTTTTGTCCCGTGGTTTGGGATCAACTGCAGAGAAAGAATCACGGTGTCACAGAATCTCAGAGTTGGAAGGGACCTCGGGGAAGATCTAGTTCAATGTGTTCTGCTTCCATGACGTTCTTCAATCCTCCTCCCAACCCCCAGCACACACACTTGTCCTTTTGGAAATGAAATTCACTCCTTCCTTAATTCCATCTCTTATTATTCCTCACTCCCTTCCAAATACAGTTCAGGTGACATCTCTTATGGGATGCCTTTCCAAATCCCTTCAGTTATTAGCAATATTTCCCTTGTAATGACTTTGTATTATGTTGTATATACTAAATATTTGCAGACTTGTGTACTTATTTTATTCCCCATTCCCAAAGGACTAGAGATTCCTTTAGGACAGGACTTTTTACTTTTTACTTTGAATTCCCAATACTTAGCAAAGTGCCTTGTATATAATAAGCACTTAATAAAGGTATTGAATTAGATCAGGTTAGACTGGGTTGAGTTGGGTTGGGTTGGGTTGGATTGGACTGGGTTGAGCTGGGATGGATTGGAATGGTGTGGGTTGGGGTAAATTCATATCCTATTTGTAACGTCCTCAGTGAGTGGTCTTCTAGAGTTTGAAAACCTATAGTAAGGATATTCCATTCTAGGCAGCCAGTTTCACAAGTTGATTGCTCTAGGTAGGAAATTTCCCCTGCATCAAATTTAAAATTGCTTCTTCCCAACTTCTTTTTTTTAAACCCTCACCTTCCATCTTGGAGTCAATACTGTGTATTGGCTCCAAGTCAGAAGAATGGTAAGGGCTAGGCAATGGGGGTCAAGTGACTTGCCCAGGGTCACACAGCTAAGAAGTGTCTGAGACCAGATTTGAACCCAGGACCTCCCATCTCTAGGCCTGGTTCTCCATCCACTGAGCTACCCAGCTGCCCCCTTCTTCTTAACTTCTACTCATTGCTTCCTAATTTTGTTCTCTGGGGTGAGCTTCGGTAAGATTTTATTGTTGTTAATTTGTGATTTGTATGTGTGCTTTATTATTAACAGGAAGCTGCCATAAGTTGCTGGATCCAGTTCAGTGATGGTTCAGTCATGCCCTTGGATATTTATGATGTGAAGGACTTTTCTCTCATGGTGACATCGCTCGATGAAAAGGTGGTCTCTATCCACCAAGACCCCACATTCAAATGGCCTGTAATTACTGCTGAAATGGAGGAAGGGCAGGGTGCCCTGGTAAAAGTGGAAATGGTGATTAGTGAATCATGCCAGAAGTCTAAAAGGAAGAGTGTGTTAGCTGTTGGAACAGGAAATATTAAAGTTAAGTTTGGCCAGAATGATGCCAATCCCAACACCAGTGACAGCAGACATGGTGGGGGAAGGGGTCACTTGGAAACCCATGCCAGTGACAGGAGGTCTAAAACAACCTGGCAAGAAAGAATGAGGCCAGATGGACAGTTTTTCGGCAATTTCTCCTTGGACCGCATGGAAGGTAGGGGAGCCACAACAGACAGATCCATCTACTGGAAGAAGGATAAGCAAGAAAATCTTTTAGATGATAACAGCCACCTACAGACCATCCCCATGGACTTCACCAGCTTCCCTGCCCAAGTCGATCTCCCAAGGAACAATGGGGAATTGGAGGAGAATGACTTAGTGCAGACACCCAGGGGCCTAAGCGACTTAGAGATTGGGATGTATGCTCTGCTGGGTGTCTTCTGCCTTGCTATTTTGGTCTTCTTAATAAACTGTGTGACCTTTGCATTGAAATACAGGCATAAGCAGGTACCTTTTGAGGAGCAAGAAGGCATGAGTCATTCGCATGACTGGGTTGGGTTAAGTAACCGGACAGAACTGTTGGAGAATCAACTGCATTTTCCATCCCCACAGGAAGAGCAGATCACTGCTATTGACCGAGGGGTGGATTTCGAGGAGAGTAAATACCTCCTCAATACAAACTCCCAAAAGAGTCTTAATGGCCAGGTTTTCAGGTCTTCAGAATCTCCATTCGCTGATGGAAAAGACCAGAAAAGTGAGCCCACAGCTTCCCCTACCTCTAAGAGAAAAAGGGTGAAATTTACTACCTTCACCACCATTTCCCCAGATGAGGGATGCCCTACAGTTAACTCCATCCTGATGAGCAGTGTGGATGACATAAAATGGGTTTGCCAAGACATGGATCTGGGAGAATGTAAAGAATTGACAAACTACATGGAAAGGTTACATGAAAAGGTGTAACGGGACACAAACGAACATTTGTTTTTTGCTCACCTTCTGCCTTTAATTTTGGGTAGTGGGGCACAAGGACATCCCAGAAGGAAGCAAATTGGCAGGACAAAAGAAAAGAAACATCATCAGCTGAAGTCCAGAAAACCACCTGAAGTCAGCAGGATGAAGTTCTGGAGTCAGTGAAGATAGGAATTCCCATTCCAAAAGTCATACCCAAAGTTAGGTTGATTTGGTGTCTGCCCAGCATGGCAGTATTTTCACAACTGGAGACAAAAATAAGATCTGATTCAATGACCTATTCCAGAAAGGAACAATTTCTCTCTCTCTCTCTCTCTCTCTCTCTCTCTCTCTCTCTCTCTCTCTCTCTCTCTCTCTCTCTCCATCTCTTTTTTTAAAAAAATGTAGCAATTTGGATATTACAAAATCCAAGTAGCTCCCATACAGACTGTGGAGAAAAAAAACAGGACTTAGGCTCAGTTTTTTTTTAATGGATCAATGAAAGGAAGCACACCAGCTAAAATAAGAGTGGAATATCTAGCCATGAACATTACTGATAGTGGACAGAGATTGGTTTCACACTAGACAATGAGAAGTGACTGCTGTGACTTCATATTCCCCAAAGGATTGAGGGGGAAAGACCTTGGCAACCAAAAAGGCAGGCAATTATCTTCTTGGTGTAAAGAGGGGAAAAGTGTGCCAATAAGATGTAACCATATGTGTATTGAGATAATGAGAAATAAACTCCATGGGGCTCTTTGGAGTAGTCTTAGTTTTTAAGGTAAGGGATGGTACACTCACATCAATTTACTGGACACAGAATTCCGATTAGGTTCAAAGAACCACTTTCTTTTTAGCAACCTCACTCCATCCATCTCTAACATTTCAATTTGCACACTTCATCCACAATCCTGCCATTCTATAATGGTTTAGTCACTGGTCACAGGAGACTTGACAGCCCTCAGTGAGGGTGTGCTGGGTGGCAGAACTAGAACCAGGGTGTGATAAGGGCCTCAAGGGTAGCTGGCATCTATAGAGATAGCTTCCTCCCTACAGTGGGCCTCTCAGCTGCCACCCTTGAGACTTATAGTTCTCTGCATAGCATAACCACCCCAACTACTTGCCAGGCCCAGAGCTTGGGCTAGACTCGGTGGGGAGCTGCACCCAACAGGAACAAACTCTTTCTCTTCCTACCTTCCTATTCAAATGGATTTTCCCTGAGTAACAGAATTCCTAGTTACATCTTTGCTAAGCTGGGGAAACCATCCTTAACCTTTGGGTAACTCCTATCTTCCAGCTCTGCATCATTTCACAGAATTCATTCTACCAAGCCATCTGGGGTCACTTGGTACTTACTTCCCGTGTGGTCATTTTAATAAAGTAGCTGATTGGGGCTGGGGAGGAGGGATAAGTGTTATTCGTGCTGAACTCAGTATAACCTTACTCCCCTTACCTTTTGAGAAAAGATCACTGGGCTATTTCATTATCCATTTGTGAGTCTGCTCTCTGGTATCTCTCATCTAAAGATATGCCCCCATAGATACCAAGATGGGGAAGCTAGGTCTGAGAGTATGAATGAATAAATGGAAGCGAAACTCAGAACTTAATTTAAAAAAACAAGTTTGTCTACTTAAAAAGTCATCATATTTATTCCTTCAATCCAACTGGGATGTGAGCTCTTTGAGAGAAAGAATTCCCTTCTCCCCTCCTTTCTTTGTACCCCTGGGGCTTAGCACAATATCTGACTCCTGGTGAACACTTAACATGTTTGGTGGCTTAATTTATTAGGCTCTAATATATTTGTTGACTTAATTTATTAAACTCTAATATGTTTGTTCACTTAATTTATTAAGCTCTAATCTGTTTGTCAACCTAATTTATTAAGCTCCTTCACTAGGGAACCGAAAGACAAAGACATAGAGCAAAACTTCATCCCTGCCCTCAAAAGCTTACTGTCTACTTAGAGGGATACAACATGTCTACCAGGCATGATTATAATAAATCATTTCAAGGGAGAATGATGAGGGGGTGGAAGTTTGTTGTTAAGGATTAAGAAAGGAATCCTTGAAAGATGTCTGACATTGGCATCATCAATGTGACCCTCAACTTGGGCTTCAAAAGCCAGGATCAACTGCTTCCAATCTTAAGACTATCTAAATTGATGTGCTACTTTTTGAAACAGAACACATTTCCCATGTTGGTGTTTTGTTCATTCAGTTATATTCTTATGTCTCTTTCACTCCTTATCACTGCCCCAATCAGCTCACTGCTTCTCCTCATCCCCATTCCCTCTATAGTCAGAATCCATCTACATTTAGAATATATTGTAGATTGTAAGAATGTAATATATATTTATAAACATACTAACTGTAAATAAAATTTGCATTCAGTGGCTTCAATTCTTCCATCCTTTCTGCACAATGTCCCTGAAAAAGCTTGGCAGGCAGTTTCAGGGAGTTGTCCAAGGTGCTGGCTTTCCGTAAATGAAAATGCAGATTTAAGGATCCCCGTACAATCTAATTACAAACCTTTACATCATGTAATGCTACTCCTCATGTGAAGGGGATGTTGACACCCGATGACAAAGTGCACCATGCAGCAAGGCACTCATTCTGAATTAGAGAGTATTTGCAAATAAATCACATGTGTACATCCCTGCTAAAAGCCTTCTGAGTGTGCCTGAGATGATGGGAAGTGGTAGCAGGGCACGGCAGGTGTGACAGCATCTCAGTGAAGGATCTACCTGCCTAGAAGATGGGAGGTCTTCACTATAAATTGGCACATTTTAATTTCTGGAAGGGAGGAAGTGCCCTCGCCCACACATCTGCTTTCCAGGGCATCCAGTCAGAAAGTACAAGTTGGGAAAAGAACTTGACCCATATAATACGATGCAATGGAAATAATGCTGGATTTAGAGACTAATTTGTTCACCTAAAATGCTTTGTAATAATAAAAACAATAATAATCGCTGATATTTACATAACACTTTAAGGTTTCCATAGTACTTTTCATTTATCATCTTGTTTGATCCTAGCAACAGCTCTGGAAGGTGAGTGCTATTATTATTCCCATTTTACAGGTGAGGAAAAATGAGATTAAAATGATTCTTTCATTTCCCAGGGTAATATGGCTAGTAAGTAAGTGAGGCAGAATTTGGACTTAGGTCTTCCTGACTCTAATTCTAGCCCTCTATCTACCATGTCAAATTGTTTTCTGCAGGGGAGGGAGGTCAAAAACTGTGATTTCATTGGTGTGGAAAGTACTTGTTGAGGAAAGCCCCTTTTCCAATGCAAATCAGAATCTAGTTTATAACTTAAAGCATAAAATAATGGGGGCAGCTGGGTAGCTCAGTGAACTGAGAGCCAGGCCTAGAGATGGGAGGTCCTAGGTTCAAATCTGGCATCAGACACTTCTCACCTGTGTGACCCTGGGCAAGTCACTTAATCCCCATTGCCTAGCCCTTACCACTCTTCTGCCTTGGAAACAATACGCAGTATTGATTCCAAGTTGGAAGGCAAAGGTTTTTTAAAAAAACATAAAATACTATAAATACAGACTAGTTGCCTAACTACATATGATCTTAGAGTAAGACAAGTCACTGCACAGGTCTGTGCCTCAGTTTCCCCTCCTAAAATGGACAGATTTTTACTAGATATTGTCTGAGTTTTTTTCCAGCTCATACATCGCTATGTTGAAGATGAAAATATGTGCCATTTTAAACAGGAAATGTACCCCTTCTCCAAAAAGTGTTACAGAGACATGTTACATTTTTGGGGAAAGACAGCAGGATTCAGAAACAAAAGACTTAAGTTTGAATCCTGTCTCTACTACTCTATTACTTATCACCTGTGTGACCTTTGATATGTCACTGAACATCTTTAGACCTTAGTTTCCTCATCCATCAAATGAAAAGTTGGACCAGATGACCTCTAAGGGTATATTACAATTGAGTTAACAGAGGCAAGCAGAGATTAAATGACTTGACAGGTCATCTAGTACAATTGTCCCTTATTTGACAGATGAATAAACTGAGGTTTTGAGAGATGAAGTGATATCCATGGTTGCATGGGGGAAAAGTGTCAAAGTCAGGATTTGAAGCTAGGTATTCTTGATTCCAATCCTATTACTCTTTCCACTGAACCACCTTGTTATTTTTGCTCTCTCTCCTCTTTGTCCTCTGTCCCATTGCTTCCATTTGATCATTTTGAAATGATTTATCAAATGTTTGCTATGTATAAAGGATTACACGTTCCTGACCCATTCTATAAAAGACTACTCTTTAGGTATGAATATTTTTACATCCATTTTTATAGACAAAAACTCAATTTTTTCAGGAAAGATCGGGACATAACTGAATAGCAGATCAGCTGAAAAATTCCAAAGATTGTAGTGAACTGTAAACTCAAAATATATATGTGAATATATGAAGATGTATATTTTAATATGTAAAAATATGTATCCTTATACCTAAAATATATATAAAGAAAGTTCATTGTGCTCTTAATTTGAATTAAGAACTTTCCTGTCCAAGACTATGAATATGAGCAATGAGGAGAAAGAGATAAATTTGACATCAGAACAACTTTGCTAACAGATCTGTCCAAAAGTGGAATAAACTGCCTAAGAAGTTACTCTGTACCCCTTCTCTGGAATTCTATGATCCCTAAGGTCATTTCCAGCTCTTAATCCTATGAAAACAAATCCTAAAAAATTCAAGGCTAGATATGAAAATATTTGAGAAAAAAGTGATAGAGGTGACAATGTGGCGTAGTGACAATGGCTGGTTCTGAAACTATGGAGAATGAAAGTGGAGAGGGTTGCTATGGAAGCTAATAGGTTTTTTTCATTTGGATGACTACTTTGGGATTATGGTGTATTGGAAATTCTTGTTCAAGAATAAGATAGACAGAAGATGGTCTGCAATATCCTTTCTGGCTCAGAGATGTTGTGATTCTGTGGTTGTCCAGAACAAGGACAAGCATTTATGACATTTGGAATTAGATGAGTCCAGCTGAGAAAAGGAGGAAGTTTAGAATCACTCTAATAAAGGGTTTTTATACTCTGTTGGTATCATAGATGGGTTTTTCTTTCCATATCATGGAGGAATTGTTGGATTTGAAATCAGGAAATAGAATAAAACCCTGTCTCTGATACTTAACTATGGGATCCTGGGCAAGTCACTTCTCTCAAACTCAGTTTCCTCTTCTGTGAAATAGTAATAGTAAGACCTGAAGTACCACCTCATTGGGTTGTGATGGAGATCATATTAGAAAATATTAAGTGCTTAATAACCTTTAAAAGCAGCTAGTTGCCTTAGTGTATACAGTGCTGGACCTGGAGTCAGGAAGATTCATCTTCCTGAGTTCAAATTCTACCTCAGATACTTATTTAGCTGTGTGGCCATGGACAAATCTCTTAATCCTGTTTGTCTCAGTTTCCACATCTTTAACTGAGCTGGAGAAGGAAATGGCAAATCATTCCAGTCTCTTTGTAAGAAAATCTCAAGAAAGGATCACAGAGAGTCAGACATGATTGAAATGACCAAACTACAGTCCTCAAAAATATTGTTAGCTAAATCCCCAGTTGTGATGTACTATTGGCAGGTTATGAAATTCAAGTGCAAGATTAAATATTTAGGACTCATACCTGTTCCTTATGAGCTTAAGAATGATAAGAGCAAAGAAAATGTATATAGTACTTTAAGTTTTGTGAAGCCAATTATACATGTTATTTCACTTGAACCTCACAATAGCCCTGTGAGATAGATGTTTTTATTATCCCCATTTTACAAATGAAGGAACTGAGGGTAAGCATAGTGAAGTGGCTTACCCAGGGTCATACAAGTAGGAAATATTTAAGGCAGGATTCAAACTCATGTCTTCCTGATTCCAAGTCCAGAGCTCTAATTCTTAAATACAGAGCTAAAGAGGATCTTACACATAGTCTAGACAGCCTCCTTATTTTATTGATGAGAAAACTGAGATCTAAAGAGTCTAAGTTGTCCAAGATCACTGCAAGTAAATATGAGTCATAATTTGAACTCAGAGCTTAGGACTCCAAGTAGAAGGGTTTCTGGGAACAATGCTATGTGATCATATGAGGCACTTTCAATATTCCTTTGGGAATTTTTGCCAGTCTCTGTAGATTCGAACATTATCCACATTTAGTACAAGGAACTATTCCTTTATTTGTTCAAGCAGACCTAAAATATTGTGATTTTTTCCAAATTTTTTCTCCAATTACATGTAAAAACTTGTTAATGTTCATTTAAATTTTTTTTTGAATTCCAAATTCTCTCCCTCCGGTCTCTCCTCCCTCCTTTTTTTTAGTTATTTTTTAAATTTTTATTTGATATAATATACAAGAACATATAATGTGCAAACTTTAGGGGAAACATCATGAAGATGTGTAATAAACTCAGATCAATTTTACAGCTGTAATTCCTATCTAGACACATCACTTATCAAGTGACATGAAAAACTATGATTGTAGCTCAGAATAAAAGCAGCTATATTGCCAATGGATTTGTTCTAATTTTAAACAGTTGGAGGAAAAAGTAAAGTGCAAATGCTACACTGCCCGTAAGTGCAAAATCTGCCCCTACCACGAAGATATCTGTTGACAAAAATAAGATACTTAAGACATATGGATGAGGAGATAGGAAAGAGTTTAAAAATATAGGTTATATATTGCAGTCAGGCAAAACTTATTTCCCACATTATTCACGTTTCAGGGGAAAAAACAGATCCTACCCCCATGAAAAGAAATTAAGTACAAAAAAAATATGCTTCAATCTGCATTTAGACTCCATAAGTTCTTTCTCTGGAGACAGTATTTTACAACGTGGATCCTTTGGAATCATCTTGGATCATTGTATTGCTGAGACTAGCTAAGTCATTCACAGCTGATCCTTGTACAATATTGCTGTTACTGTATACTATTCTGGTTCCGCTCACTTCACTTTGCATCAGTTCATGGAAATCTTAAGAGCCAGGAATATTTTACAGAATGTTCAGGGATGATCTGAGGTACTGATTATGCAATAGGTTTCCTTTCACCTCTAAGTTTCTAATTTTAAAGAGAGAAAGAGAAAGATACAGGGAGAGACAGAGACAAAGAGAACAGAGATACAGTAAGAGGGGAGAGACAGAGATTTACTTTACATATATTTTATATTTGTTTTTATTTGTACAGTTGGACACCCATACTTACCCAGCTAGGTGGTCCAGTGGCTAGAGCACTGGATTTAAGAGTCAGAAAGATCTAAATTTTAATCCTGCCTTGGGCACTAACAAGTCATGTAATGCTGGGCAAGTCATTTAACCTCTCTCAGCCTCAATTTTCTCTACTGTAAAATGGGAATCATAACTGCACTTGCCTCACAAGATTGTTGTGAGGATCAGATGAGATAATATTTCTCAGGCATTTAGCATAGTACCCAGCATGTAGAGGTGCTTGATAAGTGCTTGTCTCCTGCCTGCATGCTCCTCTCCCAGAAGAAAAATGTAAACTCCTTGAAGACAGGGGCTGTTTTGTTTTTGACTTTGTATGTCCAGTGCCTGGTACATAGTAGATGTGCTTATGAGAGACTTGTTGAATGAATGGATGAGTGAATAAATGAATGAATGAATGAATGCATGAATCTAAGAGGATGATAAGTGGGAAATAAAATGAGAAAAACTTGAGAGACAGTTTTCACTTTTTCTAGCACACTGGAAAGATTGGGCTTCCTTCTTCCCTCCTTTCCTCACTTTCTCACTTCCTTCCTCTTTTCCTTCCTTCTCCTTCTCCTTTTTTATTTCTTTCCATTTTCCCCTCCCTTTCTTCCTTTTTTCCTTCCTTCCTTTCCTTACTCCTTCCTTCCTTTCTCCCTTCCTCCCGCCCTTCTTTCTTTCCTTTTCTTTCTTTCCTTCTTTCCTTCCTTACTTTCTTTTTCCTTCCTTCCTCTTTCTTTCTTTCATTCCTTCCTTCCTTTCTATTTCTTTTGTTCCTTCCTTCCTTTCCTTCTCCCTTTCTTTCTTTTTTCCTTACTTTCTTTCTTTTCCCTCTCCCCCCACCCCACCATCAAATTTGGAATGCCCAGATTCTTATGTACTGTTCTCATGGGGAGTGAAAGATTAAAGCTCTCTTCAGCAGCTACCTGGGAGGTCAAGCCCACATACAAGCAGCCACTCTTAGAGAGCTCCAAACGACCAGTACTCAGAGCCAAAAGGGAAGCAGCACTAGTTAGAACTCCCCTGTCGAGTCCAATTTTTTCAGTGTTTCTCTCAGATCTTTCTTTGTCCTCCTGTTTCCCAATTACACTGACAGCTAGCAGGAAGCATGGCTTCCAGCCAACTGGACCTCAGATTCATGGAACTAAAATGCATAGGAGACGAGTACACAGCAGTCCTTCCATTTTCAGCCCTAATTAGTGGCCTGGCAGTTAATTGAACTCATTGTGTCTTTAGGCTAGACTAATGGCTGAGTTTGGGTAACTGACATGCACACCAGTTGGTACACTTGGCTCAAGAGGGATGATATTGAGGACTAACTAACGCCCTGACAGGCCTTCCAGGAATGTAGTTCAATGAACAAGGGCTTTTTTAGCTTTAGCCCTAGATCTACTCTTGGCTTCACACCTTACACTGTATAAATCAGGCTATAGGAAGAAACTGTGGGAAGAGGTGGGGAGAGAGAGAGTCTATTTTTCTCTCTGACCTCTTCCTCATGATAATTTTAACTGTTAATTAATTATGCTGCTAATGAATGATGCTGTTTGGCTTTTCCCCAGATATAGTCATTATCTCCTTGTTGTTTCCCAATTCTGTCCTTTACCTTCCTAGCAGTAATATCATGTTTTGAAAAGATGCCTTGGGCTGATAATAGAAAATTTCCGAAGGAGACTCAGAATTTCATCGCTTCAGTGCTGCTAGGAACCTCAATGGCTCGTTAGTTCCATCCCTGCTTTAACAAGAATTTCTTCTATGATAGCTCTGACAAGTAAGTGGTCTTTTAGTCTCAAAGTCAGCCAATACAATAGCTCCCAAAGTAGCCCATTTTACTTTGGGATGAAATTTTTCCTGACAGAAAGTCTAAATTTTCCTTTTATGAATTCCTCCCATTCCTCCCACTTCTGCTTTCTGGGGTCAAGCAGAAACAAATCTAATAACCCTTCAAAAAAGGTATCAACAAATACTTGAAGGTAAGTATCATGTCTCTCCTCAGACTTTTCCAGGTTTAATTTTCCTAGTCCCTTCAACTCATCCTTATGGAATGAACTAAAGGACCTTCACTATGCTGCTTGTCTTCCTCTGGATTCCTCTCCTGATTGTCATAAACACTATTCCAGATGCGATTCAATTAGAGAAGATCTCCCTTGTCCAAAATGTTAAATGTCTCTTTCTCTATTGATTTTTATTATATTTTCCCCAAGTATACATCAATACAATTTTTAATCATTGTTTTCTGACTTTTGGGGACCCATGTTCTCTCCCCACTTCTTATTCTCCCTTTCCCTGAGATGGCAGGTAATGTGATATAGGCACGCAATACAAATTTGCATCTTCATCATGTTGTGAAAGACGTCACATATCACATATAAGAAAAAAAAACTCATAAAAGAAATGAAGTGGAAAATGGCTTGCTTCATTCTGCCTTCAGATTCCATCAGTTCCTTCTAGGGAGGAGGACGGACAGCCTTTTTCATCATGAGTCCCTTGGATTTGCCCTCGCCCTCTGTGTTGCTGATGATAGATAAATCATTCACATTTGTTCATTGTATGTTATTGCTCTTATTGTAAATAACATTCTCTAGGTTCTTCTCACTTCACTTTGCATCCCTTCATATAAGTCTTTTCATGTTTTTTTGTGATTATCTTATTTTTCATTTCTTATGGACCAACAGTACAAGCATACATTACAACTTGTTCGGTCATTCCCCAATTGATGGATATCCCATCAGTTTCCAATCCTTTGCCACCACACACAAAAAAAGAGCTACTATAAATATTTTCATAAATGGGTTCTTTTAACCTATCTTTGATCTCATTGGTAGACATCCTTAGTAGTGGTATTACCGGATCATAGGTACCCACTGTTTTATGGCGCTTTGTACATGGTTTCAAATTGCTCTCCAGAATAGATGTATCAATTCACTACTCTACCAACAGTGAATTAGTGAAGGGCAGCTAGGTAGCCCAGTGGATAGAGCATCAAGCCTGGAGTCAGAAGGACCTTAGTTTAAATCTGACCTTAGACATTTCATAACTGTGTGAACCTGGGCTTATCACAACCCCAATTGCCTAGTCTTTGCTGCTCTTCTGTCTTAGAATAAATACTAATACAGAAGATAAGGGTTAGAAAAACAGCAACAACAAAAAAATCATACTAGTACTAGATCTCTCTTAGAAGGCAGAGATCAAACAAGTTTTCCTTCAGCTGAAATCAATCAATTGTTCAACTAGCATTTAAAGTGCCTACTGTGTGCCAGGCAGGTAATATGGTAGGAAATGAGGGTACAAAAACTAAGATGAAAGAGTTCCTACCCTTACAGGGTAGAGCTTACATTTGAGAGGGGAAGATAACCCTTTATGCAGACATATACAAAACAAATTCAAGGTAAATTGGAGGCTCCAATGGCAGCTTAGGAGATCAGGAAAGATATCTTCTAAGGTATAGAATTTTAATTGGGTTTGGAAGAAGAGCTAGACAGGCATGAGACACAGCCTATACAAAGACAAGGAGGGAAGAAATTATATGCAGTCTACAAAGAACAGCAAGAAGACCAGTTTGGCTGAATCATGGAGTCTAACGTGAAGGAGAGGAATGTATAATGAGTCTGGAAAGGTGGGTTGAGCCAGATTATGAAAGATTAAGCACCGAGAAAAGAGTTTGTTTGTTTTTAATTAATTAATTTGTTTGTTACATTAAAAATACCCAGTTAATTCGATCCCTCCCCTCCCTCCATTAGAGAAGGCATCATTTGACAAAAGAATATATGAATCCTAGAGATACCAGAGAACCACTAGAATTTGAACTCCATTCAAATAATGAATTTACTCTGCCCCAGACCCTGGGAATGCAAAGGCATAAGCAGTTCTTGCCTTTATGGAGTTTATACTCAACTGAGTGGCTACAATATATACAATCAATTGATAAACATTTATTAAGAATCTACTGGGTACCAAGCACTGTATTAAACACTGGATATGCAAAAAGAGGCAAAAGTTGGTTCTTTTCTTCAAGGAACTTACAATCTAATAAATTAACAAATAAATATAATACAAGGAAAACTATCAAGTGAGAGACAACTACATGGAAGATGTAGCAGCTGGGATGCACCTTGAAGGAAGACAAAGATTCTGGGAGATAGAGATGAAAATGGAGGGATATCCAGGAAGTTGGTTTAACCTGGGCAAAAGCCCAGAAAGAGAAAATGGAGTTCAGTGGTCCAACTGGGCCAGAATATAATAATCCTGTTTGTTTTATATCACACAGATGACTCCCATTAAGCTTGCACCCCACTGAAACTTTTCATGATGGAATTTTTTCAGAGAAGCCTGTTATCCCTTAAAGGGGAAAAGAAAGGGTTCTCCTTCTATTCTAGACCTAAGGCCCAAGGTCAGAATCTCAGGAGTATACAAGGGAGTACTTCCTATTAGATGCCTACAATGATGATGAAAGTTTTCCTAATAGAAAGTCCAAATTTGCCTTTCTGAGGGACAAAATGTCATCATTTAGAAGAGTTTACTATACATTAGGGAAGATGGGGCAGCTAGGTGGCACAGATGATAGAGTGCCAGGTCTGGAGTCAAGAAGACCTGAATTCAAATCCAGCCTCAGACACTTACTAGCTCTGTGACTCTGGGCAAGTCACTTGAACCTCTTTGCCTCATTTTCTTTAACCATAAAATTAGCCAGAGAAGGAAATAACAAACTCCTATAGAATTACAAATAGGGTCAAGAAGAGCCAAACATGACTGAAATGACTGAACAACAACACAGCAGAGAAGATAAGAGATAAAAGATTGATGCCATCTCTCTCAGGGTACAGTGGAAGAAGAGAGAATTTTCAACTGGAATGATCAGAATTTGGAGTCAAAAGGCCTAGGTTCATCAATGTCTTGATACTACATGGTAGCTGCTTAATAAATACATGTTGACTGACTGATAAAATGTAGAGTCCAAGGAAGGGCTAGCTAAAAAGATAAATAGCCTTGTGATTACCCCGTATAAAAATCAAATGAAGGAAAATGGAAAAGAAAAGTGTGTGTGGTGGGGTAGAATTAGAGGGGCATGTGGCATGCCATGATAGTTATCTTTCATGCATTTGAAGAGCTATCTTTGTGGCAGAGGGATTAGATTTGTTCTCTTTGGTCTTCTGGGTTATTTGCCAAAATCAGAGGGTCAAAGTTGCAGGAAGCAGATTTAGCTTAGATTCTAGGAAGAATCTCCTAACAACTAGAGTGGTCCAGATGTGCAGTGTACTGCCTCAAGAAACAGTGAGTTCTCCCTCCCTAAGGCCTTTGGGAAAATACTAAATGACCACTGGCTGGCTGGGGCCCACATGCATTTTCATTCCATTATAAGCTTCTTGAGGGCAGTGATTATCTCTTCTGTCTTTGTATCCCCAATGCTCAGCATAGTGCCTGGCACATAGCATGTGATTAATAAATGTATATTAACTAATTCCTAAGTATATGACTCTCTCCCCATCACTTACCCCCATTTCCTAGCCCTTGCTACTCTTCTGCTTTGGAACCAATGCATGGTATTTATTCTAATATGGAAGGTAAAGGTTATAAATGTATATTGACTGACTATGTTGTAGGAAGGATCCTTATTCAAAAACTGGGGCAACCTAGATGGCCTTTGGATGTCTCTTCCAACCCTGAGGTTCTCTAATATTCTATAAGCCAACACTGAGAAATCAGAGAGTGAAGCAAACCTGGGTGGGGATGGTGCCAGAGCCCAGTAACTATAGAAACTGTTTTCACACTTGGTCTGAGTAATAGATGAGATGTAAATTAAGTGCAGTAGCAGAACCTGGCCCTGGAGGCCTGTTAGTGGAAGAATGTCTATGAGCATCTTCTCCCTCCCTCTACCTAATTCTCTGGGCTCAGGTAGAACTTTGACAAGCAGTCATTAGGCTAATCCATGAAGAACTCTAAGACAATTTAATATACATGTGGCATCGTCAGATCTTTCTCTAGCTACCATCAAGAAATCTCAAGGACTAGAGTTTTTTAAGAGAAAAATGATTGGGTGTAAAGAGTAGGTATTAGGGGATCAGAGAGGTTCTGACTATTCTGTGACCTGCCAAAGGAGTAAAGGTGCTTGGAGCATAATTTTCAAGTGCCCAGGATGTAAAATATAAAGGAATAATGGTTCATCTGATCATAGATTTCCACCTGGAAGACACTTTGGATCAATCAATCAATAAATAAACATTCATTAAGCACCTACTATGTGTCAGGCATTGTGCAAAGCACTAGGCTTCTTAGATATCCAAGATCCTCATTTTCCATGAGAAAAAAGAAGCTCAGAGAGATAAACTCACTGGTGCAAAGTCTCACAGCATCCAAACAAAAGAACTGAGATTATTTTTGTCTTTTTCAGTAACATACTCAAATATAGAGGGGAAAGTTTCTCTTCAGCATCCTTGTGGAGCCTAAAGGACCTAGGATCCCTTTTTCCCCTGAAAGGCAATGACACTGTCTTATTCATCTCTGTGATTCTCTTCCTCCTATCTCAAAAGGTTCTAATGCATTGCTGAGTTCTCAGTAAAGAAAAGAACGTTCCTCCTTTGGAGATTAAGAATACTCTTACTTGGCAGCTAGGTGACTCA
Organism: Gracilinanus agilis; assembly: GCF_016433145.1. Taxonomy (NCBI): domain Eukaryota; kingdom Metazoa; phylum Chordata; class Mammalia; order Didelphimorphia; family Didelphidae; genus Gracilinanus; species Gracilinanus agilis. The sequence continues at coordinate 746,680,840 of NC_058130.1, forward strand.
GTGGATAGAGAACTGGGTTTGGAGTCCAAAAGACCTGAGTTTAAATCTGGCCTCTAATACTTATTAGCTGGATGAACCTGGACATGTCACTTAACGTCTGCCTGCCTCAGTTTCCTCAACTGTAAAATGTGGATGATCAATAACATCTACATCCCAGAGGTACTATGAGGCTCAAATGAGATAATAATTGCACAGGGCTCGGCACATTGTTATTCTTTAGTTGACTTCGGACTTTAGATCTTTAGATCACTTTGGACTCTTCATGTTCCCATTTGGAATTTTCTTGGCAAAGATACTGGAGTGGTTTGCCTTTTCCTTCTCCAGCTCATTTTATAGATGAGGAAACTGAGGCAATGAGGGTTAAATGACTTGGTCAGGGTCATACAGCTAGATTGCCATTTCCTTTTCCAGCTCACTTTACAAGGGAAGAAATAGGCAAGCAAAGTTAAGTAGTTTGCACAGGGTCACACAGCTAAGAAGTGTCTGAGACCAGATTTGAACTCAGGAAGAGGATGTTCTTGACTCCAGGCTAGGCACTCTATCCATTGAACCATTTAGCTGTTCCCTAGCACATAGTAAGTGCTTGCTATCTAAGCGTTTGTTATTATTGCTATTATGTTTAGGGTCTGGATTCAAGAAAGATTTGAGTTGAAATCCTACCTCAAACCCTTACTTGATTTGTGAACTTGTTCCTTCATCTGTAAAATGGGTACAATAGCACCTGCTTATGGTATGGAGAAAATGGTTGGGAGAGTTCATTATCTAAGCCATGGGAAACAGATTCTTCTAGGGTCTACAGGGATAGCTATTCCTGGCCAAGAGAGTCAGAATTCATCGGACATCAAAAGTGGGAGGAATTGCTAAATTCTAATACTGCCTCCACTGAAAGTTTAGGGAAGGCATGTGCCCCCCCCCATTAATAGTGACTGGGGAAAACTTCATTTGCTTCTCTCTCAGTATTGGTTTGATGATTAATTAACCAGTTCTGCTAATCAGATCTACTCTGAAGTTAGCAACAGTATGAGCCAAGAGTGTGATTTTTTCCTCATGTGCTCTGCTGATGGTCTTGTTCTTTTTTTGGCTTAGTACATGACCCAACACAGTCTTAAGAAAGGATAACAGTAGCATTTCTACAGCATTTTAAGGATTGGAGAGTATTTTGTATATGTTATCTCATTTTATTTGTTCCTCAAAGAAGGTATTATTATTACCCTTACTTTACAGACGATGAAACCTCAGAGGTTAAGTGACTTGCCCAGAGTCACATAGCTAAAGTGTCTGAGACAAGATTTAAACACAAATCTTCCAGATTCTATGTCTGGCATGCTTTGCATGAGGCTCTAAAGGAGAGAAAGCCTCACATTATTTGACTAGCCAAATCTGATCTCCTCCCCTGCCATGCCCCAAAAGCATGGGTATCAAAGTCCAAAAACCCATAGGTCTTGAGTTCCTAGAATCATAGAGTTTGTCTGACCTTCTCATTATCCAAATGAAGAACCTGGGACTTAGAGGGTGTCAAATAAATTACCCAAGGTCACACTGATAATGAGTGACAGAAGTGAGATTTTTGGCCTAGATCCATGTTGGCGAAACTCTGGCATGCATGCCAGAAGGGGCTGCTCCCTTCCCTCTCTCCACCACACCTAAGGACATTTTTTCATATCACCCATCCCTCTGCCCAGCAGCCCAATGGAAATGCTTCTGACCTCCCCTGTCTGGGGTAAGAAGGAAGCTCATATGTGGTGTGAGGGTGCAGTTTGGGCATTTTTTCTCTAAAAGTTTCACCATCACTGGCCTAGAGCCTCTGATTCAAAACCCAGGAAGCTAGAAGGACAGTTAGAGGTTACCTAGCCCTATCACCTTATTTTATATATTAAAAAAATCTGAAGGTAACTGACTTCCTCAGAGTCTCATAAATTGTCCATAATATAACTAAGATTAGAACTCATTGTTCCCTGACATTTTTAAAAGCCTTTACTTTCTGTTTTGCATCAATTCTGAGACAAAAGAGCAGCAAGGGATAGGCAGTTAAGGTTAAGTGACTTGCCGAGGGTTACACAACTAAGAAGTGTCTGAAGATAGATTTGAACTCAGGTCCTCCAGATTCCAGGCCTGGTGCTCTATCCACTGTGCTGCCTAACTGTCACTTCCCAAACATTTCTACTCAGCAATGCTCACACCCTCCCTGACTGCCAATTTTTGTCTGTATGACCTTGGGAAAGTTGTTTCTCTATTCTGAGTCTCTGGGTCCTCATATTTATTTACTTAATTATTAAGTCACCTATTTATTAATTTTCCACCATTCTAATAGTTTTATTGATATCCTTTGTTTTTCATGCCCATGTTTTTTGTCCTCATATTTACAAATAAAATGAATAATATTTATTTAATAGTAAAAATTTTTAAAAGCTGTTGGTCAAAATGGCCTCTTCTTAAATCTCTTCCAACTCTGAATCTATGGTTCTATTTATGTTCCCCCACGAGGAACAGTGGCTCCAAGTTCCCTTCTGTATCTTGGACTCTGAGTTCCCGAAGTGAATGGCTTCATCCACTCCCCATCCCTGTTCTCCTGTTTTCAATAGGTTTTGAAAGTGCCTCTGTCCATGGTGATGAATGTGTGAGGATCTGGCTGAAAGGACTAGGGTGCTAGAACATCCTTCTTGAGCTGTGGGAAGCATTCCACCTTCACAGATTCCTTTGCCTCTTAAAAGAGATCTACTGGGGCAGCTGGGTAGCTCAGTGGATTGAGAGTCAGGCCTAGAGACGGGAGGTCCTGGGTTCAAATCTGGCCTCAGACACTTCCCAGCTGTGTGACCCTGGGCAAGTCACTTGACCCCCATTGCCCACCCTTACCACTCTTCCACCAAGGAGCCAATAAACAGAAGTTAAGAGTTTAAAAAAAAGATCTACTTACTGTTGCTACTAAGAGCTCACAGCCTAGGACTGAGACAGTTTGGATATTCTTAAGTATAGATTTAAGAACTGGCAGACCATCATATCACCTCTTGAATAGCTTCCTTTGACAGCTTTCTGCAACTGCCTATATACCTGAAGATCCTGTCAAAAGAAAGTGATCAAGGGGAGAGGAGTCTGCTTGGTTTAGAGGGGAGGAGTAACCTTCCCTCACCCAGCTACCCCATGTTGGACCCTCATCATCTTAGCCCATTCTGGAGCCCATAATTCCATATCCAAAAAAGAAAGAATTTAAACCTATTTTGTCCTGACTTAAGGGTCCATTCTTTCCCCACTATTTCATATAGTAGAACCAAGCCCTTCAAAGCCAAGAATCTTGCATCTTTGCCCTGATAGCCTCAAGATCTAGAACAGTTGTTTTTACAAAGTAGACCCTTAATAAATTTCTGTTGAACAGAATTATTTTAAGCACTCTTGTTCTTCAGTCAATTAATCAACAAAATATTATTAAGGGGGCTGCTGGGTGGCTCAGTGGATGGAAAGCCAGACCCAGAGATGGGAGGCCCTTGGTTCAAATCTGGCCTCAGACACTTCCTAGCTGTATAACCCTGGGTAAGTCACTTAACCCCCATTACCTAGCCCTCACCACTCTTCTGTCTTAGAACAAATACACAGTATTGATTCTAAGACTGAAGGTAAGGGTTTAAAAAAAACATTATTAAATACCTATTAAGTGTCAGGAACTGTGCTAAGCACTGGGATACAAAGAAAAAATGAAATAGTTCCTGACATCAGGGAGCTTACCGTGGGGACAATATGTAAAGCTATCAGTATATACAAAATAAGCCAATCAAGAATTCATTAGGTACGTACAATGTGTAAGGAACTGTGAGAGGTAATAAGAATACAAAAACTGAAGGGATGAAATAACCCCTTACCTTAAGGAGCTTATATTCTAACACAGGAAACATGAGTTACATGTTTAGTTATAAAGAAAATAAATAGAGTTAGGTTTGCAAAGTGCTTTAGAAATATTAACTGATTTGATCCTCCCCAAACCTCTGGGTGTTAGATGCTATCATTATTCCTATCTTATAGTTGAGGAAACTGAGGCAGAGGTTAATAACTTGCTCAGGGTCACACAGCTAGAATGTATCTGAGGCTGGATTTGCTCTCCAGTCTACCTTACTCTAGGTCCAATGCTTTATTCACCATGCCACTTTAAATAAGAGCTAGTGAAATATAAATGTAGCCCATATTATGAATGATCCTTACCAATGAGGAGTTGGAGTGATTCTTCTCTAATGCTGTCAGTTTTTGCCCTTGTTCCAGTGCCTTCTTACCAATTGCTGGTGATTAGTGCCCTGGTTTCTTTTAACCAATTAACATCAATTAGTTTTTTTTTACAAAGGAATATTTACTGAGAAGATATTTCAAAAACTGAAACATAAGTATTTTTCCCCAACACTCAAGGGCATACTCTTCCCTATACCATCCTAGTCCTTAGGATAATGGACTGTAATTTGTAAAAGCTGCTACAAAGTCTTTGCCCCACTAAGTTCACTGCTGAATGTAACATAATGAATAATAAGACCTTCCCTCTTATAGTACTCAATATCTTGGCTCTTGGATCAATCCACTCTTTTTTTAACTCTTACCTTCCATCTTGGAATCAATACTGTGTATTGCAGAAGAATGGTAAGAGCTAGGTAATAGGGGTTAAGTGACTTGCCCAGGGTCACACAGCTAGGAAGTGTCTGAGGGCAGATTTGTACCTAGCACCTCCTGTCTCTGGGTATGGCTCTCAATCCACTGAGCTACCCAGCTACCCCCTCAATCTACCCTTGAATGTCCTGATGGACCAGACACAAATGGCTGAAAACTCTGGCCTGACCTCTTGGTCCTAGAACTCTGGTGGCCTTCTTTGGAAACTCGCAAGATCTCAGCCTAGTCTTCTCCATCTCCAATGTTGTTCATCCTTCAATTTTCAGAGAGGACCAATGATATCATTGGTGATGTCTTGACTTGTACATGAATTGGATTTAAGTGAGGCAGTTGCACTTAGCCATTGGTCTCACTCTTTCTTTCAGAGTCCTGGAATTCCAAAGACAAGACAAAAGTCAGAATGATGGACAATGACCCAGGATATAGTAAATGACCATGTCATCTTTGATATTTGACCAAGCCCTAGGCATTCCACAGCAACCTTATGTATGGCCTTTGGAACAAATTGCTCTCATCTGTCTGTTCTACTGGAAGAAGTTATCATATGCTTGGGGACATCCCCCTACCTCACCCACAGGTCTGAGGTCTGCTGGTTATGCTTAACCTGGTTTAGCACATTTGCCAAGACAATTTTACTTGTTGTGGCCCTTTCATATGCCGCAGCTTCAAGCTTTGGGGAGTAGTATAATGATTAAAATCCTTTGGAGACTGTATATTAATTTATAATTATTTATTAATAAAAGTGAGAGAGAGAGAAATCACTAGGCTACCCTACCTAAAAATTATCCAAGTCTCACCACACTTCCTCTGCTCCAGACTCTAGACAGGACCTGAGTGAGCTGAGATAGGTCAAAGAGATAAAGATAAGGGAAGAAAGATGAAACTCCAGTCCCAGAAGAAAAAAGCCCTTCAACCTTCTCCTCCATCAATTATAATGCAAGATTTCCCCTCCTACTCAGAGACTCTGATTACACTTGCTTAATTTCAGTCCAAGCCCACACAGTCATGGAGTCCTGAATTCTGGACACATTGGTCCTGGACTTTTGCCAGCCCCCTGCCAGAATGCCACCTAGTCATATACCAGCTGGTCAAAGGGTGGGCTAATATCAAAATTTGGTTTTCAAACTGAATAATAAGTGAGTATGATTTATATTAAATTCACATAATAGTTGGACCCCAAAGATGAATGAGGAACCCTGAAGAGTGGCAAACCCTTGGGAGTACCTGGGTGGTTCAGTGGATTGAGAGTCAGGCCTAGAGATGGGAGGTCCTAAGTTCAAATCTGGCCTCAAACACCTCCTAACTGTGTGACCCTGGACAAGTCACTTAACCCCCATTGCCTAGCCCTTACCATTTTTCTGTCTTGGGACCAATACATAGTATTGATTCCAAGATGGAAGGTAAGGGTTAAAAAAAGAGTGGCAAAACCTTGGGAACAGCTGGGTAGCTCAGTGGATTGAGAGCCAGACCTAGAGATGGGAAGTCCTAATTTCAAATCTGACCTTAGACACCTCCTAGCTGTGTGACCCTGGGCAAGTCACTTAACCCCCATTGCCTAGCCCTTACCATTCTTCTGCCTTGGAACCAATACACAGTATTGATTCCAAGATGGAAGGTAAGGGTTTAAAAAAAAGAGTGGCAAACCCTTATACTAGAGCTGCTAATCCTCCCCAAACACCTCATACAACCTATCTCCAATATGCCTTCATCTAAGGCAAGAACCATCAGACGCAACTGGAAAAGAAACAAAAACAAAGCTGTGTGCTCAGGAATTCAAGTGGACTTGGGTAGAGAGAGTGGAAGGCTGGTGCTGGAGCTATCCATTTCAGCACCAGAAGAATCACAAGCTCATGGCTTGTGTGAGAGAAAGGGTTCAAGGTCCCTCATCCATATGGATGGCCATAGCAGTGCATCCTACTCCCTGAATGCCAGAAAAGGAAAGGGAGTGAGCCAAGTTGCCCTGGAAGACTTTTCTATGCATTCTCACTTCCAGCTCAGCCACCGATAAAACAATTCTTTTGTTTGCCATGTACTTAGCAGACAGGAACTCTGAGCACATGTCCTGAAGTGGAGAATCAAGCCCTTCATTACATGTCATCAGGCACTATCAGAAGTCAACTCAGAAAGCCTTCTTGGGTGATTTGGCAGCAAAATATACTTTCCTTGCTCTGAGGATGAACCTCTAATCAGCCATTCCCCTGATACACAAGGTAGTTAGTGACTAGTAGTTTGGACAGATCAGGAAGTATGTCATGTACAAAGTGGTACTTGACCTGTAACTAGAAGAAAGAGAGGGATTCAGGGAGGCAGGAGTGAATTCCAGGTCTGGGGCAGTGGGGGGAGGAGAAATCCAGTGTAAAGGAATGAAAATGAGAGATGAAGTGCCTTGGTGGTCCAGGATGACATGGCATGCAAGGAAGAAGCTGAACAATAGCACAGCCTCGTTTCTAGTTTATCAATCGAGTTTTCCAGAAATTGATGTAGCATCTTTCCAGCACATCTCTGAAAAGGAACCATCTGGTGATGGAGGGGCAGGGTGATGACAGAGAGAGGTAGGGAAGAGAAGCCTCTGCTACAGTCAACTTGGCTAGATCTCACAGCATTGGAGAAGTGATGTACAATGAGGCAGTAAGGTGAGCTTTCCCTGGAAATATCCAATGTCGATCTTCCCACTTTCCATCCCACCCTCATGGTCTGCTACATGGGGCTAATTTTCCTTCTTCTCAGGAAGATTCTCTGTGCCCAGGAGAAATTATAGAAACAGGGAAGAAAGCCAAAACGCTGGGTCCAAGGCTTCTCATTTGCAAGGCTACCCTGAGGGTTCTCCAATAGGAACAACAAAAAGAGGGCAGTGAACCAGAGCAGCAAAAACTTGAGTCTGCCTGTCCCCAGACTGGTAGAGGGGGAATCTCTGTGTGGTCAGAGATGAACTGGCCTGGGCCAATGATTGTGAGAAGCCAATAAGAGAATAGATAAAATTCTGAGATTCCTCTTTTGACCCCTTTTGTGATCCACACCCTTTCTTGTTGGGAAGTATTGTGGCCTTATTGCAAAGCTATAAGTTCCTAGCAAACTAGTAGTTAAAAGGTTAACATTCTTCCCCTTTGGTCAGAAATGCAGCCAAGGCCGAAACCTTAGTTAGCTGAGGCATTTGCCCCTGAGAAAAGTATTCTCTGACTTGGCTTGGTAATAACAAATATAGCTGAAAGTCCAGCCTGGTTCTTATCTTCACTTTGAAGCTTCTAAGCCTGTTGTATTGTCTATGTTAAAAATACAGCTCTGGGTAGTTGTGGGAAACTATCATTGTGCTTTTGGGTGAAAGGGAGCTTGAATTTCTTATATAATAAGAATTTCTTATATAATAAACTTGTGACTCAATGGAACTTTGGAGAAGCAGCTATGAATTAACAGTCAAGATTGCCTCCTGTGTCCGTTATCTCCTTATCAACTAAGCTGTCCTTATCAGATTATCGGAGATGATAGATAGATCTCGAGAAATGATCACAATAAACTGGCAACCTTTTAGTTTGCATTCACCTGGTTAATGGTTACATCAATGATATTAAAATATTCAGCCTGGGCTGAAATGTTTCCTTCTACCTGACAGAGTCAGATAATAAGATCCATGTCACTGTCTCTGTTGGTTCATTCCAGGAAACTGTATTCTGCTCTGGTCCCAAATAACTTTTTGGAAGTTTAGATAAACAGGGTGTAATGAGAAATAAGACCAAGGACATCATATCTGACTTTTAATAACTAGGCAGCACAAGAACCTGTGAGAATTTTGCATTTTCCCTTATTAATATGTTAGTTTTTAACAATAATAATAAGGAGAAAAAGGAAGGGAGGATGCTTTCATTGGGCCCCTGCTATGTGCCAGGTACAATGCTAAATACTTTACTAGTATTTCATAATATAAATGTTAATTCATAATAATGATAAGTAAGAATGAAAGGATAAATAGCCAGCCAAAATTTAATGATAATATGTGGATGCTTGGGGGAGATTCTGAGTTATTGGTATTAATTATTATTCACCTGCTCAAATGAATTTATTTATCTTCTTGGGAGATGAGAAGAGCTGAGCAGACATAAATCAGCATTGGCATACAAGCAGAGCATACATAGATTTAGAGTTGGAGGGGACCTAGGACAACCCCCTAATTTTACAAAGAGGAAGCAGGTCAATTTTGTCACTGGTGCTAATGCATAACCAAGTGGAAATTTAGAAGAAAAGAACTAGGGCAGAAGTCCTCAGCTCCCCCATCCCCTGTTTACCTTGGCCCTGTTCAGCTTGCCTCAAGGTGATTTTTTCTGTGGCCAGGGACCAGGGGCAAGGAACCAGAAGGCTGAACATAGTTGGAGGGCCATGTTTGAAGCAGTGCACATGCATGTGGCTGGAGCACACATGTCAAGGGTAATTCATGCCTCAGAAGATGATGTTGTCCACAGACTACTTGCTTTCTCTGATAAGCTAATGACCATGTGCTTGGGTCATCTGATCCACTCCCTATGTGACATTGGATGGATCCCCTAATTTCCTAGGGTCTTCCTCCTGTAAAAAGAGAGGACTGGTTTTCTGTTATTCAATGTTTTCAGTTGTTTCCCCATTGTGGGGTTTCTTGGCAAAGATACCAGAATGGTTTGCCATTTCATTTTCCAGATTGTCTGACATAAGAGGAAACTGAGGCAAAAAAAGGTTAAGTGGGTTGTCCAAGACTAAATAGTGAATAGTGAGTGAGGTCAAATTTGAACTCAAGTCTTCCTGACTCTGGCCTCTAAGGCTCCTTCCAGCTGTGGCTCTAAGTTCTTGATTCTGTCTTTGTTATATATTTCTTACAATAAAATTTCTGGTCACTCTAGCATACTGATTTATATACAAAGCCCAGAAAAATGACTTAACAAAGGCCAGGAAAATGGGGTGTCCTGATCTCCCAATATAGCATCCAGAGAATTGGCAATGAGGACTCTCTGATGTTTGAGTCTCTTGGCTTGGGTTGGGTTGAAAAGAAATTAGAGAAAACTGGATCTCAATTTCAATCTCCCCTTCTTCTTCTAACTCTTACTGGCTGTTAAACCATGGCAAGTCACTTAACTAACTGCTCTGAGTTTTAGTGTCCTCATCTGAAAAATGGGTATATAAAACGTCTCACAAGTTTGCTGTGAGACTCACAGGGAATAAAGTTTGTAAAAATCCTTTTCAAACTATCAGTTTGTATGATTCAAATCTCTTATTATTATCTCTTGTAGTAACCCTGCAATTAGTAAAGAAAGCAAAGGGAAGATCTGTGTACAAAGTTGGAAATAGGTCAATCTATTTAGGAAGTGAATGGCCTATATGTAGGCAGCTAGGTGGCACCATAATGCATACAACCCAGGTCTGGAGTCAGGAAAACTCAACTTCCTGAGTTCAAATTTGGACACAGATACTTACTAGCTGTATGACCCTGGGCAAGCCATGTAGCCCTTTTAGCCTCAGTTTCCTCATCTGTAAAGTGAGCTGGAAAAGGGAATGGCAAACCACTCCAGTACCTTTGCCAAGAAAACACCAAATGGGGTCATAAAGAATTGGACACAAATGAAGCAACTAAACAACAATTGCCTACATATACTGCATGTATATGACACTCTTCCCTTTAGGAGTTTTTGCCAAGGTAATCAGAATTTTTTAAAGCATCAAGACTCTGTAGTCTATACCATCTTCAAAGGTCTTGGTAGGCAGGCAACATTATGTTTTGGGTAGAATACTGAAATTTGAGAATGTGGAACTTTGTTTTTTCAGTCATTTCCATTCTTTCTGATTCTTCATGACCTCTCTTTGGGGCTTTCTTGGCAATGATACTGGAGTGGTTTGTCATTTTCTTGTCCTGCTTGTTTAAAGATGAGGAGACTGAGGCAAACAGGATTAAGGACTTGCCCAGGGTCATACCATTAAAAAATGTCTGAATCTGGATTTGAACTTGAGAAGATGAGTCTTCTTGAAATCAAGGCCAGTGCTTTATCCACTGAGCCTCCTAGCTGCCCTAATAAGAATATGGAAAACCTCAATCCAAATTTTCTCTCTGATATTGATTAGCTGTAGGACCCTGGGTAAATCACCTTAAATTCTGTCTCAGGTCCTTTTTCTGTAAAATGGGGATATAGCACTGATATCTAAAAAGTCGTTGTGAGATTCAAATTAATTAATATATATGTTATATATACATATAATGCACTGTGAAAACTTTAAGCACTATATAAATGCTACTTATTTCTGTTGTACTTTAGAGTTTGCAAAACATTTTACATATTTACTCATCCAAACTTCATAAGAATTTTAGGAGGTAGATGCTATAATTATCTTTATTTTACACATAAGAATACTGCGGTTAAAGGAGATTAATTTGTCCAAAGTCTATCTAAAGAATGAGAATAAATTCCCTCTAAAAGAAGAGAGTGACTTGCTCAAGGACACAGTGGCAAAGCTGAGATGAGAGCTGTAACTCTGGTGGGATGGACAGGGCCTTAACTCCAAGTACAAACATCTAAAGCAGTGGTTCTCAAACTTTTTTGGCCTACTGCTCCCTTTCCAGAAAAAAATATTACTTAGCCCCCTGGAAATTTATCTTTTTTAATTTTAAAAGCAATTAATAGGAAAGATAAATGCACCTGTGGCCATCATCGCCTCTCTGGATCGCTGCAGCACCCACCAGGGGGCAGTGGCACCCACTTTGGGAATCACTGATCCAAAGGAACATATTTCCTGCCTGGAATAATCCCATAGCTTGCTATCCCCATGTCATTTCCTTACAATCATTTCTCCCCCCAATTTATACCATCCCCTGGAAATTAGGGGGTAAATAATCTTTGGACCAGCAGCATGGAACAGGGACAGATTCTCTGAGAGATGAGCCACCCGTCTGCTGGCAAGACTACACAAGACCACTCCAGACTGTCTTCTTCTTTGATTGTCCTCCCCCAAAGTGAATTTGCCCTGGACACCAAACTTCCCACTTAAGGTTTGGCCTGAGACTGAAAGCCAGATTGCATCATTACCACTCTGTACACTTTCCCACAATCCCCCAGCTGCTATAGATAAGGTTTCCTGTACTGGTTGGATGTCATAAGAGATGACCTCTAAGGTCCCTTCCAACTCTAAATTCTGTGATTCTCTAACTTCGATTTTTAGCCCTTTATCTTCTGCCAGAAAACCCAACCTCTGTCCCTTCCCTGGCCATTAATAAACGTTTACAGCTCTCTGTCCTCCTTCCTCCCTCCAGACCTAATCGATAGCCTCCCTCTTAGCATTTGGCATTCACCTGCCTCTGCTGATCAGGCCACCAAGGTCAGAGCTGGCTAGCCTGGCCTTTCTTTCAACAATGGCATTAACCTGCCAAGACTAAATTCAGAATATTCTGCATTATTGAGTGGCCCCTAGCACTGGCTGGCTTGTCCACTGGCATTTTTCACACAGCAGCAGAAGATGACTTGCAAAGAATCCTTAGTGATGTATGATTGGTAAGGCCAGTTTGGAGAGCTGGGGAAGGGGAAAGCAGGTGAGAAAGGAGAGGAAGGAAGACCCAGTTAAAGGGCTCTAACATGGGGAGTGTCTGCAGGAGCAACATCTCAGGTTCCATTACTGCAGGCTCAAAGGGGATTGTTTCCTAGCTTTCAATTCAATTCAACTCAATTAATTTAATTAATATTATCAATATTTTTTTATAAAATTAGCTAATCTTTTCATTTAATTTATAAATTAAATTAAAATCCATTAAGTAAAAATATGGATATTATGCCCACAGTTAAGTAAATACCAAGTATATTGGTGGAAAGCATTCTGGGTATGGAATCAGAGGAATGAATGAGTGAATGAATAAGTGAATGAATGAAAGAAAGTACTTATTCAGTTATTTTCCAAGCATCAAGCTAATGACTGAGTATAGAAATATACAAGTGAGAGTGGCTCTGCCTTCAAGAAACTTCTTTTCTGTTGAAGGGGACAATGCATATGAGAGAGTTATGGTCAAAGAAGATAGTATTGGTCTAGGATGTCACAAAGGTGGAACAGCAGGGCAGGCCATTAACACCCTCTGTCCAGAGGCTATGGTGTTCATGATTTAATTACTATTCTCAAAGCAAGAGGTGAAAGTGGGAGGAGACAGGAGGAGAAGAGAGTAGAAAATATCCAGAGGGAAGAAGAGAACATACAGTCTGAGAGAGAGCAAGAGCCAAGTGGTTTAGTTCCTCCAAGGTGTGGCGTCCATTTGGATTCATTTGGAAAGTAGAGCTGTAGAATTTAGACTCTAAGCAATCACCCAAATGCAAATATTAATAATATGGAAATAGGTCTTGATCAATGACACGTGTAAAATCCAGTGGAATTTCTCATTGGCTATGGGCAGGTGGAAGGAGAAGAGGGAAAGAACATGAATCATGGAACCATGGGAAAATATTCCAAATCAATTAATTAAATAAAATTTTAAAAAAGAAAGTAGAAAACCCGGCCTCAGCCACTTCCCAGCTGTGTGACCCTGGGCAAGTCACTTGACCCCCATTGCCCACCCTTACCAATCTTCCACCTATGAGACAATACACCAAAGTACAGGGGTTTAAAAAAAAAAGTAGAGCCATAGAGGCAACAAGAGTGGCAAGTGTGAAAAAATCAGAATGTGGGTTCAAATTCCAGCTCTGCCACTTAACTATCTGTGTGACCAGGCCAACTCATTAAAGCTCCCTGGTCCCTTCTATAAAATGAAGTTGCCAGACTAGATGGCTTCTAAAATTCCTTACAGCTCTACATTTATAAACCTAAATACAAAGTAATAGGGCAGGGAGGGGAGCACCAGAGAGAAAAGCAATTAGGAGTTCAGGAAATTGGGAGTGGGGGAAGCAATTAGGAGGTCATCTTGGGAAAAGACCTGTGAGTAGCTGACAATCTGAGCTAAGATTTGAAGGTAGTTAAGGATTCTAAGATGGAGAGGTAAGGAGGGAATATATGGAGCACAGCCTGGGTAAAGGCATGGAGAGAGGAGAATGCAAAGTTTGGGGAACAGGACCATAGAGCATGTATATGAAGGGTAATCTTCCCACTCCATTAAGTTGTGCAGAAGTAGTCAATTTGGCTAGAATACAATGAAAATAGCATGAAATAAACCTAGAAACCTCAGCTGAAGTCAGACAGAAAAGGGTTCTAGATACCAAGCACAGGTGTTTGTATTTGACTCTAGAGGAAAGAGGGAGACGTTGCAGCTTCTTGAGCAAGGGAGTGGCATGATCATGTTTTTGCTTTAGGAACATCATTCCATAGCAATATGGAGGATTGGTGGAGTAGAGGAAAGGCTGGAAGCAGGGAGACTCCAATAAGGAGACTCTCAATAATTCAAAAGAGATGTTATAAAGGCATGAACCAGAGTGGTGACTGTAGTATGACTACAGAGAAGGGGATGTCTATGAGATATGTCATGAAGATAGATTCAACAACTAACAATTGAATAGATATGGGGGAGGGAAAAAGAGAAGGGAAAAAGGAAGAGTCAAGGATGACTGTAAGGTTCCAAGCATAGGTATTTGAAAGTTTAATAGTATGCTTGACAGAAACTGGGAAGATAGGCAAAGGAATATAACTGTGGAGGGAAAGATCATAAGTTATTATCTAGAGAATGTGTCCAACCTTCTAACTAAGGGACCCAGGGAGGGGTATTTCTCTAAGAGATCTAGACTGAGAACTGGGAAGGAATGGGAGAGTCCCTTCTCAGAAATGGTCTGGGAATCAACTGATCAACAGATAAATGATAGATGGATCAAGGAATAGATTGATGGATGGATAGATGACAAATAATAGATGGTAGATAGAAGATAGATCATTTAGCATCCTTCCCTCAAGCCAAATCAAATTGCAAATATGACCCTATGGTAACCTAGGTGACTGAGATGCTATTTGGTACACTAACTGAGATTAGATCAATCCTCTACCTGCAGCATGGAAGAAAAGCCATTAATAGCCACTGGATGGCAATCAACTGCCATTTCTGCAGCACCTTCCAAATTGCCTGTTGTCCTCACAGACAGGGCTCTGAAAGGGTTTGACAAAGTAGGAAAAATGTTTTTGAAGTAGGACATAGAATTTTTGGAATTACAAGAGATAATAGAGAACATCTCATTCAACTCCTTCATTTAATAGGAGAAACTGATACCCAGAGAAAGGAAGTGGTTTGCCTTCATATGGGTAGTAAGTGGCAGTTTTAGGGTTTGAACCCATGTCTCTAATTTCCAGAGCTCTTTCCTTTCCATCATGATGCTTCCTACATTTGCTATTCAGTGTTCTCCACTCCTGAACTTACATGATAGCTAACATTTCAGCAACAGCTGGAGGATATATGACTGTGCATGCTCTGATGAACCAATCATAGATTTTAAGCCAGAAGAGACATCACAAGTTTCCTAGTCTAAGCCTCTCATTTTACAATCAAAGCAAAAAAAGAAAAAGAAAAAGAAAAAAGAGAAGAAAA
>NC_058130.1:746700612-746730899 GCF_016433145.1 Gracilinanus agilis
CCTCCAGGAACTGATGCAGAGCAAAAGGAGCAGAGCCAGAAGAACTCTATACACAGAGACCGATATACTGTGGTAAAATTGAATGTAATGGGCTCCTGTACCAGCAGCAATACAATGACCCAGGACAATTCTGAGGGATTTATGGTAAAGATGCTACCCACATTCAGAGGAAGGACTGCAGGAGAGGAAACATATAAGAAAAACAACTGCTTGAACGCATGGGTCGGGGTGGACATGATTGAGGGTGTGGACTCGAAACTACCACACCAATGCAACCACCAACAATTTGGAAATTGGTCTTGATCAAGGACACATGATAAAACCAGTGGAAATGTGCGTCGGCCATGGGTGGGGAGAGTGCGGGGGGCGAAGAGGAAAGTAGGAGCATGAATCATGTAACCATGTTAAAAATGAATATTAATAAATGTTTGAAAAAAAAGATATGCACACACACACACACACCATACTGGTTCCATCACATCACTGTCAATAGTCAACCACCACCTGTTCAATTATTTTCTTAGTTTCCTATTTTAGTTTGAAAAGAGCACAGCTCCGATGGGGCTATGGTTAGATATTCTCTATTGAGTTCACACCTGCAGGAAACAATGCTTTCCTGGTCATTAATATCCATTCACTAAATGTTCTAAGCGAAAAGATATCATCTTCCTCCCAGACTCCCAATCTGTCTTGGACAGGTTGCTGAACATGCATTGGTAATGATAAAATTATCATTAGCCAGACCAAATGAGACTTTCTTCCACTCAGGTCTCAATGCCTTGGTCTTTCTGAGTCATCTTAGAAGAAGCTATAAATTTCTAGGTGACTTTTTAAAATATCCTTTTCTCTTGTCCATGTGATGAGTTAGATCTCCAGAGTTCAGCTAATAAATTCCTTTGGGGCTCTAAAGTTAACTGTGATGGGATGAGAGTGTCTTTTCTAATACTATTCTATAGCTTATGAGCCCCCACCAGTGTGCTTCCATCACTGTCCCACCAGTACAGAGTCCAAGACATAGTGGGTTTAAGTTTAGAGGGAATACCACAACTCCTAGAAGGTCTTTTGCTGGAGTTCTCAAAATTTTCCCTTTAAATATAGTGCAACTTTTCTGCTGAACTACTTATCATACCTAGAATCTCTCTTTCCTCAGTTTGCCCTTGCCCCTCAATGCAAACATTGTTATAAGCCATTGCAGAGATACTTCCAGAAAGCCACAGAGAAGTCCAAAAAGCTTAGAATATCATTGTTTAGTCAAAATGGGCAGGGAGGGGGTGCTGAGAAATGGGAGACCAAAGAGGAGACCAAAGAGGAGACCAAAGCCATGGTTTTTCCCCCCTCAACCAAGCAATTCCTTTTCAGAGATGTGATTGGAAGATTCCAACCAGTTATGTGGCTAACTGGGCAGATCTTTTATCTCAAACTAAATTGCTGGTTTCCTGGAAATTCCACAGACTATTACCGAGTCTCTTAACTAATTTGAGTAGATTTCTTGTGTTCAGTCAAAATTCCCAGATAAAAAGCCCATATTCATACCTAGCAAACAATAATCCTTTTGGTTCTTACCTTACAAAAGAATCAAAGTGTAGCATCTTGTCCTTAACTTTAAGTAAGGGAGGGCAATTTGACTGGCTCAATCAACCCTCACACTTACAATAAGATCACTAACTGGAAGGAATCTTAAAGTTCATCTAGTCCAACCCCTACATTTTACAGAGGAGGAAACGAATACCTGGTAATGTTAAGCTTCATTCAAAATATAGCTCATGTGCTACTTCCCACATGAGACTTTCCTTGACCTCCTTATTTATTAGTGTTCTTTCTTTCTTATTCTTTTGTGTAAATTTGCATATGCTTTGAATCCAATTATCTTTCAAGGATGTATGAGTAAATGTACAACAGCTGGCTCTCACTTTTAAATTTAATCTCTATTATTAACTTTTCTCCATCACTCTCTTAAGTTCAAACGATAAAACAAGACAAGAAATCAAACCTTGATTTGTAGTGTTTGCTGATTGATTCTAGAGATAACTCTGAAAATTTAATAATTGGCTCTCATAAACTGGCTTCCAAACAGCCCTACTTATCTACATATCAGCCTTGTATCTACTTAATAGAATATGAACTCCTTGAGGGCAAGAAATATATCACTTGTATAGTTGTAATCCAAGTGCCCAGCATCTGGCACAGAATCATAACGGCAGCTAAGGTGCCTCAATGACCAGAGCACCAAGCCTCACTCAGGAAGATTAATCTTCCAGAGTTCAAATCTGGCCTCAGATGCTTCCTAGCTGTGTGACTCTAGATAAGTCACATAACCCTATCTGCCTCAGATCCTAATCTGTAAAATGAGCTGGAGGAGACAAATCACTTCAGTATCTTTGCCAAGAAAACCCCAAATGGGTCCCAAAGAGTTGGGCATGACTGAAATACAACTTAACAACAACAGAAACAAAAATTTATTCATTTTTTCTTTTTCATCTTATTTTTATTGGTATCTTTTTATGTCACCATTATTTCCAAATAAATATCTCTTCTCTCCTTATCTTCCCAGTGAACCATTCTTTGTAATAAAAATAAAAAAATAAAGACAGGCAGTTAAGCAAAACGTACCAGATAATCATCTCAATGTAACAATATATGCAATACATTCCACCTATAGATGACTGTGAAAGGAGGAGAGAGAGCTACATTTTTAAAACTCCTTTCCAGGAAAAGCTTAGTCATTTTATTTTATTTTTCTTCCACAGTTACATAATTTATGTTGTTTCCCACCCTTCTTCCCTCCCCCCTCCTGGAGTTTGACAAGCAATTCCACTGGGTTATACATGTAGAATCATAAATTTAGAGATGGAAAGGACCTTATAGAGTAGGTACTGAATAAATGTTTATTGATTGATTGAGGGCAAGGAATGTTTCGTATTTGAATCTTTACCACCTAGACCAGGTCCTGGAACTAAATGGGTATTTGTTTATTGAATGAATTGCCCCAGGATGCATAGTGGCAGAATAAGGATGCACATGGAGGTCCTCTGACTTAAAATCAAGCCTCTTTAAGGCCATAAAACTATGCATACCCTTTGACTCGGCAATATCACTAGTAGATCTGAATCCCAGAGAGATAAAAGATTTCGGGAAAGAACCTACTTGTACAAAAATATTTCTAGCTGCTCTTTTTGTGGTGGCAAAGAATCGGAAACTAAAGGGATGCCCATCAGTTGGAGAATGGCTGGCCAAGTTGTAGTATAGGATGGTGATGAAATACTATTGTGTCATAAGAAATGACTTACAAGATGATCACAAGAAAAACTGAAAAGATTTATGTGAAGTGATGCAAAGGGAAGTGAGCAGCACAAGGAGAATGTTGTACACAGTAACAACAAAAACATAGGATGATCAACTGTGAATGAATTAACTCTTAACAAGGCAGGAATCCAGGACAACTCTCAAAGATTCATGACAAAAAAAAAAGGTTATCTACCACCATAGAAGGAACAGACAGGGTCCAAAGGAAATTGAAACACACCTTTCTTTACTTGATTTCCTCCATGAATTTTTCTCTAGCATAAGACATATGTGTCTCTTTTCACAACATGACAAACACGGAAATATATATTATATGAATATATGTACAATCTATATCAGTGATTCCCAAAGTGGGCACCACCTCCCCCTGGTGGGTGCTGCAGCAATCCAAGGGAGCAGTGATGGCCACAGGTGCATTTATCTTTCCTATTAATTGCTATTAAAATTTTTAAAAAATTAATTTCCAGGGGGCTAAGTAATATTTTTTCTGGAAAGGGGTTGGTAGGCCAAAAAAGTTTAGGAACCACTGTTCTATATCATATTACCTGCCTTCTTGGGGAGGAGCAAAAGGTGGGAAGGGGAGAGAGAACATGGATTGCAAAAATATCAGAAAACAAATATTAAAAAATTATACTGGGGATATCTAGGTGGCTTAGTGGATGAGAACCAGGACTATAGATGAGAGGTCCAAGGTTCAAATCTGACTTCAGATATTTCCTAGCTGTGTGACCCTGGGCAAGTCAGGTAACCCCCATTCAGTGGCTCTTATTGCTCTTCTGCCTTGGAACCAATACAATTCTAATCGTTACCTACTTTTCCTTGGTTAATATCCCAAGAACAGGTATAGTATAAATAGGATATAGCATAGAAAACCTATGGGGTGGTTTATTTTTTTGAGGGTTAGATAATAGGATGAGAAAATAACAAGAATTTAAGGTGAGTATTAAGGTTCACAGATCATTTTTGTGAAAGAGGATGACCAATAGGGAGGAATTTGGGGAAAAGGTAAAGGACCAGAGTGGAGAGAAAGAAGTTTGATGGAATGCAAGAAACCAGGAAGTACAGTAGGAGATCTCAGAATCCTGGGGAAGGATTCTGAGGGGATTAATGGTCAACTGAGGAGAGAGTGGGGAACTGTGGAGAAGTAAATAGCTCCTGAACTAAGCTCTCTCCTGATCCTGTGGGAAAGCTACTAAATCACCTACTTTGGTTCCAGGTGTCTCTCTTTGATCCCAGGCACTGAAGTGACATCTAGTGACCTCTCAAGAGAAATCATCAGTGACCTGGATTTCTGAGTTACCTTGGTGGGCTTTGCCAACATCTGGGTGACTAGGTCACCCTTGGCACCAGCTCCTGATTTAACAGCTATCTCTGGCTTTCACCAAAGACTATATTTACATGGATTTAGACTAGGGTAGCTGGATAGGATTGAGATTTGAGGCACAGAGGGAGTCAGAGTAGCCCCAACTTTGTTGGGGACCAAAGCAATCTTTTGCAAGGTCAGTGGTCTGGGAAAGACCATTATTAGTTAGTGATAGGGAATCTCCTAGCCCTCGATCCTTACCTAATCCAAATTATCATCTATAATCTCTTTGAAAGCTAGAGTCAGATTGCATGTTCCAGATTCCCAGGACAGAGAGTAGACATCTTGCTCTCTGTGCTGGGGAGGATTCATCATCAAGAGACTTGGGTTCAACCAACCTCATTTACAAGTCCAATTACCATCTTACACTCTTCTCTTACAGATGGAAAGTAAGTTTTAAAAAATTGTATTTACTTCTAATCTGGAAAAAATAAAAATGTATTATAATAAAAAAATTTTTTAAATAAAATCAAGCCTCTTTGTACCACCCCATGCTTCAGTCTATAATCTAAATGGGTTTTGTGCTCCTTACAATCAGCCTCTAAAATTCCAACCTTCCCCACCCTGAGGGGGACAGACACAGCTTACTAGATTGCCCTGTTCACCCATGAGTGACACTCTCCCAAAGGCAGAAGTGAGAGAGCCCATTCTCCCTCCACCTTTTCTTTAGACTGGTGGGCAGCGAGTTTACAAAAATTAAAAGCTCAGTCCCTGGGGGCAGGGCTGTTTCTTTTCTATCTTATGAAATCAAAAGAAAAACAGCTCATTTAAGGGTTCCAAAACATTGTTATTCCCTCGTATTCCCCTCCTTTCCTTTCTCCAAAATGACTCAAATTAAATTTAATCATTCCATCTATCCATTGTCTCCTAGTCTGCATCGCATTAGAGTGGTACCTTCCCATTCCTCTATCCATCTCCCACTGACTCCCTCGAGGGGCTCCAAGTATGATGAACGCCATACAGGAGGCCCAGGGAGGAGCTCCAGTGTTATTCACTTCATTTATTTTGATACAATATTTTGGAGTCACTTCATTAAGTTCTTTCAGAAGGTCCCATCATTTTTCCCTCTGCCAGTGTCTGCCGTGCACAGATAATAGAATGCACAGAGGGAAAAAAGAGAGAGAGAGATGGCCTATAGAAGGGAATGGGAGCTATTTAATTTGATTTGTAGATTGGGGCGAGCTTTCTCCATACCCACACACGCACATACACAAAGAGTATACATGGCATGAAATATTCTATTAGTGAATGTATCGGTGCCTTAGCCCAACCAATTAAGCTATTGGGGAGAAAGATACAGAAGCACTGCTTGGCCTATATTTTTTTAAAGGTGGAGGAGGATTTTTGCAGTCCAGATATGTCCAACTGAGAGGATATATATTCTTTTTTTTTATTTCATTTATTTTATTTTTTTTTAACATTTATTAATCTACATTTTTAACATGGCATGAATCAGGTAACCATGTTAAAAATGTAGATTAATAAATATATATTCTTTTTTAATTTCCTTGATGCAAGTGATAAAGATAACAATAATAGACACAGTTCTTAAAGACATAGGCAATGGATAGGGAGCCAAGGCTGGAGATGGAAGAATCTGGATTCAAATCTGGCTTCAGATACTTCTGGGCTATGTGGCCCTGGACAAGTCACCTAACCCCAATTTTCTAACCCTTAATGTTCTTCTGCCTTGGAACCAATACATATTATTGACTCTAAAACAGAAGATTTTTTAACAACCTTACCTACTGTCTTAGAATCAATACTCTGTACTGGTTCCAAAACAGAAGAGTGGTAAGAACTAGGAAATGGGGGGTGAAGTGACTTGCCCAGGGTCATACAACTAGGAAGTATCTGAGGTCAGATTTGAACCCAGGATCTCCTGTCTCTAGGTCTGGCTCTCTATCCACTGAGCCACTCAGCTGCCCCCTAGAAGATTTTTTTAAAGGATATATACAGTCTTGGTCACCTCTGAAAAGCCCTGGCTTCCTTTGGTTTTAGCTCAAACTGTACCTTCTGCAGATGGCCTCCAGGAGATTTCTCATTTTTCTTGGTACATGTTTCAATAAACTTGTCATTCTCTAACCGAGTGATGTTGAGTAAAATGAGAGGTGATTATTAGAAGCTAAATGATGCCAGACCTAAAAGGTTATTTATTCCTATTCCTATATCCTACAGAAGAGGAAAATCAGACCCAGAGAGGCAAAGTGGGTTTCTCCAGATCATATGACTGGTAAGAATTGGAATCTCAGCCCCCCAATTCCCAAGAAATACAAAGAATCCCATTTAACAAACTAATATTTGGTTCCTTGCATCTTTTGACCATTATTTGCTTTGCTGAAAATACCTTTGTGTTCATGTTCCTGTGCATTTGAAAATTGTGTGTGTGTGTGTGTGTGTGTGTGTGTGTGTGTGTGTGTGTGTGTATGTGTGTGTTGAGGAGCAAGGAGATGGATTCAGGAAAAATAAATAGGCTCGTTCATTTATCTATTCATTCGACAAACATTTACTAAGGGACTATTGTGTGCAGAGAACTAGGCAAGGCAAAGTTTAAATAAGTCCCATTACTCTCCCTCAGATTCTGCTAAGTCTACCTACACCATCTTTCAGGCTCTCATTATCCTCACTTCGGCTGTCGACATAGCCTCTTCCTGGGTCTCCCTCTCTCCAGTCTTACCCCTCTCCAATCCATCCCCTGCAAACTTTGTTGTTATTCACTTGTGTCTGACTCTTCATGACTTCATTTGGGGTTTTCTTGGCCGAGATACTGGAGCGGTTTGTCATTTCCTTCTCCAGCTCCTTTTACAAATGAGGAAACTGAGGCAAACAAGGTTAAGTGACTTGCCCAGGGTCACCCAGCTAGTAAATATCTGAGGCCAGAAGAGACTTCCTGACCTGGGGCCCAGCACTCTATCCATTGTACTACAAGGCTGCCCATTGAATATTCCTAAAGCACAGGCCTGATCCTGCCATCTTAAAGACTTCATAGGTTCTCTGTTGCTTCCAGAATGAAATGCAAAATATCCTGACTAGGTTGTTCCAAACACCCTGCAGAGACAGCTGGGCCTGGAGTCAGGAAAACTTGAGTTCAAATCTGGCTTTCGATATTTTCTAGTTTCAAGACCATTGGCCAGTCATTTAACATCTGTCTGCCTCTGGAATATAAGACAACCCAAAAGTCTTAATGTAGAGAATTTCTGAAGTGTTTTGCAAATCTTAAAGTATTATAAAAATGCTAGCTATTATTATTCTTGGGCAGGTAGATAGCACTATAGTGCACAGAGTGCCAGGTCTAGGGGTCAGGAAGACTCTTGTAGCAACAGATATTTACTAGCTGGGTGACCCTGGGCAAGTCACTTAATCTTGTTTGCCTCAGTTTCCTCATCTGTAAAAGGAGCTGGAGAAAGAAAGGGCAAACCACTCTAGTATCTTTGCCAAGAAAACCCCAAATGAAGTCATGAAGAGTCAGACACAACTAAACAATATTACTACTACTACTACCACTACTACCACCACCACCACCACCATCACCACTATACTACTACTCCTACTCCTACTCCTACTCCTACTCCTACTCCTACTCCTACTCCTACTCCTACTACTACTACTACTACTACTACTATTACTACTACCCTTCATTCATTCTTCATTCTAATCCAACTAAAGCTGTTCCCTAAACCCCACATTATCTCTTCTGCCTCTGTGCATTTCTGGAAACTATTCACTCTTTCTAGATTACCCTCATCTCTACCTCCTAATCCATATCTTTCAAGAATCAACTCCAGTTATTTCTCCTCTTTGATTTCCATTCAGCCTCTGTTGAATAATTAAATTGACTTGGGGGCAGGTGGCTCAGTGGATGAGAGTCAGGCCTAGAGATGGAAGATCCTGGGTTCAAATCTGGCCTCAGACACTTCCTGGCCGTGTGACCCTGGGCAAGTCACTTCACTCCCATTGCCTAACCCTTACCACTCTTCTGCCTGCTCCAAGATGGAAGGTAAGGGTTTAAAAAAAAATTAAATTGCAGGGGGTGAAGGAGAAAGGAGGAGCATGAATCATGTAACCATGTTAAAAATGAATATTAATAAATGTTTGGGAAAAAAATTAAATTGACTTATTTTAGGATCATAGTTCTAGAGCTGAAAGTGAACTTTGAGGTCATCTCGTATAAGAGCTTCATTAAAAAAGAAACTGTGACCCAGAGATGATAAATGACTTATAAAGGACTTGCAAAATAGACATTGTCCTTATCCACTAGGCAATGGATTGGGAAGGGGAGAATTGTACCATCCACAGAACCATAAAGAGAACTTCTTGACCATTTGGGTCTTTGGTAGTCTGGTTCCCTCCTAGCGAGGATCCTGTTCCTAGAGCAGCATGAATTTCACTGGCTGACAGATGAAGGAGGGCCCTGCCAAAGGCAGGCAAAGCGGTTTTTCATTCTAATTGTCCTG
Organism: Gracilinanus agilis; assembly: GCF_016433145.1. Classification (NCBI taxonomy): domain Eukaryota; kingdom Metazoa; phylum Chordata; class Mammalia; order Didelphimorphia; family Didelphidae; genus Gracilinanus; species Gracilinanus agilis. The sequence goes on from NC_058130.1 coordinate 746,709,733, forward strand.
CAGAGCTGTCCTGCACCTCCTCAGCCAGGGTCTTCTGCTGAAATATTGTCAAGCCCATAAATCGTCCTGGTATCCAAAGGCCAGTGGGATGGTTCAGCTGTTTGAGTAGAGCAGAGGTCGAGGAGGAGGGGAGAAGAGAAAGAGAAGCCCTTCCTTCCCTCCCACTCCTCCACACATCATTCCTCTTAGCTAAGGCTGGGTCAGGGCTGGAGTCAGCCCATTTAGCCACTGCATCCTTTTAAAAGCAAGTTGTTAATTAAAGGTATGTTTCAGTCACTCTTCTTGCTAATTGTGGCAAAGTGGGAAAACTGGGGGAGAGGGAAAGGAAGGGCTTAGCTCTGTCCATCATGGCCTGATTTTCAGACATCTCAGAATGTTGAGAACTGGACAAGAAAAAGGAAAAATCCTTCTCCCTCCCAGGAAAGATGGCACCATGGAGGCTGACTGGCCTTAGCTCTTAGAGGCTAAGAGACAGGACATTAGGGTAAATCTATTACTGCTGGTGACAGGGACCTGAGGAGATGGGTGTGTGATGGAAATTCCTGCTGAACATTCACAGAACAGAAAATAAAAGTTGACCTTTATAGAGCCCATTAAAGTTTGCTGAGACCTTACTTTATCTAGTGAGTTTCATTTAATCCTCACAAAGACCTTTGGGAAAGGAAGTAAAAAATATTCTTCTCCCCATTTTATAGATGATAAAACTGGAGCTTGGCTGAAGTGAAGTGACTTGCCCAAAGTCACACTACTATAAAGAGTCTAAGTTGGAGAATGGGCCAAGTTCTTCTTGACTCCAAGAAGAGCCCATGTACTACCCATTGATGTCGCCCTGACCTTCAAACTCTAGCTCCAGTCTACTTTCTGAGATTATTGCACAATGATCTCCTTTGTAAACTGAGTGCTTGCTAAACTGGTCTGCTCACTATTATCCAAACTCAGCATTTCATCTTCTGCCACCATGCCCTGGTATAAACCATTTCCCATACCTAAAATTTGCTCTCTCCTCAGCTCTACCACTTCAAATCCCTTCAAGGCTACATTCAAAGACTATCTTCAATACTTTCCCAGTCTGCCCAGTTGTTACCCCTCTTTCCCACAAAAAAAAAAATTTACTTCTAGCTGTGTGACCCTGAGCAAGTCACTTAACCTCATTTTCCTGGTCCTTGCCCTTTTATCGTAGAATTGTTACTAAGACAGAAAGGAAGCAAGGTTTTTATTTTTTTTTTAATCCTTGTACTTCGGTGTATTGTCTCATAGGTGGAAGATTGGTAAGGGTGGGCAATGGGGGTCAAGTGACTTGCCCAGGGTCACACAGCTGGGAAGTGGCTGAGGCCGGGTTTGAACCTTTATTTTTACTTTTAATTACTTCATATATACTACTGTGCTGAAAGGAATAATGAACTGGAGGAATTCCATGTGAACTGGAACAATCTCCAGGAATTGATGCAGAGTGGAAGGAGCAGAGCCAGGAGAACATTGTACACAGAGACAGATACATTGTGGTAAAATCGAATGTAATGGACTTCTGTACTAGCAGCAATGCAATGATCCAGGACAATTCTGAGGGACTTTTGAGAAAAAAAACACTATTCAAATCCAGAGAAAGAACTGTGGGAGCAGAAACACAGAAGAAAAACAACTTCTTGATCACATGGGTTGATGGCGTCATGATTGGGAATGTAGACCCTAAATGATCACTCTAAAGCAAATATTAATAATATGGAAATAGGTCTTGATCAATGACACATGTAAAACCCAGTTGAATTGCTTGTTGGCTCTGGGAGTGGGGTGGGAAGAGGGGAGGGAAAGAACATGAATCATGTAACCATGGAAAAATAGTCTAAATTAATTAAATAAATAAAAGTTTTCAGATAAAAAAATAAAGTTGAATCTACAAAAAAAAATTACTTCAGGGGACAGCTGGGTAGCTCAGTGGATTGAGAGTCAGGCCTAGAGATGGGAGGTACCTAGGTTCAAATCCGACCTCAGACACTTCCCAGCTGTGTGACCCTGGGCAAGTCACTTGACCCTCATTGCCTACCCTTACCACTCTTCTGCCTTGGAGCCGATACACAGTAATGGCTCCAAGATGGAAGGTAAGGGCTTTAAAAAAAAATTTACTTCATATTTAGTTAGTATATATTTGGGGGTTTTCCCCCAATCCTACTACTTGGATGTGTCATTCTTGAGGACAGAGCCTGTTTCTTGTAGGAGCACCTATCAAGAATTTAGAACTGGGGCTCATCTTAGAGACCATATAGACTAACCCTTTTATTTTACAGAACTGAAAACTCATACCTAAAATGCATAAGTGGCTCACTCAAAGTCACATAAGAAAAATAGCAGACTTGGGACTTGAAACAATTGTTTTGACTCCAGCCAATATTCTTCCCTCTGTGTTATCCTGCACTGACTTACCCACACCTCTATGGCTTATTATGTTGGCAGTAGAGTTGCCGATCAGCCTCAACTATACCCAGCGCCAGCAAAGGGTCCTCTGTGATCTCTTATAGATGATTGTCTTATGTAGTCTCTGGGCTGAGGAACTACAGAAGCTGCTGCCACATGTGGAGGCTTTGGACAGACTTCCACCAGACCTCCACTCTGGTGTGAAGACTTCTCTGGTCAATCTTTTAAATTTTCTTAGGCTGGAAAAATATCTCATAGGGCAGCTAGGTGGCTCAGTGGATAGAGAACCAGGTCTAGATATGGGAGGTCCTGGGTTCAAATCTGGCCTCAGATACTTCCTAGCTATGTGACCATGAGCAAGTCATTTCATTCCAATTACCTAGCCCTTTACTGCTCTTCTATTTTGGAACCAATATTTAGTATCAATTCTAAGACAGATGGAAAGAGGTTTTTTTTAAATCATCCCTGAGTCATTTCCAGGGCCAGGAGACAGATAGAATAAGAGTAGGTGTGCCCCTTCTGAAGCCCAAGACCTCCTTGAGGGAGGGAGGAGGAAAATACAACAGGCATTTCCCATGAGTCATCCAAGAGAAGGATGACATCCATGAAGGGTAGGAAAGCCCTGAGCCATCCAAGAAAGGAAAAGTGAAGGATTCTCAAAGTGACCTGGGGAAAGACCTTTTGTTTGAAGGATGAAGCCGTGGTGTCTGAGAGAAGATTTCAAAACTGAATTGGATCTGGCCTGGTGATGTGGAAAAAAAGTTACAATTCTGTTATCTACTCAAGTGTTGGTCACCAGGAGAGAATATAATGAGCATCAGGCTGCTGGAGGACAGTGGAACATGGAACTGGTCGTGGAGATGAATGACAGCAATGGCAACTCTACAATGTAATGTGATAGTAGCAAGTGGCCAGACTGCTGGCTAACAGGAAACAGCACCTACTGTAATGGCAGAACCCATTCCACCTGTCAGGTTGGAAAAGAACACGGTGTAACCCTAGATAAGAGCAATCACAAGACAGCTGGCTGGTACCAAGCATCATAACAAAGGAAAGTGATCTGAGACAAGAAAGCCATTGATATTCCCTCCTTCTCTCTTCCTTCCACCATGTTGGAATCCTATTTGGGACAATACCTTAAGTTGTAGAGTCTGTACATTTTGTGGAACATGGTCACTTTCTGAAGAGTCTGAATTCTTTAGGAGTTCAAATACAAGTCCTTTAAAAAGACAGCTAGATGGTTTAATAGATACCATCCTCTATGGAGAATCAGAAAGACCTACCCTATTAGCCCGAATATAATATGACCCCGAATATAGTGTAATCCCACATATTTTGAAGGATAACTCAGAAAATGGAAACACTCATTTTATTTTCTCCTTTTAAATTACAATTTTCTCTTAACTCATGAATAGTGCAGGCACTTTATATCTGAAGTTTTTTCAAGGTCCTGAAAACAAGTTAAAGAAGTTTTAACGCCAATACTTTTATTAAATATATATTATTTTTATAGATCCTTGTGAGAAACTACCTTCCAATATTTAATCATGTTCTCCTTCCTCTTCTATTTCCTCATCTCCTGAAGGAAACATCATTCAAGTCATCGCCATTCATCCTCTTCTTCCCAAAAAACACCATCTTCACTACCATCCCTAGTGTTTGATAGACAACATTTTTTAAAAATCAAGAACAATGGACTCGGTGGAGATTTTGTCCCAAGTGGTTTTCATCCACTTCTCTAATACAGTGACTAATGGTTTCTTTATTTTTCCAGATGGAGTAAATTCATGGTTTCTGGCCAGCATCCACTCATTATACTCTTTCCTCAAATGATCTTTGAATGGTTTATCAATTATTACATCTAACACTTGTAATTGCAACATCATTCCTACCTGAATAACAATGAAGTCCCTGCACATTTCAGCAATTCTCTCCTTCACATTTTCCGTCAGTTGACCCTTGAAGGCGTATTCCCCTCTGGTGCAGTAACTCACCTGGACGCCTACCCCAGACCACATTCAACCAATCTAACACAAGTTCTTAATCCATCCATCCTTTTTCCTGCACACAAGAGATCACTCCTGATGGTAACTTTTCCTTAGGTAACATTTTATGCCTTGAAATTACTTAGGGAGTCAGTTTTTGCCCATCAGCTGTGACTACAAGCATCATGGTCATTCTAGTTTTCTCATTTCTAGAAGTTTTAATCAACACTGATTTGGCACTTTTAGTATTAATGGTGACATTTGACAGAACATCAAAACAAACAGTCGTTGGATTGGCATTTCCCATCTGCCCCAGGAGAGAGCCATGCTTTTTACCTATGGTAAGGTGCCCTATATACAACTTATGGTTTCAAAGCTGGAAGTGCTCGAATATAGTGCAAATGCAACTTTCAAAGGTGCATATTGGGGCGGGGGAAATCACACTATATTCAGGCTAATATGGTAAGTTCAAATCCTACTTCAGATGTTTGCTATTTGGGTGATGTTCCTTAGCGACTTCTCAAGTTAGTTTATAAAATGGAGATAGTCATGGAGGAGGGTCAAATGAGATAACACACATAAAATACTTTGCGAAGTAAACCACTAGATAAATGCTAACTTTTATTACTCCTGCATCTTTTGCTTTGTAAATAAAAACTCTGATGTTTAAAGTCTCATAATCCTCAGTGTTTATCCACAAGGAGTGGCAAATAGTATTGAGTTCCCTTGTATAATAACTAGGAGGTAGAAGTCCTGCTTTACTTACTACTGGTCAGGCTATATTTGCAGTACCATGTTCAGCTCTGGGACCATATTTTATTTTTTTTTAATTTATTTTATTTTTTTAGAATATTTTTCCATGGTTACATGATTCATGTTCTTTCCTGTCCTTCCCCAAATCCCTCCCCACCCTTTCTGTAGCCAATGCACAATTCCGCTGGGTTTTACATGTATCATTGATCAAGACCTATTTCCATATTATTGATAGTTATACTGGGGTGGTCATTTAGAGTCTACATCCCAAATCGTAACCCCATCAACCCATGCGTTCAAGCAGTTGTTTACTTCTGTGTTTCTACTCCCACAGTTCTTCCTCTGAATGTGGGTAGCGTTCTTTCTAAGTCCCTCAGAATTGTCCTGGATCATTACATTGCTGCTAGTAGAGAAGTCCATTACATTCGATTGTACTGGGTACCATATTTTAGAATGAAATTGATGAGCTAGAGACCATCCAAAGGAGGGTTAAAGGTGATGCAGGAGTTGACTCCACACCATATGAGAAGTTGAAAAAATGGAAATACTTAGGCAGAAGGAGAGAAGCTTAGGGTGGGAAAATGAGGGACAATGTGAAGATGGAGATCATTTCAAGCATTTGAAAAGTGATCTCGTAGATGAATTGGATTTGTTTTCCTTGTCCTGAGAAATCAGAATCAGGACAATGAGTAGACAGAAGAGAGACAAATTTAGGCTCAATGCGAGAGGCATCTTCTTAACAATTAGCATTATTCCAGAGGTGGAATGAGCTGCCTTGAGAGGTCTTGGTTTCCCCTGGTTAGAAGTCTTCAAGTAAGGGACAGCTAAGAAGCAGAGTGAATAGAGAGGCAGGCCTGGAGTTGGAGTTGAGAAGTCCTGGACTCAAATCTGACCTCAGATATTCCCTAGCTGTTTTGCCCTGGACAAGTCACTTAACCCCAATTGCCTAGCTCTTACCACTCTTCTGACTTAGAATAGATACTAGGACAGAAGGTAAGGATTTAAAAAATGTTTTTAAGCAAAGGCTAGATAGCCATTTATCAAATATGTTTTAGAGGGGATACTCATTCAAACATAACTTGGACCCCTCTAATTCTGAAATTGTATATTGGGGCAGCTTGGTGGCTCAATGGATTGAGTGGCAGGCCTAGAGACAGGAAGTCCTGGGTTCAAATCTGACTTCAGACACTTGCTAATTGTGTGACCATGGGCAAGTCACTTAACCCCCATTACCTAGCCCTTACCACTCTTCTGCCTTGGAACCAATACTCAGTATTGATTCTAAGAGAGAAGGTAAAGTTTTGTTGTTTTTTAAAATTGTATGAATCTATTAGTGATGGTGTGAAAATAATCCTAAAAATAAGAGGTCTGTTTTCCATGAGCTACCTTACTATACAAGATTTCTGAATTGCAAACAGGCTTACTCTGTATCCAGTGCATCTTTTTAAAAGAATTTATTTTATAATATTTTATTGTCCCAATTACATGTAAAAACAATTTTCAACACACATTTTCCAGAAATATAAGATCCAAATTGTCTCCCTCCATCCATTTTCTCCCTCTTCCCACATGGTAAGCAATTAGATCTGGGTTATACCAGTGCATCTTTTTTTAATGTAGCTCATGGAAAACAGACTTAGTCTCAGGAGTATTTCAACCAGGACGCAAGCTATAAAAATGAAAGATCCTCAAAGCATATCCTGGGAGCTAGGTGGCATAATGGATCAAATCAGGAAGACTTGAGTTTGACCCACTCTGACATTTGCCAACTGGATGATCCCAGGAAAAGTCTCTTCTCTTTGAAGCTTAGTTTCCTCATCAGTAAAATAAGGGAGTTGAAATCCCATGACCTCTACAGTCCCTTTGAGCTCTAAATCTATGTTCCTATGATCCTTTGTGTCAGTAGGGGGCTTCTGACAGAAGAACTATAAATCTAAACAACTTAACCTTCTTACCTGGGTTGGCAGTACAGGACAGTAGTTTGGCCAATTCTGTCTCAGTTGAGAAATCACAGGAACAACCCCTCATAGGGCTGAAGTTCATATATCCACTCTCCATCTGAAATATAAGATGTTCAGTGAATCATCAGTCTTCCTTTGGTTCTGTGCACCACATATCTGACAACTCTCAATTCCCATGTTTGCCATAAAAAGACTGAAGGAGGAGATATCCTCTGTATTCAAAAATAATTCTTTTGGAGTTTCCAGGAATTGGAATGGGTTAAACCAAGCAAAGTATTCTTTTACCAGGTCCATCCCCTAATGGGACCTCTAGGACCAATGGTCAGTAATTACTCAGTCACTGAGCAGCCATCTAAGGGTGGGGCATGTAGCCTAATAGGTACTCAATCTGAAACATCCTCCTCCACTCCTCGGTTTAGCTTTGAAAGTCCTTGACAACTTGCACCAAACTACATTTTGTCTGTATACATGACTCTTCTTCCCACATTTGTTGGTCTGGTCAAACTGACTTTTTGCTCTTTATGCATTACACATCATCTCCCATTTCCATGCCCATGCCAAATAAGAGCTCCTCCTTCACCATCTCTCCTCTAAGAATCCCTACTTTTCTCCAAGATTCAAGTATCACCTTCTGTGAAGTCTTTCCCGGTCTACCCAGTTGCTAAGGCTCCCCTAAATTGCTTGTTTTTATTTTGTATATATTCTACATATATAGTAGGATTTGGTGAATCAAGCCAAGATCTGAATGACCCTTATCTGGTTTTAATATCTTTCCACAATAACTTTCTAGCTTTATTTTCTTTTGCCCCCTCCTAGTTATACTTTAGTTTCTAGCCAAAATAACACAGTGCCTTACTTCCAGATTTTTTACCTCCTCTCTAGCAGTCTTCTCATTCTAGGGACACCTCCAACCCTGGGGTTTCATCCTCCCATTGGTGAATACCTCATGGGAACTTTCATTTAAGAAAATATGTGTCGATCATACTTTTTTGCTGAATTTTTAAAATTACATGTTGAAATATTTTTGACAATTGCTTTCTGATGTTTTGCCATTCAGATTCTCTTACTTTCTTCCCCCCATGGCATCAAATAATAGGTTATACAATACAAATGCCCATATTTTCCATGTCATTACTGAAGACGTATATGATAAACAAAAAAACTCATGAAGAAAATAAATGAAGGATGGTGTGCTTTGATCTGCAATAATTTCTTCGTTGGCTGTGGATGGTGCTGTTTTGTTTTGTTTTGTTTTTATTATGAGTGTTTGGGGGTTATATTGGAACCTTGCCTTGCTAATATTTAGTCCACAGTTAAGCATCATACAATATTTCTGCTACTGTACACAGTGCTCTCCTGGTTCTGCTCACTTTACTATGTTTCAGTTCATATAAGTCTTTTGAGGTTTTTCTGAACACATCTCATTCATTATTTCTTATGGCATAATAGTTTTCTATTACAATCATATACCCTTTCCCTTGTCTCTGATCTCTTTGGAATACAGACCCGGTTGAACCATACTCACTTCCAGTCCAGCTCAGCTACTGATTCTCTAAACTACTTTCTGTATTCTTCCCTTTTCTTCCAGCTCCTTTTTATGTTATCTCCATGTAAAGTGAATAATTTTTATCATATTAAATTAAAAAACTTCTGTACAAACAAAACCAATGTAACAAAGTTTAGAAGGGAAATGACAAACTGGGGGAAAAATTTAACACATGTCTCTCATAAAGTTCCAATTTCTTAAATTATTGAGAACTAAGTCAAATTTGTAAGAACACAAGTCATTCCCCAATTAACAAATGGTCAAAGAGTATAAACAAGCAACTTTCATATGAAGAAATCAATAATCATATAAAAAATGTTTCAAATCACTCTTGATTAGAGAAATGCAAATTAAAACAACTGAGGTAGCACCTTATTCCTAATAGATTGTCCAATATAACAGTAAAAGAAAGGGATAAATTTTGAAGAGAATGTGGCAAAATTGGGACACTGATGCATTATTGGTAGATTTGCTAAATGATCCAACCATTCTGGAAGGCAATTTCAAACTTTGCCCAAATATCTATAAAACTGTGTATACTCTTTGATCCTGTAAATACCACTACTGCATCTGTATACCAAAAAGATCATAAAAAAAGAAAAAAGGAACTAACTTGTACAAAAATATCTATAATAGCCGACAAAGAATTAGAGAAAGAACTGTTGGATTCAGAATGTAGATGAAAGCATACCATATAACTCCTGTTTTTATTTGGGAGTTTGGGTTTTATATAAGCATTTTCTTACAACAGTGACCAATATGAAAGTATGCTTTGCATGATAATACATATATAACCCTGTTTAAATTATTTACTATCTCTAGGAAGGAAGAGGGAAAGGAGGGAGGACAATAATTTGGATCTTATAATTTCAAAAAACATATGTTTAAAATTGTCATCACATGTAATTGGGAAAATAAAATATCTTTAATTTTTATAAAATGAAAAAAATAATGTAAGCTCCTGAGGACAGAGATATTCTTTATTTTATTTATTTTTAACAGGATTTATTCCCAGGTATCTCATACCTTTCATCCTCTTCCCACACCACAGAAGGCATCACCTGACAAAAAGATACACATATATAAATTATGTCTTTCATGGCTCTTTATCAGTTCTTTCTCTGGAGGTGGACATTCACACATCATTATTTAAATATTAATTCTGTATCTGTATATAATGCTTTCTTGGTACTATTCATTTCACTCTTAATTATTTCTTTTAGGTCTTTCCAAGTTTTTAAAAAATGAACCTGCTCATCATTTCTTACAGTGCAGTAGTATTCCATCAAAATACATATGCCATAGTTTGCTCAGCTATTCCCCAACTGATAGACAAACCATCGGTTTTCAGTTCTTTGCCAAAAAAGTGTTCTTGCCTCAAAAAGAGCTTCTCTAAATATTTTGGAACATATAGATTCTTTTTCTTTTTCCCAGATCTCCTTGGGAGACAGACCTAGCAATGGTATTTCTGAATCTAAAGATTTTATACAGTTTTATAACTCTCTGGGCATAATTCCAAAAATGTTCTCTAAAATGGTTGAATCTGTTCACAACTCCACCAACAATGTATTAATGCCCTCCTTTTTCCACATCCCCTTCAACGGTTTTCATTTTATCATTTTAGTCAATCTGATAAGTATGAGATGATATCTCAGAATTGTTTTGATTTTCATTTCTCTAATGATTTAGAGCATTTTTTCATATACCTATAGATGGCTTTGATTTCTTTTTTTTTAAACCCTTACCTTCCATCTTGTAGTCCAAGGTAGAAGAGTGGTAAGGGAGGCAAGTGACTTGCCCAGGGTCACACAGCTGGGAAGTGTCTGAGGCCAGATTTGAACCTAGGACCTCCCATCTCTAGGCCTGGCTCTCAATCCACTGAGCTACCCAGCTGCCCTCTTGGCTTTGATTTCTTCATCCAAAAAGTATCTGCTCATATCTTTTGACTATCACTTGGAGGTTGGCAGGGATAGTCTTTTGACTCTTTTTGGATCCTCAGAGCTTAGCATGGTGCCCGGCATATAGTTGATTCTTTATTTTTTTCTTATACTTATATTCCCAGACCTTAGTACATTTCTTGGAATATCACAAATGCCTAAGAAATGTCTTACCTAATCTAATTGAATTATTCATTGTATCCAAAGTATCTCCCAGCTCCAATCTGTCCTTCACTCAGCTGCCAAAATGTTCATCCTGTATTTGGGTCTGATGATTTTACTCCCTCATTTCTCTATAAACTCCTTATTTATCCTTCCTATGTGTCAGATACTCTTCTTTGTTATTGTTTAGTTGGGTCCAACTCTTCATGATCCATTATGGAGTTTACTTGACAAAAACGCTGGAGTGGTTTGCCATTTCCTTCTCCAGTGAATGAAGGAGAACAGAGTTTAAGTGACTTGCACAGGGTTACGTAGCTAGTGAGAGCCAGAGGCTGGATTAGAACTCTGATCCTGGGGCATCTAGGTAGCACCAATTGATAGAGTGCCAGACCTGAAATGTTCAAATTTGGTCTCAGACAAATACAAGCAATGTGACCCCCGCCAAATCACTTATCCTAAATTGTCTAGCCTTTGATTTTGTTCCCTCACTTACATGAAAAAAAAAACTTTTAACCTGTCGATTGTCTTTTGTTCAATGTTTTGATGGGCCTGAAATCTTCCTCTCCACCATCTCTACCTCCCTAAGATGCAGCTTTGACATTATTTCCTCCATGAAACACATCATCTAGAAATGAGCTTTCCCTCCCTGAAATCCTGAGAGGAGGGAGACTGATATTCTGCGAAGCACTCTGGGATTGAAGATAAAGAGCCCAGGTTCAAATCCTAGTTGCCCCACTTATTGTGGGACTTTAAGTACATTATTCCCCTTTTCTGTGGCTTAGTTTACTCATTAGTTAGTGTTTTTTTAATATGGGGGGTGGGGCAGGGGAAGGATTGGACTTACATAAGCTCCAGGATTCCTTCCAGCTTTTTTCTTTTTAAATTCTTACTTTTGTCATAGTAACATTTTTAAGACAGAAAGGCAAGGGCTAGACAAATGGAGTTAAGTGACTTTCCCAGGGTCACACAGTTAAGAAGTATCTGAGTTCAGATTTGAACTCGGGTCCTCTGAGTCCAAGCCTGGTGCACTATTCCCCAAGTCATGAAGCTATCTCTTTAATGTTATGTTCTGAAAGAGGTCCATTTGTGTTATTCCCCAGCTCAGGAAATTCCAATGGCTCCTTCTTCTGAATTCTTACACCCTTCATAAACTAGCTCTCGCCTGGCTTTCCAGACTGCTTATTCATTTGCTCCCCTTACACGATGTTTTAGCCAGATAAGACCTAATGCTATTCCTTGCGTACAACATGGTCCAATAATAGTTAACATTGACATAGTACTTACTATATGCTGAGCGCTTTACATTTATTATCTTATTTGATTTTCAAAACAACCTTGGGAAGAAGTTGGCATTATGAGCCCTATTTTGCAGATAAGGAAACTGAGGCAGACAAACCAAATAATTTGCCCATGGTCACATAGCTAGTATCTGAGCACAGGTTGAAATTTGTCTTCTTGACAGAAAAACCTTCATGTTCTATTATACACTGAAGCACCCATCAGCCCTCTGTCCAATCTTTGTGCTTTTTGCAAAGGGCATTTTCCTTACCTTGAGTATTATCCCTCATCATTTCTTCCTTAGAACTCCTATTTCCCTCCTCTTGGCTCAGTTACCACCACCTACATGAAGCTTATCCTGATTCTTCTTTTTTGTTAATTCCTTAGACTTATGAGATTCTGATGTCTTATTTTGTATGTCTTGGGTTTCCTCACCAGAATACATATTGTGTCCTGCCAGTGGAGCAAAGGTTTCTTGAAGACAAAGACTACTTGTTTTTTTCTTTACAATCCCAGTCTCTGGGAGAGTGCCTGGCATGTGCTACCATAGTAGGCACTTAATAAAGTTTATTAAGTTAAATTGAACTAACATTCTTTTCTTTATTTCCTCCATGTGTTTTTTTCTCTAGTGAAAGCAATATGTGTCCTCTTTCACAACATGATGAACATGGAAACATGTATTATATGATAATATGTGTACAAACTACATATTACTGCCTTCTTGGGAAACAAGGAGGGGGTGGAAGAGAGAGAGTGAGCATGGTTTGGAAAATATTTATAAATGATATTTATTTAAATTGTATTGACATGTAAAAAATTAAATTGAACCTACAATACTTAACATAGTGGGCTTTATAATTATTAGTGTAGATTATATCCCCTACCACAGTATCAGCTCCTACGGGTCAGATAGCAATTCATTCACCCAACCCTATTACCACTACACGTATACAGTGGATTCATAGATACTTGGTATTTGCTAATGAGAGATATTCAGCTCATGTAGTCTTGGATAAGTCACAAGAAATCTCTGGGCCTTGGTTTCTACATCTATAAAAGCAGGAGTTTGGACCACATGACAGATATAGATAATTTAGACAGACATACAGACAGATAGAGAGATAGTCAGATAGAGAGAAACACAGACAGAGAGAGAAGCAGATAAACAGATAAATAGATATTCATATAGATAGCTATCTAGCTAGCTAGCTAGCTAGCTAGATAGATAGATAGATAGGCAGACAGGCAGACAGGCAGACAGGCAGACAGGCAGACAGGCAGACAGGCAGACAGGCAGACAGGCAGACAGGCAGACAGGCAGACAGAAAGAGGTAGAGATAGATAGATGGATGGATGGATGGATGGATAGATAGATAGATAGATAGATAGATACATAGATACATAGATACATAGATACATAGATACATAGATACATAGATAGATACATAGATACATAGATAGATACATAGATAGATACATAGATAGATACATAGGTAGACAGACAGACAGACAGACAGACAGATAGAGGTAGATAGATGGATGGATGAATAGATAGATAGATGATAGATGGATGGATGGATAGATAGATAGATAGATAGATAGATAGATAGATAGATAGATAGATAGACAGTTAGAGGTAGATAGATGGATGGATGAATAGATAGATAGATGATAGATGGATGGATAGATTGATAGATAGATAGATAGATAGATAGATAGATAGATAGATAGATAGATAGATAGACAGACAGATAGACAGACAGATAGATAGACAGACAGACAGACACAGACAGAGAGAGAGAGAGAGAGAGAGAGAGAGAGAGAGAGAGAGAGAGAGAGAGAGATGCAGACAGACTAATGGATAGATAGCAGGCAGAAAGGTAAAATGTAGCATATAGATAAGATAGTAGAGAGAGGCACTTTATAAACAGATAAATGGATAATAGAAAATAGAGAGATACTTGCTAGGCAATAGAATAATAGACGGATGGTAGATGATAAAAGCAGATAGATAATAGGTTATTAAGAGATAGGCAGACTGATAGATGATAAATAAGCAATAGGTTGTGCAGAGCAAAGTCCAGGGGGTGTCATTAAGCCTCGGTGTGGGTCTTTCCTGGAAGGCAGGGACCATGTATATGTGTATGTCTGGGTGCCCATTTTGCAGTGTGTCCGACACGGGGTGGATGCTTGGTGTTGGATTTGGGGCTTCTGCCCTCTTATGGTTTCTCGTTATGGGTACAGCCTGCTCTCAACAGCTTCATGGTTTTCTTCAGTCTTTTTTGGAAGCTAGTTTGCATTCCTTCCTCTTCCCCAAGACTAAGAGCCTCATCAGCAGCCAGGGGCTAATGAGCAAAGATTTTTCTGCAAAATGTGAATGCATTTTTGCTCCCTCCCAGGATGTAATTGGTGCAGGGCGAATACCTTCCTCTGTTCCGCAGCAGAGACGTTCTGTCGATGGCTCCCTGTAGGACAATAGAATCCCCTGGTCCATATGTAGGAGCGGCAGGCAGCGACTTTCTGTTCCACAGCTCTAAAAACAGAGCAGAATGTACCTTATTATCATGTTTGCAGCAGGCAGGAGCCTTCTTTCACTGTAAACTCTCCTGACATTCCCAACTGAGATAATTATGGTGCTTAAGGGAACTTTTGGCCTCACTAAAAATACTTAGCAACAGTTTGTGGTGGTGAGGAATGTATACAGGCAGGTGATCTGAGAAAGAGACCAGCCACAGCCTTCTCCAGTTCATCAGAGAGCATCCAGGGACTCCTCTTGGCTTGGGGTTTTGCTTTTGGTTGTTTTGGGGGGGTTTATGTGTCTCTTGTCTTCCTGCCTCATCATCTCCTCATACCCCCATGACCAAATCCATCTTTGATGCCAGGAAGTTCCTTCGCACACCAGGAGAGTTTTTGCTTTCCTTCTGGCTGGAGAGAGAACAGCTCAGAGAGAAGATTGTGTGTTTTGCTCATTCTGTCTTTGCTGCCACTTTCTTTGCAGGTATGGTATCAGCTTATGGTCTGACTCTTTCCCAATTAGCCATCGGGACCTGCTCTGAGACATTCTCTCTGAAACTCTGTGTGGACAGGGAGTTCAGGGGTTTGCCGGTCCAATCAGTACCTAATCAAGGCTCTCTAGAACATCCCAGGCAGGTGTCAATCTGGCCTCTTCTTGACAAATTCCAATGGAAGAGACTATAACGCCATTGACAGGTCATTCTACTTGAGAAAAACCCTAATCGTCAGAAACTTTTTCTCCTGATATCAAGCTTAATCTGGTTTCTAGCAAAGCCCACCAGTTAGGTCTGCCCACTGGGGACAAGCAGACCAGAGCTAATCCTCTCACATGGTAGACCTTCAAATATTTCAAAGCAGCTAGCATATCCTCTCCTTAAGTCTCTGTTTCCCTGGGCTTAATATCCTCTGTCCCTCCTAATCCTCATAGGGATGACCTTAAAGCCCTTAATAATCCCCACTGCCTTTCTCTGGAAATTTTCCTCGAAGTCCCAGCTAAAAGTCTTAGCTTTTACAGGAAGCCTTCCCAAACCCTCTTAATTCCAGTGTCTTCCCTCTGTTAATAATTTTCTATTTATCCTGAATATAGCTTACTTTGTATATAGTTGTCTGCATGTCATCTCCTCCATTAGGTTGTAAATTCCTTAAGGACAGTGGTTTGCATAATGTCTGACACCTAGTAGGTCCTTAATGAATGTTTACTGATTGGTTAATTATCAACATCCTGTCTAGAAATGTGGAAATTTTTCAGAATCTATGTGGGTCTTTAAAAAAAAACTTACCTTCCATTTTAGAACCCATACTGTGTATTGATTCAAAGGCAGGAGTGGTAAGGGCTAGACAACGGGGGTTAAGTGACTTACCCAAGGTCACACAGCTAGGAAGTGTCTGAGGCCAGATGGGAACCCAGGACTCTCCCTCTCTAGGTTTGGCTCTCAATCCACTGAGCCACCTACGTTGCCCCTGTGTGGGATCTTTTTAGCCTCAACCCCACCAAGCCTTCCTTTTAAGCATGATTTGTTCATTCGTCCTGGCAGAGAATAATAGAGTACCCACTATATGAAAATGGTCCTTGCTAGGGAGCAACTCTGGGAGAAACTATGAT
This sequence comes from Gracilinanus agilis, assembly GCF_016433145.1. Lineage (NCBI taxonomy): Eukaryota > Metazoa > Chordata > Mammalia > Didelphimorphia > Didelphidae > Gracilinanus > Gracilinanus agilis. The sequence goes on from NC_058130.1 coordinate 746,725,881, forward strand.
ATACAAAGTTCCCTTACTGTCCAATTACATCACAGACTGATACTGGAAATCGAAGTAAACTATTGTCGATGGGAGTGAGGGAAAAAGTGCTGGCATTAATCTCCTCTAATAACACTAGAGACACTGAAAGTTGTGAAGCAGCAGGTATAAGTTTGAGGCAAAACCAAAAGAACATAAAAACTATTTCCTGGATATTAGAGGACTCAGTAATTAGACTGTCTGGGAAACTGGGCACAAGGGATCTTCAAACAAAGTCTTAATGATTCTCAGTATCAGGTAAACTGAGGTTGTTTTTTTTGGTGGAGTATAAGTGTAGATCTGATGCTCACTGACAAAAACGTTCTGTCTCTTGAGTTAGAGAACCTGGGTTCAAAACCCAACTTAGACACTACCAGTATGACCTTGATCAAAGCCCTTCATCTTTCTAGGTCTCAGTCTTCTCTCTGTAAAATGATGGCCCGGAGCTAAAAACTTGATTACTCCACTCTATCTGTTACATCCAATTGCCTCTCTAAGATTAAGTTTCATCATTCTAAAAATTAAAACATAGGGAGCAGCTGGATGACTCAGTGGATTAAGAACCAGGTTCAGAAATGGGAGGTATCAAATCTGGCTTCAGAGACTTCCTAGCTGTGTGACCCTGGACAAGTCACTTAACCCCCATTGCCTAGGTCTTCCTGCTCTACTGCCTTGGAATCAATACATAGCTCTAAATTGAAAGGTAAGGATTTAAAAAATAGATGGAATAATATTTATTCCTATCTACCTGGTTCGGAGGAGAATACTGGTTTGAAGTCAGGAAGATCTGAGTTCAAATCTAGCCTCTCAAAGACTTACTATTTGGCTATGTGCTCTACAACAAGTCACTTAACCTTAGCTTCCTCATACTTAAATTAATAATAGCACTTACATCCTGGGATTGTTGTGGGGATGAAATGAGATGATCTTTTTTAAGTCCTCTGCAAACTTGAAATAGTTATATAGTGATTATTGTTGTTATTATTACTGACTTCCTGTGGAATTTCAGCGAGAGAATAGATGTGAAAAATCTTTGTAATTCTTAAAGCACTATATAAATGTGGGAGCAGCTAGGTGGTTCAGTGGATAAAGAACCAGACTTGAAAACAGGAGGTCTTGGGTTCAAATTTGTTTCAAACATTTCTTAGATGTGTAACTCTGGGCAAGTCACTTAACTCCCATTGCCTAACCCTTACCACTCTTCTGCCTTGGTACCCATACCTAGTATTGTATGAGATAAAAATGATGACAAGTGCCCCACTCAAAAATAAGTACAAGTGCCCCACTCACTCAAATCAACAAAACCTGGAATCAAAAGGTAGGAGTAAAAAGAGGCAGTTGTTTATTCCCTTCATGAAAGAGAGCACTTTAATAATGGGCTAAGAAGTGCCAACTGACTGGGCAGCAAAAAGGCAAAATATACAAGTTCCCAATACAAGCCTCAAACCCCTCCCCTATCAGTACCCACCTCCCCCCCCCAACACACACACACAGTCCAAAACACCTGTGATTGGATTTTAGATTCTTCCAACAGTTCTGATGAGATAAGAGAAGCAACTGAGTTGTTCGTTGCCCCTTCTCTTTCATCAGTCTCCTTCCTAAGTTTGTCCCGGAATTCTCAACCCACAAAAAAGGTAAGAAACTAGCTTTTGTGAGCTAAATGCCCATTCTGAGAATAGTACACTCAATTCTGTCTCACACAGTATTGATTCCAAGATGGAAAGTAAGAGGGTTTTTTAAAGCACTATATAAGTATGAAATAGCATTGTTTTGTCTCCTGTTCAATTTCACAAATATTTAAGTGCCCATTGTGTGAAGTAAATGGCAAACCACTCCACTATCTTTGCCAAGAAAACCTCAAATGGGGCACAGAGTTAGACACAGTTGGAAGGACTGAACAACACATGTGCAAGAGAGCTCTTGGAGGCATCGGGGAAAGGCAGACTAGAAATTCCAGAAGAGTCACAACACTAAGACAAGATGGTACCCTGCTCTCAGGTCCCTTTATTCTCAGCACTTGCATCCCTAAAGACTTCCTAGAATAGATTCAATGGGCAAAATCCTACCTGGGATCTGCAATTTAATCTCACTTCCAGGCTAACCCTTGTGCATTCTGTCACCTACACTAATCTTTATAGCTTCCTGATTATTGTCTCCCTGGCTCCTTTGATAAAAAAAAAGATTTATTTCCTATCCATGACTATATTTTGCGTGTAATAAGATGATTATGAAAAGGGAAAGATAAACCGAATGAGATAAGCTACTATCCTCCAGGTCTGGGGTGGAACTACTTCCTCCCAGAGCAACCAAGGAAAGTAGCTTTTGTCCTGAACACCAAAAGAACTCTTACTCAGAATTTTAAATGTATTATTTATAAAAGCTAAGCATAAATCCAGTTCAATATTATTTTTGAAGATAGGAGAGTGAGGGAGAGATAGCCCAGCAATGGCTATCTTCCAACTACCAACGAAGATGGAAATGCAGTCTCTGTTGGAGACATGGAGTGGGACCTCTTCACATCTTTTTATATATATATGCATATATACCTACACACAATATAATGATTGAAATTCTCAAGAGGCAATATTTCTTTATTTTAATTTAATTTATTATTATTAAATTAAAATTAAACTTAATTTGTATTAATTAATTAATCAAAATTGATTATTATAATAATTATGATTAATTGATTAAATTAAATTTTAATTAAATTACATTATTAAAATATAATTAATATTAAATTATTATTATTAATTGACCTCTTGATTTATTAATTGACCTAAACTGATCAATTGATTTCCTCCACAGACTGAATGGGCACCCAAAAAAGTGAGTAAAGGAGTAGGGTAAAATAGAGTGGGATCTCCTCCTGCACAGACCTGTATATACCCCCTGTGACCTCACCACTCATTCTCTCCCCCTAGACACCCCAAAACATCTATAACTAGTAAATAGCCACCAAAGAGGTAGACTTAGAGACCCCAACTCCTCCCTCATTTCATCATAGAAAGAGGTGAGTCTTAAGGACACCAACTTTCCCTTTTGTTCCCACCACTTGGCTGGGTCACCATATTTCCCAACATGGTGGCTAGCACTTGCTGACTTCATCTAATCTCTCCAGTAGGTCAGGATTTACCTGACCCTTAAACCTTTCATCTTTTAAGATCTGAGGAAAAAAAGGGAGGTCCCAACCCAGATTCATAGCCTGGGAGAGAAATTATTTTATCTTGACCTTAAAAACAAACTATTCTTCTTAGGGGGGTTAAAAGGGAAATTATTTCACAAAAGCTATCACAATTCAATATTAATTTTCTACAGTACTTACATATATGTGAATTGAATGTATATATGTATATACACAGACATACACACATATGCTAATTTACAGGCACTCAGTGTCTTGTTGGTTCATTTCTTGTATAAATAAATATGAGGTAATTTCAGGAGAAGGTAACAGAAGTTAGGGAGAATAGGAAAGCTGTCACAAAGGATGTTGTGCCCTGGGAAGAGTTGATTATATAACATTTCTCAGTTTCCCTTAGGATAGTAATATAAGAATGAAGACCTTTATGGGTCACTAGAGTAAAAGAGGTACACCTTAGACCAGTGGTTCCCAAACTTTTTTGACCTACCGCCCCCTTTCCAGAAAAAATATTACTTAGCCCTCTAGAAATTAATTTTTTTTATTTTAATAGCAATTATTAGGAAAGATAAATGCACCTGTGGTCATCACCACTCCCCCTGGATCACTGCAGCATCCACCAGGGGGCGGTGGTGCCCACTTTGGGAATCACTGCCTTAGACTATCAGAGGTTTCCTCACTAGCAACTCAAGTTCATATTCCTTCTGAGTGGAGTCTATACTACCATGTAATGCTAAGATTATGAAGAGCTTTAGGATGCTAGGGAAAGTGAAACTCATCAGAGAAAGAAATAAATCTCACCAACAGTTTTAAGGCTATTTTGAGCCTTCTTTGTTGTTTTTGCATTTTTGGGGGAGTTAAATAAAGACTGTCCTGCCTCTGACACATGTGTTATTACCTTGGGTCATTTGACTTGTTCATCATCTGGGGACCTCACATCTGGGAGACAAAGTCAATATTTGAGCTGTGTTCTGCAATACCCTAAACACACTATTGAGTGGGGGAAATGAGAGAAAAAAATATATGGTGTGAGGAGGATAATCTCAATACTAAACCTAGTCTAGATAAGCCCATAGCTAAGGACGGTGGGCTACAGGTGACACTCAAAGCAGTAGTATTGTGAGGCAGATCATGAGGTTATTATTATCCCCATTTTATAGATGAGGAAATCAAGTCTCAAAGAATATAAATCATTTTCTTCCATTCTCCCTGATTAGCTAGATTTTGGGGTGTCTATCAGTATTATCCTAAACAGTAAGAAAAGAAGTTCTGTAGCTAATAAAAACTGACCACAAGGTATTCCTACTTGTACCTCCTCAAATTCTTCTTGTTATGCCCTGCAATTTATAGTAAGTGGTATCATATAAAACGGTGGAAGGGAAGGTCCCTGTTCTTCTTATTTCCTAAGATCTTAGAGAAAGGAATTTTGTTATTTTTTCAGGACATGAATAATGGACTTATTTATTCTCCAGCCTTGACAAATATTTGGCCTCTTGACCCTGGGCAGGTCAAGATTTATCAAAATGGAAGCCATTTTGTCTGAAGTGTGGGGTAATACCCCAGACTGAAATTGAACCAGATTAAAATATAATTAGCGAGGGGGCAGCTGGGTGGCTCAGTAGATTGAGAGTCAGACCCAGAGACGGGAAGTCCTGGGTTCAAATCTGATGTCAAACACTTCCTAGCTGTGTGACCCTGGGCAAGTCACTCAACCCCCATTGCCTAGCCCTTACCACTCTTCTGTCTTAGAACCAATACCTTAAGACAGAAGGTAAGGGCTTTTTTTTTATGTAATTGGAAAAATTTAAGCAAACAAATAAAAAATATAATAGGACATACATAATGTAAACATGGGGTTT
>NC_058130.1:746738619-746762268 GCF_016433145.1 Gracilinanus agilis
ATAAAATAAAATAAAATAAAATAAAATAAAATAAAATAAAATAAAATAAAATAAAATAAAATAAAATAAAATATAAAATAAGGAGTTGGATTAAATGATATCTGAGATCCTATGAAGCGCCTTAAATTCTTGCCAACTCTCAGATTTTGCCATTCCAAGTTCTACCGCCAGATGGCTCCAAAGTGCCTTGGGCATCTCTACCATCTCCTTAGAGGAACCTCTCCTACCCCTTCCCTGATGCTGTTACTCAGCTTTCTCAGAATGGGTGTTACTTCTGACCACAGATGTAGAAATTTTAAATCTTTCTATAAACTCTCCTATAAAAAGGTTCAGCCCTAAAAATGATAGCTAGTATTTATAGAACACTTTAAGGTTTGCAAAGTGTTTTAAGAATACTTTCTCATTTGGTCTTCACAACACTCCCTAGGAGATAGGTGCTATTATTATTTTACAGATTTTTACAAAAGAGGAAACTGAGGCAGACAGCGGTTCGATGACTGATCCAGGATCAAACAGCTAGGAACTGCCTGAGGTCGGATTTGAACTCATATTCCTGACTACCCCATATCCAGAGTTTTATTCTCTCCTGCTACCTTGCTGTCATAATGTAAACCAGTTATGGTTAGTATTTCCCTACCTACTTTCCCCTCCTCGATTTAGAGCTGGGAGGGAACTCAGAGATCACTTAGATGTGTTCCATTATTGCTATCGTTTTTGAAAGATATTCATTTGCTGAGGCACGAGTCATTGTGGACTCATTGGTTTTTCCAACAACCAGATTAAGTCATGGCGGAGCTCTGGCATGGATTGCTCTGGGGGGGTTGAATAGAGGCACATATTTTGGAAACCAATAAATAATGGGTGTGAGAGAAGAGGTGAAGGGGAAAGAAGATGAGCAGAGGGGTCAGCAGAGATAGACGGGCAGTTTCAACAGATGGTTACCCAGAATTCTCCAGATGAAAATATCTTTACGGGATCTTCTTGGGCTTTTGGAAAGTGATTGGATTTAGAATAATGGGACCAAGTCAGCAAGCAGGTTTCCTAGCTTGCCTTCTAATTTGCATTCCCCCACTTTTCTAGCCTCTTATAAACAAACGTGGTTATTAGTCTATCTGATTGTAAGAAACACAATATATTTCTGCCCTAAAGTGTTTAAAAAAAAAAGGCATGAAATCAAATATACAGAAACAAGCCAATGTGGAAAGCTTATTTCATAGTAAGGATGATTTTGGTAATAGTGCATCCTTTCCCAAAGAGCTTAGAGCTATTTCTAATGCTTCCAAGCCTAGGAAAGCGTGATTGTGTTAGAAATATTTTTTTCTAAAGAGGAAGCTTTTGTAATTGAGCAGAATTGTGTAATTTGTGAGAAAGTAGTATTGCTTTCAGCTCATGGACATCTCGGCCCGGAATAGGATGAATTATAAAATAATCTTTCAAAAAGCTGGTGGTTATCGACAAAGAGGAAGGCCTTCTGTACAAAATCCACTTTTTTTAAAGGGCCAAATTACCAGAGGCTCTGCCAGCATCCATCAAGGGAAGGAGAAAAAATGTGGGCAAAGGGCACCGGCATTTATTAAACATCCACTATATGCCAGGTGGGGCAGGTAGGTGATGTAGTGCATAGCACACTGGTCCTGGAGTCAGGGAAGATCTGAGTTCAAATCTTCCTTCAAACAATTTCTAGATTAAATATGTGGATTTACATACCGGTAAGATTAGACACTGGCAAACTGGTTTAACCACTGTGTGCTTCATCTATTAAATGGGGATATATGGAGAAGGAAATGGCAAACCACACCAGAATTTTTGCAAGAAAACCCCATGGACTTAAAAGTAAAGCTTGGCCGGACTGAATTGACAATGCCAGGCACTGTGCTAAGAGCTTTATGACTGTTATCCCATTTGCTCCTCACATCAACTCTGTAAGATGGGTGCTATTATTATTTCTGGAATTATAAACTGGAAATGGTTTATGGCATCCTGGACCATTATTCTGTGAAGTGTATTATACTCAAACAATGGGACAACCAATGTGTAACATCCAAGAACTAGCCTCATGTGAGTCACCTGTAGCATTACTGAAAGTCATCCTCATGTTTAAAATGATCTTATAGGGGCAGCTAACTGGCTCAGTAGATAGAGAGCCAGGCTTGGAGATGGGGGGCCCTGGGTTCAAATGTGACCTCAGACAATTCCTAGCTTTGTGACTTTAACTGCAAATGCTGAGCCCTTACTGTTCTTTTTGCCTTGGAACCAATACTTAGTACCAACTCTAAGACAGAAAGTGAGGGTTGAAAAAAATTTATCCATAGATTCTCTCCAGTTCAACTAATTGAACTCTCAGTCAAATATGAATTCAATTATCTGATGTGCTGTATATGTACTCTTATATGTTAAGCAATCCCATTTCACCTGCCTTTCTAGTACCTGCAATAACACGCTGGCTGCCTTTTTATTGGTGGTAAGAACTTCCACAATTACCAGAGTTTATCTCGATCACAATAGTCAATAAAAGCTTAATTTTATTGTCATGTTTCATTCACTTACCTGAAAGGAACCTGAAGGGAATATGGGCTAAAAGCACATCCTCCTGGGCTGTGTGTTTTTAATTCAGAAGATACAGGGCTTGAGGGGTTAATCAATAGAAAGCACTGGCTGAGAAATTGTATTAAAAATAAGGATTTACAAAGGTTATGGGTGGTCCCTCAGCCTTAAATAATATTTTCACCTAGTTTAAAGAAAAACAACATTAAATTTATCCATATTTTAAAAATAAGGATTTAGGGGCAATGAAGGGGAGCTATATAAGACTGGTCTGAAAAGTGAAATGAAAAAAAAAAAAACCTGCAAAAAAAATATGATTTTTTCTGGGGCAGCCAGGTGGCTCAGTACATAGAGAGCCAGATCTAGGATTGAGAAGAATTGTGTTCATATCTGATCTCAGATAATTCCTGCTGTGTGACCCTGGGCAAATCACTTAATCCCAACTGCCTAGCCTTTACCACTCTTCTGGCTTGGGCCAATCCATAGAATTGATTTTAAGAATGAAGGTAACAGCTTCAAGATAGGGAGATGTAGATAGGTAGGTAGATAGGTGGATAGATAGATAGATAGATAGATAGATAGATAGATAGATAGATAGATAGAGATGGATGGATAGATGGATGGATAGATAGATAGATAGATAGATAGATAGATAGATAGATAGATAGATAGATAGATATGGATGGATAGATGGATGGATAGATGGATGGATAGATGATAGATAGATAGTTGGATGGATGGATAATTGGATGGATAGATTATAGATAGATGGATACATAGATAGATAGTTGAATGGATGGATAGATAGATGGATAAATAGTTGAATGGATGGATAGATAGATAGATAGATAGATAGATAGATAGATAGATAGATAGATAGATGATAGATAGATAGATAGTACATAGATAATACATAGACAGATGTCTCGAGATCTATTTATCATCTCTGATAATCTGATGAGGATGGCTTAGTAGATAAGAAAGTAATGGACATGGAAGATCTTTCAGCTCATGGTTCCAGCTCTATCCCTGGGAGCATGGAGTTTATTATATATATTTTCAAGACTCATTTCATACAAAAGAACCCCCTGAAACTTCGCAATTGTGCAGAAATACAAATTATGTCATATCAAAACACAAAAGGTCTCATTGGCTTCAGAATAGAACAAGGCCAAGGCTGAATTTTGACTGGCCCATTATCAAAAGCTAAGTCTGGGAATACTTTCTCAGGGACAAATAGCCCCCACTAGAGAAGGTTTTGTCTAAATTTTGTCCAGTTTTGATCTTGACTGTCTAGAAACAGATTCAGAGCCCAGGCAGCTTTTTGCTTAATTTCTGTCTTTAGTCTTGGAGAGAAGCTGTTCACCTCTTAACTGTTAGTTTGCTAAGAGCTTAAAGTTTTCCAATATGAAAAGGTGTGGATTAGAAAAGGAGTCAAGAGGAGTCTCAGATTTTTATCTGTTTGAGACTCTGTTTCTCTTATTGGCCTCCCAAACAGATGGACACATACATACATACATACATATATATATATATATAATTTGCTGCATTAGAAAACATTGTCCATAGCTCAAGGGAAAAGTGTTTCTGTCCATTCATGGCACTGCATTCAGCCTCTGAAAGCACTTTTCTGTGAAGGCTACAAATGTAGAAATACATGAAGCTTCCTTTGGGGCCTATAATTCTGGAGTCTACACCAAGTATAATCCACCTCAAGAAGTGGAATGAGGTTTAGTCTGCCACTGGCTTCCCAAGAAAAGGAGGTGAGACAGGGTGAGACCCTGCATTGACAGTTGCCAACAAACGAGAGATGGTACCTTTACCTAATGGGATGGGCAGTGGAGGAAAGAAATTGAATAGATATACTTGGTCTTAGTAAAAGTGCACGTTTCCCTAGAGGACAGTGGATTCTTTGGATGCTACTATACTTCCTGGAGAAGGGCAGGCGGATTTGAGACAGATTTTTCTGAAAGGGAAGATTTAGAGAATAGTAGTTGAAATATTAGCTGTGGTATTCCTTGTTTCAGAGGTCAAGAAGGTAATGAAATAAACCACTCAATAGAAAAGTTAGGTAGAGCTTGGGTGGAATTTAGTTTCATTTTTTGTGCTCTAAGAGCAGTATTTAATAGATGAATCAAGGAAGTAACTGAATAAAAGAATTAGACTAGATCTGAGAGTTCCTTTCAGACTCTAAAATTCTAAAATCCTGTGACAATTTGGATATACGATATATGTGTGTGTAGATTTCTAGACATGTATGCATAAATTATAAATATTATATTATGGGTTTTGTATGGTTAAATATGGTCTCATTTTTAGCTTGTGGGCCATACAAAAGCAGATGGAGAGCTAGATTTGGCTCAGAGATCATAGTTTACCAACCTTTTTTTTTTTTTTTTTTAAACATTATGGAGTTTCTTGCTAATGGAAATGCCCGAGTCTTCCTGATTCCTGCCCCTCGAGTTGACAGTGTTCTTTCTACATTTTCAAATTATTTGGGATACTTGGAGCTGGGAAGGCCCAAGTTCAAATCCAGATCACTCAACTTATTTTGACTTATTTCTTAGTCTTTAAAAGGGAGTTTGAACAACCTCCCAAGGTTGTTGTGAGGGTCAGATGAGGCAGCATATATGTGTTTTGAAAATAATGTGCTATATAAATGTCTTCAATTATTACTATGCACATTTTCCACTGACATCTGTGTACATGTTTTTTTCTTCCCAGTAGATGTAAGTTCTTTGAAAGCTGAGCCTACTTTGTTTTGTTTTTTTTACAACTAAACCTCACAGTAGTTTGCATATTTCATTGTGAAATCACTTTAGGGTTAGCCAACTCTTTCTGACCCCATTTGGGGTTTTCTTGGCAGAGATACTAGCATGATTTGCCATTATCTTCTCCAATATGTCCTCTTTTTCCATGTAAGGAAACTGAGGCAAATAGGGTTAAATAACTTGTCCAGGGTCACACAGCTTATAAGTGTCTGAGGCTGGATTTAAACTTCAGAAAGTAAGACTTCTTGTGTAGTTCTGGTGCTCTATCCACTGCACCACCTCACCATCCTAGGTTACACATAATAGGCAATTAATAGATGTTTGTTGAGGGGGCAACCTGGTGGCTCAGTGGAATGAGAGTCAGGCCTAGAGTAAGGAGGTCCTGGGTTCAAATCTGACCTCACTTTCAAGCTGTGTGACCCTGGGCAATTCAATTAACCACTATTGCCTAGCCCTTATCCCTCTTCTATTGGTTTTTGGAACCAATATAAACTATTGATTCTCCACACCACACTTATCAGGTTGGCTAACATGACAGTAAATGAAAGTGGTAAATGTTGGAGGGCATGTGGCAAAATTGGGACACTAATGCATTGCTGGTGCAGTTGTGAACTGATCCAACCATTCTGGAAGGCAATTTGGAATTATGCCCAAAGGGCTATAAAATTGTGCAACCCTCCTTCCCCCCCCAAGTAATACCACTACTGGGTCTGTATCCCAAAGAGTTGAGAAAGAGAGGGGGAAGAACCTACTTATACAAAAATACTTATAGCTGCTCTTTTTGTGGTGACAAAAAATTGGAAATTGAGGAGATGTCCATCCATTGGGGAATGACTAAACAAATTGTGGTATATGCTGGTGATGGAATAACTACTGTGCGAGAAGAAACAATGAATGGGATGATTTCAGAAAAGAGTTGGAAATATCTACATGAACTGATTCAGAGAGAAATAAGTAGAGGCAGGAGAACATTGTATACTGTAACAGCAATATTGTGTCATGATTAGCTGTAAAAGACCTCGCTACTCTCAGCACTACAATTATCCAGGACAATTCTGAGGGACTTAGGACAAAAAATACAATCCACCTCCAGAGAAAGAACTGTTGGAATAGGAGATGAAAGCATGATTTATCAGTTGTTTATTTGGGGTTTTGTTTTGGGATTTTGGTTTGATACAATTAACCACTTACAAAAATTAACAAAATGGAAATGCTTTGCATGAAAATATATGTATAACCCAGGAGAATAAAACCAAAGTATTGATTCTAAGAAGGACAGTAAGGGTTTAAAAAATAGATATTTGAATGAGAACCCCAAACTATGCCAGTGGGCTGAGCATGCCCTGACTGATGCGTGTACTTAAATTCTTTAATGTAATTCTAATTTTTGTGTTATTAACAATGTTATTAACATTTTCAGAGTCCTTAGGATCGATGACCCATTCAAATCTAAAACATAGTTCATGTTGCTGCCTGCTCCCCTCTTTTCTAAATCTACCCCAGTAAAAGGAAGATGGGGAGCATTCTGTATGGAAGTGGTACACTCTCCCTAATGTCACTGACAATAAGAGTTGATCTGATCAATTAAGAGAGATGCGTGCCTTTACCAACCACAATTACACCACACAGAAGATCCTCCTTTTCTCTACCATTTAAAAATTTTAGTATCTCAACTCTATCTGGAAATTCAGTCATCATGTCAAGGTCCAAGGCCCTTTTTAGTGTATGCTGTGTACCATGGCTAAGTGAAAGCTATAAATGGAATATTTAAACAGGAACTTAACTGAGTATGAAACGGTCCTGAGCAGAAGCTTCGGAGAAAACTACAATTTATTTTATGCCCATAATCTATTTTTAAATGGTATGCATTTTAAATCCCACTGAATACCAGGCCTGGCTGTTTTCTTATTAAGATGGGCCAGATGTTAAGATGTTCAGGAGGGGAAGAGATTGTCTCTTTACATAACAGTTTATAAAATAAACAATGACAACTTTTTCTGTTTTATTGATGGCGAAACTTTTTTTATTGTCTTAAAAATATGTCCCTTTACACCAAAGGACTCTAGTGTACATTTTCAAAATAAAAGCATAAATTAATGATAGAGCATTTTTTAATGCCGTTCAGTGAAAGACTGAGCCAGGTTTCCAAACAATCACCATTCTATAATAGCAGCAATATTTGACAGAAGATAAATCAACACAAGATACAGTGGTCCCTCCTATTTGGACCATTTTGCTAAAGCCAGATTTATTTGCATTAAAGGTCACACCAAGACACTGAGCACCCTACCTGAATCCAACTAACGGGTTTTGCCATCCTATCTCTGGCTATAGTCATGGCATCTCAAACTCCTTAGACCCTTAGACAAAGCAGAGATCGCTGCACGGTCCTCCACCAAAGGCTCTTAGAAGCTATAGACCCCCCACAGCTCACCCAGAAAGGTTTTTGGGGAATGAGCCTGTGTTCAAAAGAAACTCCTGAGCTTTTAAAGATGGCGGAATGTTCCGCCAAAGGGCTGAGTAGAAAAAGTCAACTCCTTGTCCCTCTCCTTTGCAAGCTGTTCTCAGAATTCGTCTGCTTTGAGATCTATTTCTGAAATTTCAAAACAGATAGGCTTTAGCTCATTATCTTAAAAATAGAAAGACTGAGAAGCAATGGGTCCAAAACTTCTGAACCTGCTCTGGTCACTACTGTCAGGCATCACAGCTGCAAGACGGATTTAAACGAAGGACTTTCCCAAATGGGACATGGGTGGCCCCATAAAACATCAGCTTATTTAATGCCACATTTTTACACAAAGCACTTGAGGGCCTACAACTTGGGTTGCAATGAATTGTTTTGCTCTCTCTCCCTTAACTGGGGGGGGGGGGACAGAGGGGCAACAGCACACCCGTGGAAATAAACACACTGCTGTCTAAAACAAAGACTTTTCAAGGCAAAAATTAGAGATGGTGAGGGAGCCCAGGAGATGAACATTAGTGAACTTGGGAGCTGGGAAGATCTGAGTTTGAATCTTGCCTCAGACACTGACTAGCAGTGTGACCCTGGGTAAGTCACTTAACTCTTCCAGCTTCAGTCATCTAATCTGTAAAATGGGGATAACATCATTTACTTTCTAGGGTTGTTGTGAGCATTAAATAATATGTGTGAAGCGCTTTGCAAATCTTAAAGCACTCTATAGATGCTAATGATGGATGGTTGCTGGTCAAGTGAACATTGCTATAAAGTAAATGTGCATTAATACAAAAGGCAGTGTGCCTTTTGGATAGGGATGGGGAACAGTCACAAATCTACAACAGCCATGGGTTCAGGTCCTACCTCTGACACATACTGACTCGTGACCTAAAGCCGGTCACAACCTCCTAGCGTGTCAGGCGTCTCTCTAACTCTAAGTTAGAAAACAATTGCCATGGGAATTGCTAGAGGGAATTCCCTCACCTGGGAGTTCTCTATCCCAATGAAATCACAGGTCCAACTCCTATCCCTAAAGTATATCGACAATAAAGGGGAGATATTGCACAATGAAAGGTTTAAGTTGAACGATACATATAACAAAGAGTGAATGGTTTTCTTGCCCAGTGGGCCCCCTGCATCTGCCCTGGTCCTGAGTAGGGGATGGAGAGTGAGTGGGAGAGAGAGGTTCGGAATCAGCATCAGACAATGTTTAGCTTCCTCACTCTTGTGGGTGGGGGAAGTCACAGACCTGGTGTACCCCAGATCAGCCTCTTCCCGATGAAGGGTTATTCTAGGCATCTTCCAAGAAAGGCTCAACCCTCCACACTATCCCATCCCCTCAAAGGAGAACAAGAAGCCAACTCTACTGAGTTGTACTACATTCTTCTGGGTTCCATTGAGCATCTTTTAATTACACAATTGGTGAATCAAAAGATGTCGGAGCACCAAAGCATCATATCATATCAAAGATCAGAACATCTTATCACTGTTCTGAGTGCTATGGACTCAAAGTAATATCCCACTTCCATGCTTCAAGGATCTGGGACTTTATGGGGCAGGAGTACTCCATCCCCTGGCATAGATCATACCCTCTCCAAGATTCAGTAGATGGACCTTGTGAATGTGTTGGCCAAAAAATGCATCACATTGAAGTCAACCTGATGGGCCACTCTGAACATTGGCTGATCCTTATGTAACCCCAAGGTCCCCTCCACGCCCCCAACAGGGTATCAGAGTAGGACTTCAGTGAAAGAAGTCCATCCATCGGTCCCTTAAAACATTAAGTACAAACCAGCCAAAAGACTGTTAGCCCTTATATCCAATATTTCAAACATCTTGTATTTGGATTCCTAGGAATTAAATACCAAAATATTAATTGAATTCACTTTACAAAAAAAAAAAAAAGACCACAAAGGATATTTCCCCTTTGAGGTTTCCTTTTATTTCCCATTTAAAAAAAATATTGTTGGCTATTGGCCAACTATAAGATGTGCAAATGTGGGGGTAAAAGGGGTAGGTGGGTTAGGTATGAGTGCACTGGAGGTCTTTCTGCCTGAAAACTGAAGTTATGTCCTTTAGGGACAGATTCTTTAAGCCCCAGTTCCCCTGAAAACAATTCCCCTGAAATCAGCTTCAGAACCTCTATCACAATCAGTTGTTACAACTCACTGGGGATGTTACTTGACAGGACAGTTGTAGAGTACTAGATGGATTCATAACATCAGGGTTTGAATGACATTCCATGCCTGAACATCTGGCTCCCTCTAAGATTCCAATGAAACATGTCTGACTTTACTGAAAGGGACCCCACTGACTTAAAACCAGGTCTGATCGTAACACCCACAGATTGTGGTTTATAATTGATTTAAAGTAACACAGGATTACTAGACTGCCAGCACACGCATATTCCTAACATTCAATGATTCACTGAAGTTTCCGCAGAAGATTTTGATAGGTGTCTCGTTCCAGTTTCCATGAATGGCACGATCTCACATACTCTTTTCCTTTCATCACAATTTCCTTTTCTAGCGCTGGATCATTAACCAGTCTTTTGGCCTGCTGAACAAATTCCTGAGAGAAAAGGGATGGGTGGTAGTGGGGTGGAGAGAAACAAAGAAAAAAAAATCATTCATTAGCAATAGAGCCTCTGTAAATATGCATGAGATTGTTTACCTACTCGACCTTCTGGTCTTCCTTCTGCCAGTCTCCTCTTTCTGAGGATAAAATGCCACTGACTTTGACACTTCAAAGATATAGGACTGGGTCATAGAAGGAGCTCCTATCATCACCACAAACTATAGTCCTTCTAGGATGCCTCAGGGGGCTATTTCTCGGAATTGGTGTGCCTAAAAGAAAATCTCCTAGTGGTCAGCCTTTCTGGACACTGTAAATTTAGCTAGGTTGGTCTTCAGATGTCAGATACACAAATGGATCCTGCACCTATACTCAAAGTATTTCTGATTTGCATTTATGCCATTGACTGCTCTCCAATGGCATAATGGTTAAGCCTCAGCAAAACCAGCATCACTTGCCCACTACAATAAGGCATCAAAAAAAGGGACCTTTTTTACCTAGTCTGCTTGCTGGAGGGTGGGTTGATTAAAAAAAAAAAAAAAAAAAAAAAAACTTTGGCAAAATAGATAGTAGGTAGATGGAGTGGTAGAGAGAGATAGGTTCTTGATAGATAGATGATAGATAGACAGATGGATGAATAGATGGATAGATAGATGGATAGATGAATGGATAGAGAGATAGATATTATATAGACAATAGGTAGAAAGATGGATGGATAGATAGCCACTAGATAGAAGATACATAGATATGTAGATAGATGGGCAGAGAGACATAGAGACTTTATAGATATATACATCTATCTATTTCAGATAGATTTCTATGTGAAGATAGAGACAGAAATGATAGAGATGGATATGATAAAGAGGGAGAATACTAGACACTGTGGTAGATCAAATCAGGAAAGGATTCACATAGAGGATGGCACTTGAGCTAAGCCTTGAAGGAAACCAGAGACTCTAAGATTTTAAAGATAATCTACAGAAAATGGTGTAAGGATGGGATTTGTGCAAGGGGTATGGGACAAAAGGAGCCAGAGAAGGAGTGACTGACGGTTGGTGACAATTGGTGACAGTTGAGAAGAGAGGGAATTCTGGGAAATTCTCCAGAGGATGAGGGAGAGGTCTTCCAGCAAAGGCTGGAAGGAGAAAGGAGGAGGACATCTCAGCTGGGATCCAGTCCTGAGAGCTTCCTGAGGATCTTTCTTTGGACATTGAAACCCCAATTCCCTGGTGAAAGGCATCCCATTGCTTCTCACCCATCAAGACTTCAAGTAACGAGTCAGCAAGTTTTGGGACTCCATTTTAGGAGCGATCTCTTAGGCTCCTTCTCCCATTACCCAACCTTGCTGAGAGACCCTTTCTGGTCTAACTTGCAATTATAGAAAAGGACAGAAATAGAAACAGAAGGAGAAGTGGGGGGAGAAGAAGCTTGGGAGTGGGAACCCCAAAGGTTCCCTCTCAAGTGATAGACCCCATAGAAATAGAGAAGAGGGCACTCCAAAAGCCCTCTGCCCTTCACCCCTTTCCCCAATCCCTGAATTGTGAATAACAAAAGCCATTCATTAGTCAGATATCATTCCAGAGTGCCTGAGAGACAATGAGGGGGAGAAGAAATCACAGCTTGGTCTGGCTGCCTCTATCTTGAAGCCAGACCACCTACTGTGAAGTTGACTGACCTCAGGGGAAGCTTGCATGAACCTCGCCCTCATTCAGAATTGGATTGGGGTACCACATACCTCATCTTATAGGGAAGCCTCACCCCCACCTCCTGCAGGGTGGCATGACTATCCAGGTCACCCAGTTTTGGGGGGACACCCCCTCAAAGTCTCCCAGAGTATATTCAGTGGGAGGGGAGAGCTAGAAGAGAGTCTCACCTCATAAACTCTCTCTCTCTCCCCCCCCCCTCCGCCTATCATAACATTGGTTACTTGGCTCTTATAATTACAATGGAAGCAAACCAGGTAACAGAGCAGGGGTAGCTATACCCTATAGAGGTAGCTAAGCGGCTCACTGGATAGAGCACCAGACCTAGAGGTGGGAGGTTCAAATCTGACCTATTTCCTAGCTGTGTGGCACTGGGCAAGTCACTTAATCTGATTGCTTAGCCCTTACTGTCTAGGAACCTATACTTAGTATTGATTCTAAGACAGAAGATAAAGATTTAAAAGAAGAGCATGGTATAGTTCTATAGTATAGTCTCAGTAATAGTAACTCTCAGAAGGACCTGAGGTTAGTAAAAGAAATTAAGGTCAACATCAAGGAGTTCTTTTAGAGGGGAAAAAGGTTATTTTGGGAGAAAAAAAAGGATCAAAAAGAGGATAATGCTTTTCTGTGAAGTGGACAGGCCAATGCTAAGTGACAAAAAAGAGAAAGCAGAGCTGCTTGATTCTTTTATTTCTGTTTTCTTTACCAGAAGAATTACTTTGCACTATAAATGTCAGAACTCAAGAGGCTGATGGAGAAAGGATACCCAAAGTAAATAAGTAAGAAGATAGTAAGAGGGTATTACAACCATAATGAATTTAAGTCACCTAGAACAGTGATGGGCAAATTATGGCTCACGGGCCAGATGTGGCCCCCTGAAATGTTCTATCCTCCACATGACATTATTCCTAATCTGCCAAATACAATGAGTAGGATACAATACAATGAAACTTCGAGACTTGCCTTAGAAACAGACTGACAGATGAGCATTTCCTTTCCTTTGGCCCCTCTTTAAAAAGTTTGCCCATCACTGACCTAGATGATCTACATCCTCAGCAGGTGCATGCTGATCTGTTGTCTCAAAAGAATTTATTCTCGGACTTTTTCCATGGTGAAAGAGTGAACTTTAATTTGATTGTTCAAGCAAGAGTCTGGGGCAACACCCTGCAGGATCCTCTCCTTAAGGGAGTGAGCATGCTATGTGATTATCAAGGTTAGGTTATATATGTTTTAGCTATGTGGGGTGGGAGAAATGAGATTATTGTGATTGGTCAGGTTCCACATTGGGCATTCCTGTAGAGCACTTGCCAAGGTTTGGTGGATGGGGTACTGAGCATGTGTTTCCCCTATAACACACATTCCCACTCAAAGTGGGAAAAGGGGATGTCAAACCACAATCAAATTATATTGTAATGAGCTAAATGTTACAAGCAAGCAGATAAGCACAGAGCTAGAATTTCCTCTGGAAAGCCCCTGTAGCTATTGTGGTTGTCCTAACAAGACACACCCTTTCTCATCACAAAGACCTGCCAGATGTGGTTGCTGAACCAAAACAATGATGTCTAAAAGATTACCGAAAACAGCAGAGGGACAAGAAGATTGAAGAAAGGTAAATGGTCAATTCCCCTCACCACAAAAAAAAAAAAAAAAAAAAAAAAAAGGGAGAGACTACAGTCTGCAAACTATAGAGCAAATGAGCTTAACTTTGATTCCTAGAAAACTTATAGAACTGATCAAATTTAAAGAGATGCTTGGTGAGCATCTGGCTAGGGAAGCAGTGATTACAAAGAGCGACAGCCATGTTTTCATCAAGAACAGATCATGCACTAATGCATTGTTAGTGAAGTTGTGAACTGATCTAACCATTCTGGAGGGCAGTTTAGAACTATGCCTAAAGGGTTATAAAACAGTGCATAACCTTTGATCCAGTAAAACGACTACTAGGTCTGTATCTCAAAGAGATTTTTAAAAAGGCAGAAGGACATACTTGTACAAAAATATTTATAGCAGCTTTTTTTATGGTTGCAAAGAATGGAAAATTGAAGGGATGTCCATCAGTTAAGTAATAGCTGAAAAATTGTGGCATATGATAGTGATGGAATGCTATTGTGCTATAAGAAATAACGAAGAAGATGGTTTCATAAAAAGCTGTAAAGACATAAATGAACTGATGCACAGTAAAATGAGTAGAATCAAGAGAACATTGTACATATTACCAGCAATACTGGGAAATGACCAACTCTTTAAAAAATTTTTTTTAATTTTTAAATATTTTTCATGGTTACATGATTCATGTTCTCTCCCTCCCAGAGCTAGCAAGCGATTCTACTGGGTTATACATGTGTTATCACTTGATACCTATCTCCATATTATTCATTTTTGTAATAGAGTAATCTTTTAAAACCAAATCCCCAAATCATATACCCATATAAACAAGTGATAAATCATGTGTTTTTCTTCTGCATTTCTACTCCCACAGTTCTTTCTCTCAATGTGGTTAGCATTCTTTCTCTTAAGTCCTTCAGAATTGTCCTCGATCACTGCATTAATACTAGTAGCAAATTGGAGGTCTTTCCAGTTCATATAGAAATCAAGCAGTTTATCCTTCCTTATCCCATCACTATCAAATACCACAATTTGTTCAGCCATTCCCCAATCAAGGGACCCTCCCTCATTTTCCAATTTTTTTGCCACCACTGTAATAGTTAAAATTAAGTAACTGGCCATAAATTAATAATTTTATTAGAATTACTTAGATACATAAAAGATGAGTAATAAATAGAAAGAGATTGATTTGAAGGATACTTTCCTTATTGCTACATTTAGCTGGCAATTTTACAGCCACCAATTTCGGCCCCCTGACCACACTCATGGGGAAAACCAGTCAGCTCAAAAACATGGAAGTGAAGAGGCTGAATTCCACTCTTGTCTCAGCTTATCAAACCCATTCTCCACCCACTAACTCTCATATGTGATGTCTCAGGAGCCAATCATGGCTCTCTATTTTGCCTATGCCACCTAGTGGGACAGTCCAGGGTTATTGTAGGAAAGATCATCCTGACCCCCTGGACTCATATCCTTTTGACTCTACTGCCACATTTTTCCAGCTGCCATTCTATTCTCGTGATCTAATCTACCCACTGACTTCCCTCACACAGTCCTCCCTTCTGGGCCCCACACCAGGTACATGTACTGGAAAGGGGGAAGGGCAAATTTCCTTTTCACAATCCCCCCTGTGATTCTTTGGGAGGCCAGCATGTATAAAGATAGGATTAATCCTACCCTGCCTATTTCAAGATTTCATCACCAAAAGTGTAAATACCACCACTTAATTCTCAAGTGAGGGAGGTCTGTAACCCACATGTGCAATAGTGGGTGACAAATCAGAATCAACTGACTGCCCCCTGGGCAGTCCTAAGCAAAGCCTTTGTTGTGATAGTTACATGTAAAATGGGAGGAATACACAGGAAGCGACACAAAAGAAGTGCCTTTAAAAGGGAGTTAATAACTTCCTGGGAGTCAGTTCTTCTTGATTCTTCAGCCTTGAACTGGACCTGGAGGAACTCTGACTGAGGACCTTAGACTGCTTTATATTTCTCTTTAGAACTACACGTGGTTAGTGGAAAAGGCTGACTCCCTTAGCTTTCCTGGAGGTAATAACTTAGGTGAGCAGATCTCTATTTTATTTCTCCCTTGAAAATGATGAGTGGCCCTGCCAGTTGCTGATGAAAAAATTTGTGAGAATTTTTTGTGAAAAAGGGTCCCTTGATTGGGAGGAGGCCTCTTAGCTAAACCCTTGTTAATTGGCCTTTAGGCTCTCCAGCTAGGGCCTCTGGAGTCCTGCTGTAGTAGAGCCAAGACTTGAACACATAATTTAGTTCATTAAGCTAGATCTCTTACTCTACCCTCTTCTCATTTCTCTACTTTCACTCTCCCCTATATTTTATAAATAAATTGCTAAAAAACATTTTAGAATTGATATTTATTCAATTCTTAGTGACCACCCCTTTTAATATTTAGTCCAACATAATATTTTTCCCCTTAACACATGTTAAATCTTCTCACTTGGGTATTCTAGGAGATTAACATGACAGGTCTCTGCAATGAATCATTCTACATATGGAGCCTATATGTAGAATGATTTATAGGGGTACACATAGTGGAAAGGGAGAAGGGCAAATTTCTTTTTCACATCAAAAAGAACACCTCTTTGAGTATTTTTGTACACCCTTTTTTATTATCTCTTTGGAGTACAAACCTAGTAGTGATATTACTAGATCAAAGGGAGGGTATGCATTCTTTTAAAGCCCTTTGGGCATAATTCCAAATTGCCTTCCAGAATGGTTGGATCAATTCGCAACTCCACCAGCAATGCATTAGTGTCCCAATTTTGCCACATCCCCTCCAACATTTATTATTTGGAATGATCAACTCTGAAAGACTTAGCTACTCTTGGTATTCCAATGATCCAGGACAATTCTGAGGGAAGTATGATGTCCACCACCAGAGAAAGAACTGTTAGAATCAGAATGAAGATTAAAGCATAACATTTTTCTCTTAACTTTATTTGTGTTCTTGTTTGGGAGTTTTGGTGTTATATGAGTATTCTCTTACAACAATGAACAATATGGAAATGTTTTGCACAATAATACATATATAACACAAATCAAATTGCTTACCATCTCCAGGAGAGGGGAGGGAAGGGATGGAAGAAAACAATTTGGATCTTATAATTTCAGAAAATATATGTGGAAAATTGTAATTAAATGTAAATGGGAAAATAAAATAACTAGAAAAAAGAACAGGTGATAAAGAATGCCCATCTATTGGCTAGACAAATTATGGTATGTATGAATGTGATGGAAAATTATGGCACTGTAGGAAATGATGAAGGGGGGAGGAGTACACCTAGGTGGTTCAGTGAAAAGAGAACTGGAACTAAAGATGAGAGGTCCTGCATTCAAATCAGACCTCAAATCCTTCCTAGCTATAAGACCTTGGGCTTAACCCCAATTGCCTACCCTACTTACTCCTTTTCTGCCTTGGACCAATACTTAGTAGCAATTCTAAGATGGAAGATAAGGGTGTTTTTTTTTTGTTTTCTTTTGTTTTGTTTGTTTGTTAAGAAAAAAGAAAGAAATGAAAAAATTATTGAGGAAATTTCTAAGATACATGGAGAGACTTGTATGAACTGATACAAAGTGAAGTGAGCAGTCCCAGGAGAACAGTTAGCATAATGCCAACTTTATATATATCAATGACTTTGGATCCCTGATAAGCACAATGCTCAACCATAACCCCAGAGTACTCATGATGGGATATGACTATTACCTCCTCATAGAAGTGTCACCAACTTTTTCATCAGGATGATCATACTTGCTGTGGATAAAGTTTACCTAGATTTCAAAGAAACTCTGAGAAAAAATTTCCTACTGGAATTTTCATTATGAACAATATGGAGAGACAGACTGGCATAGAATGCAATTAGATGGACTTAAGAGATGCATGGTGGGGGTGGGGGGTGGGCAGCTGGGTGGCTCGGTGGATTGAGAGTCAGGCCTAGAGATGGGAGGTCCTGGGTTCAAATTTGACCTCAGACACTTCCTAGCTGTGTGACCCTGGGCAAGTCACTTGACTCCCATTGCCTAGCTTATTGATTCCAAGACAGAAGGCAAGGGTTAGATAGATAGATAGATAGAGAGAGAGAGAGAGAGAGAGAGAGAGAGAGAGAGAGAGAGAGATACAAGAATGGATGGATGAACTCAAAGAGTTGTTATTAATAATTCAATGCCAACAGAGAAGGAGGTCTCCAAGAGAATAATTCAGAAACGTTTTTGGTCCTGTGTTGTTTAACATTTATATCGATGACTTCAAGACACAAATGGCATACTCATCAAATTTCCAAAGGACAAGAAGCTTGAAGAGAGAGCCAACAAACTGGATGACAGAGTTGAGAGCCAAAAAGGGATTCTGACAGGCTAGAGCATTGAGCTGAATCTAATATGATGAGACTCCATAGGAAAAATGTAAAGTCTTACACTTGTGTCCAAGAAAATAAACTTCAATCAAGTATGGAGGAAGATGATTACCTAATATTGATTTTGAAAAACAATCGGACAAAAATAAAACCCTAAATCTGAAGTTATTAGTAGACTGCAGGCTCAATTTTAACTGTAATTGTGATGTGGAATCCCCCCCCTCAAAAAAAGGAAGCTAATGTAACCCTGAGCTACATTTAGAAGTAAAGATTCTCCATAGGAAAGTGAATCCTGCTGTCTGACCTTTCTCAGACTTTATCTAGTGTACTGTGTTCAGTTATGAGTGCCTCCGTTTAAGAAGAAAAGGATAAGATAGAGCATGGAAGTCAGCAAAAAGGATGTTCAAGAAGAGCCTTGAGTTCATGTCATATGACAGTCAATAGAAGGAATTAAGGATGTTTAGCCTGAGGAAGAAAAGGTTCAGTGGGAACATGACTGCTGTGTGCAAGTACATGAAGGACTACCACTCTGAGGTGGCATCCGACCTGTTCTATTTGGTCCTTGAGGCAGAACAAGGAATAATGGGTGGAAGATGTTGTCGCTCAGTTACTCAGTCATATCCAACTCTCTGTGACCCTGAGAATCATACTGTTCGAAGAATTTTCTTGATAAAGACCCTGGAGTGATTTGACATTTCTTTCTCCAGTGGATTAAGGCAACAGAGGTCAAGGGACTGGCCCAGGGTCAAACAGGTAATAAATGTCTGAGGATGAATTTGAACTCTGGTCTTCCTGACTCCAGGTCCAGAATTCTATCCACTGAATCACCTAATTGCCTAAGGGCAGATGTTAAAAAGAAGCTAATTTGGGCTAGATTTCATGGAAAATTTCCTAACAATTAGAGCTACCCAATAGTGGATGGAGGCAGGGTATAGTTGGTGGCTCAGGAGCATCCTGTGTTCAAATCTGGCCTCAGATACTTCTAAGCTATGTGACCCTGGACAAGTCACATAACCCCCATTGCCTTGCCCTTACCACTCTTCTGCCTTGGAATTATTGTTTTAAAATGGAAGATAGAGGTTAAAAAATAAATAAAATAAAGTAGATTGGGCTGCTACCTTTAGAGGTAATAGGCTTCCCTCCACTGAAGTCTTAAAATGAAAGCTGTGCAACCACTGGTCTGGTATATTATGGTAGGATGGACTGTAACTAGATGGCCACTGAGATTCCTTTAAGTTCTCAGTTCCACTGAGATCAATCTAGGCCTGGGGGATGGCCAGAGGCATAAAGATAGGCAGGGGATGCCTGTGAAGACCAGCCAGGTGGCCAATTTGGCTAGAAGAGAGCACAGTGTGCTTGAAAGGGAATGATGTGTAATAAGGCTGGAAAGGAAGGTTGTTGAATGAATAAATGAAGCTGTAAATGTAAAGGTAGGCACTAGATGATTGCTAAAACTACTCCTAGGTCTAATAGTCTAAATCCTATTATCACAACTTTTTTTTTTTTCAGATGAGGAAAATGAGATCCCAGAGGGGTTGGTTACATCCCTCATTAAAACCTTGACTTCTTTTTATTTTTTTTAAATCCTTACCTTCTTTCTTAATATCAGTTCTAAGAGAGAAGAGCAGCAAGGGATAGGTGATTAGGGTTTGCCCAGGGGCCACACAGTCAAGAAGTATGAGGCCAAATTTGAACTTGAGTCCTCCCAACTCCAAACCTGGTGCTCTATCCACAGTGCTATCTAGCTGCCCTGCCTCAACTTCTAATTTAAAAAGAGATACAAATATCTGAAACAAGCAAAGATTTAATCTGACAAATACAATGCAACAAACACTTATTAAGCACCTCAAATGGGCAGAACATAGGTTCTAGAGAGATACAGTTAGATAAGGCACAATCCCTACCCTCAAGGAGTTTAAAGACTGAAGGTCTTAGTCCTACGTATGCCCAAGATTTATAAGAAGACACAAGTTTTTTACTAGACTGAGAAGCTTTAAGGGGCTGTTGAACCCGGGTGCCTGGCAATTCTCAAAAAGACAATTGAGGGGCAGCTGGGTAGCTCAGTGGATTGAGAATCAGGCCTAGAAGATGGGAGGTCCTAGGTACAAATCCAGCCTCAAACACTTCCCAGCTGTGTGACCCTGGGCAAGTCACTTGACCCCCATTGCCCACCCTTACCACTCTTCCACCTAGGAGCCAATACACAGAAGTTAAGGGTTTAAAAAAAAAAAAAAAAGACAACTGAGGATCATCTCTTCTGGATGCCTGAGGGCAGGGGGCAGACTAGATCATTTCTCATGGTCTATTTTAGCTAGAAGATTATTTTCCTCCAGGCCAAAATGAATTTTACCCGATTATTAATGAGGCCTTTTTGAGGAAGCCACTTAGAGATAATGAGAAATATGCTTCTGTGTATAAAAGAACACACACACACACACACACACAATATCACCTCATCTAATTGTAGGCTAGAATGTGGATGAGAAGAATTCAGCATGTAGCTTTCGTTACTTTTGTGAAACGAGAATTCAGAACAAGACTGCAGATTCAGAGCCCAAAGTTCCATGCCACCTGGTAAAATTCCTCAAGGCTTTCATTATGCAATTTTGAGTTGCATAAGCTACCAGGAAACAGATCTACTGCTTGTCAAACATTTATTCCAGGCCCCCCTCCCCCAGCACCATAAGCCGGCCTCTCACTGGTGTTATTCCACTGCCAGATATTTCTTGGAATCATTTCTGTGGCAGCATACACATATAAAATATGGATAAAACTCAAAATAATAGCAAGTAATAGAAGGAAGTTAAAAAAAAAAAAGGAAATGGACTATGCACAGGTGAGAATTCTGTCCGCTGAAAGAATCAAAGCAAAACTAGAGGTCTAGAAAGTCCATGCAAAATATAAAGCTTGTACCACTCACAATGGCAACTAGGAATGGTACTTGGTATGAGAACAGTCAGGAAATAGTTTTTCACAGATTTCTTTCATCAGCAACTGGCAGGGCCACTCATCATTTTCAAGGGAGGAATAAAATAGAGATCTGCTCACCTAAGCTTTTCCCCTAATGTCCTGGATATTCTCCTGTCCAAAATCAAAATGGCAGACTCTCTATACATGGTGAAATCCTCTGGATGCCTTTTTTTCTAGATAACTTGTGCTGATCAACTGTGCCCTTGAAAAACAAAATGGTCTTCTTAATGCTACCTACTGTGACTCAAGAGATATTGGGCTAGTAGATCAGCACTTAAAAAAGAAGGTGGTCAATTCAGGTCAACATCATCTCCTATGTGCAAAGTATTGAGCTACATGCTGAGCATG
This sequence comes from Gracilinanus agilis, assembly GCF_016433145.1. Lineage (NCBI taxonomy): Eukaryota > Metazoa > Chordata > Mammalia > Didelphimorphia > Didelphidae > Gracilinanus > Gracilinanus agilis. The sequence continues at coordinate 746,759,962 of NC_058130.1, forward strand.
CAACGATAGAAATAAAACAACCCCCTACCCTTTAACAGTGGGGCTAAAATCTTAGGATCAGTTAAATATACATAGGCTGAAGACTGGAAGAGCATGAAGAGAATGACAAAGGAGGACTGGTGGATGAATTAATTATGAGTCAAGACAATAAGAGAATATGAAGAAGGCCAAGGTAGAGTGATAGGTTAGAAGGAAAAGGAAGAATGGAATGACTTGATGAAACAAAAGAGACCAAAGAATAAATTTTTAGGAAGCTGTTTAAGTCAGTGTAAAACTATCCATATTAGTACAATACACCGAATATTTGGAATGTCAAGAGAGGAATTGTGGCATTCTGGAGAACCAACCTTTGGGTTGGAGTTCTGCTTCTGACATATACTGGCTGTATGACCTGGTACAAGTCACTTAATCTCTCAATGATCTAGCTGCCTGTCTAAGAGTATAAGTTTTATATATTTTTATTTTTAATATTTTCCCATAGTTACATGTTTCATGTTCTTTCCCTCTCCCCCAAATCTCCCTAACCCCCCTTAGCCAACGCACAATTCCTCTGGGTTTTACATGTATCATTGATCAAGACCTAATTCCATATTATTGAAAGTTGCACTGGGGTGGTCGTTTAGAACCTACATCCCCAATCATATTCCATCAACCCATGTGATCAAGCAGTTGTTTTTCTTCTGTGTTTCTGCTCCCACAGTTCTTCCTCTGAATGTGGCTAGTTTTCCTTCTATTAAGTCCCTCAGCCTTGCTCTGGATCCTTGCATTGCTGCTAGTAGAGAAGTCCTGTATGTTCGATTGTACCACAGTGTATCTGCCTCTGTGTATAATGTTCTCCTGGTTCTGCTCCTTTCATAAGAGTATAAGTTTTAGAAAAGGTGCCAATCTGAATTGGTAGGAGGAAGTTTCTTCAGCTTTGAGTTCCACACACCAATGAAATCACAATCCTTATTCTTCTGTAAACTATGAATCTTAAAGTCCACTATATATATATATATATAAAATAACATACACATAGCTATACTGTAAAGTTCCACCCAACTGTGTGAAGCAGATGCCTTCCTGTGGACTCTTCTCATAAATAAGAACTAAGTGGGAAAGAGGAGGTAAGGAGAGGCAGCATCAATGACCCTTGGGAGGAACATGAAAAGAACCTTCGACTACAGTACAAAGGTCTTTATCCTTTTTCCTAAATCATAACAACAGGAATAGTTTTTACCCTCATTGAGATGCCAAACTAATAGCATGGGTTCCTCGAGAAACTTAGGAATTTACATAAATTATTTTAAAATTAAATATATTTTTTAAAAAACCCAGCTATTAAAATGCTTTTGCAGATGGAGCCATAATCTGTGACTAGAAATGAGGTACATTAGAGTTTAGAATAAATGATGAATATAATAGTCTTGTCCTAATCTGCAAAGTGTTGGATACAGTGCCAGAAAACAAGAGGAGGGTGCTGCTGCCAGAAGGATGCTTCCACTTCGAAAGAAAGAATCTGATTTGTAGACTGCCAAGCAGACATCTTTAAGATGCCTCCCCTTGGTGATAGTGGTGGTGAGCGCATGCTGGTATAAATTACATTAAAATACTCCCCTGCATCTGGGATCATGTCCTTTCCAATGATTCAGATCACGAAATGTCCCAACCATCCACTCTGCATGACTCCCAACTACTTCTTCCCACCAGTTTCCCACAGGATTCTACCCAGCATGAACACACTAGAGGCCGGGTTTACAGTGGAGCCGTCCACCTACCACAGCTCACTCTCACCACATGAGCAGCTCGTCTCCTTTTCCCATCAAACACTTCAGGGAGTAGCTTATGTTCTTAATAAAAATAGCTAATTTTTATTAGCCCAATTGCTAATTATTATTGCCTAATAGTAATGGCATATAGTTATAAAGCACTTTTCTTACTGCAACCTTCTGAGGTAGGCAGTACAGATACTATATAATCTCTCTTTTTTCAAATGAGAGAACTGAGGTGCAGAAACTCTGGTCTTTCTTGTAAAAGGGCACCCAAAAAGAATAGGAGTTAAACTTTGAACTGAGGTTCCCTAACTCTAACATTAGTGTTCCTTCCATCACACTATTCAGGCTTTTCCCATGGTCTACATACAAAGCACTGTTCTGAATTTTGAAACTAGTGTTCCCTTTCCAAGGAAGGAAGGAAGAAAGGGAAGATGGAAGGAAGGAAGAGAGGGAGGGTGAAGGAAGAGAGGAAGGAAGGAAGAGAGGAAGGAAGGAAGGAAGGAAGGAAGGAAGGAAGGAAGGAAGGAAGGAAGGAAGGAAGGAAGGAAGGAAG
>NC_058130.1:746762651-746789766 GCF_016433145.1 Gracilinanus agilis
GGGGGGAGGGTAAGAGAGAAAAGGGAAGGAGAGAGGAAGGAAAAGAGAGAGATTGAGAGAGAAAAAGGAAGGAAGAGAGAAAGATTGAGAGAGGAGGAAAGGGAGAGAAATTGAGAGAGGAAGGAAAGAAGAAAGGAAAGAAGGAAGGAGGGAGGAAGGAAAGAAGGAAAAAAGGGAGGAAAGAAGGGAATGAGGGAGGAAAAATATTTTATTAAGTACCTACTATGTGTTACTCTGTACCTGTACTTTACAAATATTATCTCATTTGATCCTCACAATAATCTAAGAGGTAGGTGTCATTTTTCTCTCCATTTAATCATTGAAACTGAAGCAGACAGAGGTGAACTGGATCACCTAGGGTTGCAAACCTAATCATAATCATAAACATAAAATAAACATTTATGGAGTGATTACTATGTTCCAGGTATTGTAAGCTCTTTACAGATGTCATTTGATCCTAACAAATCCCCAGGAGGTAGGGGCTATTGTGACCCCCATTTTACAGATAAGGAAACTGAGAGAGACAGAGGTGAAGTGACTTACCCAGGGCTAAAGAACTAGGAAGGGTCTGAGGCTGGATTTGAACTCAGTTCTTCCTCACTCCAGGCTCAGCACACTCACTATGCACTGTGTTTTACACAAGGCAAGCATTTAATAAAACACAAATGAATGGTTTCATTTACTCTATGACTCTCATCCTTTTGTTTACCAGCCTGCAGAGCTCATTTGCATTTCTTGTTCTTTTAAATTTTATTTTATTCCGAATTTATACACCAAAAAAAGAGCATTTCCACACCCCAAAAAAAAAAAAAAGAGGATTGAATATGAAACTGTGAATCTCCATTTCCTGGTTTTTTTTTAAGTAGGGAGGAAGAGTTCATGTATTTCAGAAGTGCTCAAACCCTCGCTCACTTTTAGAGGCAGACAGAAGGGAGCATCAGGAAGCAGGTCACAGAAGGCACAGGGCAGATGTGGCCCCGAAGGCCTAAATGGAGAGCGCAGCCTAACGCAGGAGCTCTCTCTGGTGAAGCCACCACTGCAAGATGAGGCAAAGCAGAGGAGCAGGTGCATTAAAAAAATATGAAAGCAGATCTGCAATTAAGTCATTGTGGTTGTGCCTTTGGGAGATAAAAATGAATGGAAAACTAAATGGCTGACAGTGACCCAAGGGAAGACCAACTTCAGTTGTGTGATTAAAGGAGCAATTAAGGAGAGAAACAGCTACCGGGCACAGTGAGCTCATCACCTGCAGGCCCAATCCAGGTCTTTTCCCTGGAACAGAGCCAGCATTTTCCTACTGGACAAACAGATGCTGTTGTCGGCCTCACAGATTGGCCTGGATCGGGAATCGGGGCTTTGAACCCCCAGGATTTTCACGGGTGAAAGCTGCCACCGTGTGTCCTCATTGGATTTATTACTACATTGGCCAGGCTCCCTGGCCTCCATTCTTAGTGACCAGTTATGCACTGAGGACACATTAACTCAGTCCAGGTAAACTTTTAAGCCTGAGAAGTGGCAGGAATAAACCAGGGCTTTTTTAACTAGTAAATAAACAATTCTGTTGGTATCAAGGAAAATGTGTGGTTCAGAAGACAAGCAACTTGGGCTTGCTGTATATATGTGACCTCTGGGTGGGGAGATGCTTCATAAAAAGACCCAGAGCCTCGGAACACACAGTGGCAACCCTTCTCTACCTTGTAAAGAACCCAAAGGGCAGAGCTCTGATGATTCCACGAGGGCAGCCGGCTCACAGAGGGGAGGCTGCACCATTTCTTACATTATTGACAATTTAAGGACAGGACGCACATCAGCTTTCTGGGATAGATTGCTGAAGTCCTGTGGGAGGCAGGGGCAGGAGAAGTGACCGCTCACCTTCTGATATCAAGGTTTTTCCACTAAACAGAGTCAGCTAGAATAAATACAATCCCAGCATATTCTTGAAGATAGAATGAGGTAGGAAAAAAAAAAAAGACAGAGCTTATGAATTCACTGATGCTGTTACTTCATTTAAAAGCAGTGATTTGTATCCAGTAGATCTTCAATAAATATTTGATAAATGACTGGATGGGGGAAAAAAAATTTTGGTCGATGCCAGAGGCATCTATCTCACATTACGAGCTCCCACAAAACTGGTGACACATTTTAGGTGATTCTATAGAAACCATAAGAAGCAACTTTTTATAAAGAACCTACTGTGTGCCAGGCACTGCACTGGACACTGGGGACACAAAGACAAAATACAAAATAGTCCCTGCCCTCAAGATGCTTACATTCTACTTGGGGAAGACAGGATGTACACAGAAGATTAAATACAAAATAATATACAAAGTAACATCTGGGGAAGGGTGCAAGCAGATAGTAGGGATTGGTATAGACTTCCTCTAGGAGATGGTACCCAAACTGCATCTTTTCTTTTTTTAATCCTTACAATTCTATGACAAAAGAGCTCTAAGGACGAAGCAATTTGGGTTAAGTGACATGCCCAGGGTCACATAGCTTGGAAATGTCCGAGGCCACATTTGAACCCAGGTCCTCCCATTTCCCAGACCTAACACTCTATCCATTGAGCCACCCTGCTCCCCTCTCTAAACTGCATTTTGAAAGAAAATAAATGAGACAATGATGAGAAGGAACTGAGTTGCACAAGGAGGGGTACGGGAGACAGGATGTCATATAAAGGGAATAGAAAGCAAGCTCCTTTGACTGGACCACAGAATTTGTCAAGGATAGTCATGGATGACGAGTCTAGAAAGATGGGCAGGAGCCAGCTTTTCTTTAGAAGGAGATGAATAGAGCACTGGACCTGAAATCAGGAAGAGTTGAGTTCCAATCTCATCTCAGACACTTCTAAACTGTGTGACCTTGGGTGAATCAGTTTATCTTTGCCTCAGTTTCCACAACTATAAAATAGGAACAATAACAGCAACTTCATTGAAGGGTTGTTGTGAGGATCAAATGAGATCATATTTGTAAAAGGTATTTAGTATAATGCCTGGCAAATAGTAGGCACTATGTAAATACTTATTCCCTTCCCTTCCCAGATTGCAAAAGGTTCTAAATGCCAACAAAGGAATTTTCATTTTAACTGAGAGTCAACAGAGTGCCACCAGAACTTCAATCATGAGGTCTGGTACATTAGAAACAGGAAATACTGCTAGAGAATGATCTTTGATGTAAAAAGTGGGGGGACGAGTAGGGGGTTGAGAAGTTTTAAATTCCCCCAAATTTAATTTAAATATCCTCCCCCAAAAATAGAATAACTTTGAAAAGGATTTTTTCATCCATTCTCTCATTCTGATTCTCAAAACAACCCACCTCTCTTCAAGTGGAAAGGGTCCTAGGGGCCATCTACTTCTATCCCTTTTTTCCAAAGAAGAAAACTGAGGAGCAATTTCTCCAAATGAGGAATAGTGTCAAAGATGGGATTTGAATCCTGCTCTTTGTACAACCAAGGAAAGCGAAAGCCAGAAAAGTGAAGGTATTTGGTATCAAGATCACCCAGTTAGCAAAGACTCAAACTGAAGTCTTCTGACTCAGTGGTCTAAGAAATTGGGCAATGCCAGTGTTAACATTCCCTGCTTTTAAAAGCAAGGAAGCCAATTAGTTCAAATGAAAACTCCCAGGTATTGTGTTTTGTTCAAAGACAATTCGAAAATATTTTAGATTGTGATCCCAAAACAGCACCAATCTCCCACTGCGCATTAATTTGTGATTCACTCTGATCTCCTTCCTTTTCTGGCCAGGTTCTAGCTCCTTTGTCCATCCACTGGAACGGTCCAAGATATAAAGACTGATGGACTAATTCCACATGCAGTCCATCAAATAACATGCAGACGTTCTACATTTTAACACCCATTAAACTGTGCAATCATTCCTCAAACACTATTTGCTACTTTAAAGCCAAAATGGTGGGAACCTGGGCAATATTTTCTTTAGGTGAGGCAGAGATTGACTGATAAAGGAAATGTGGTCCCTCGAGGCTCTGACTAACATCCACCAAGAGATGTGAAGAGCTCAGTTATGCCCGGGCTAAGGATGTCCTCAGACTGAACCCAAACCTGTGGAGTGACAGAGTGAGAAGCACATGCTGAGAGGAAATTCAGACTAAGAGATGTTAGAGACCAGAGAGCTAAGTCAAAAGGAAAAAAAGCTGCCTTTTTCCTACCCCAAATCAAAGGGGAATTGAGTTCACCAATGGGAAAAAGGAGAACAGGAAATGAACCTTCCCCTCTTGCCCATATTTTAAGAGGGCTCCAGATAGCATGCATCAGAAGCAGAATGTTCCCTGTGCTACCCAGAGTGCCACACACGGCTACTATTATAGCCGGGAACAGTGGTTGTGCTGTAACTCCCTCAAAGAAAGCTTGGCACACACATAGAGCCCATTTTGTCTAGTCCCCGGCCCTGGGCTTTTCTAAGGAGTGAGCCCCACCTTGTGGCTTTATCTGTATTTTATCCTGAACTAACAAAGCCCCTGCGGGCTCCATGCTCTCTCCCATTCAGCCCACAGAGACATGCCTCTGATGCTCACTGTTTGCTTTGGTCAATTCAGGCTGTGGGAGCCAAGAGGAATCAGGGTACACACCCCAGGGGGACAGACACCTCAGAAGGGGCTTCTCTGCCCCTGTTTTGGGCTCCGGTTTTCTTCGGCTTTATTTTTTAAGTGATCTCACTAAACAATGATGCAGAAATAGGAAGAGACAAGGAGAGATGATGGAATGATCTGATGGATCCATGAAGATATATAGAGAGATGGCTTAGGAGGCAGAAAGACTTGTGTTCAGGTTCTGCCAATGATATGAAATGTTACTCTGAGCAAGTCACTTTAACATCCACCCTCCGGGAAACTCTCTAAGAATCTAAATATGTTTTTTAAACCCTTATCTATTATCTACTAACAACTTTAAGAGGAAAGGTTAAGGGCTAGGCAAATGGGGCCAAGTGACTTGCCCAGGGTCACCTAGCTAGGAAGTACCTGAAGCCAAAATTGAAGCCAGGTCTTACCAACTCCAGGGTTGGAGCTCTATCTCCTGTGCTATCTAATTGTCCCCTCAAAGAATCTAAATGGCAAAGAAGGTGCCAACCTGCACAAGAAGAGGGAGTTTTCTCACTCAGGAACTTCCTATAGTGATGAAATTGTAGGTCCAGTTCCTATCCTTACAAAGATTTTTTTTTTTTTGCAACCAGATTTTTTTTTTTAACTACATACCTGATTCAGTTTCATTCAAAAACCATTTATGAAGCCTCTACTAATGGGCGAGGCATTATTCTATGCCTGGACATATGAAGACTTAAGACTTATTATTTTTTTAAACCCTCACCTTCTGTCTTAGAATCAATACTGTGTATTGGTTCCAAGGCAGAAGAGTGGTAAGGGCTAGGCAATGGGGGTCAAGTGACTTGTCCAGGGTCACACAGTTGGGAAGTGTCTGAGGTCATATTTGAACCCAGGACCTCCCATCTCTGGGCCTGGCTCTCAATCCACTGAGCTACCTAGCTGCCCCCCCAGATTTTTTTTAAAACCACATATCTGATTCAGTTTCATTCCAATAACATTTAATAAGCCCCTCCTAATGGGTAAGGTGTTATTCTATGCCTGGACATATAAAGACTCAAGACTTATTGCCTGGCCTCAAGGAGCCTACCAGCTAGGAGGAGAGATAAAATGCCTGATACAAATTAAATTAGGCTAAGTACAAAGGAAAAGGTCAAAGTGCTATGAGAAATTGGAGGACTGATGAATTATCTGAATTCTTTGGCAAATTTTGTTTCCTCGTTTGTCAGAACCGCTCTGTTTAATTATTCCTATATCAATGACAGCTAACTGAGCTCTCACTCTTCATCATTGGGAAATCTCACAATTTTCCTAGATCCAATCAGCTTTGGTCCTTACAACTCATGAGTACTCTTTAGAAAAAAAAAATTTAAACCTTTACTTCTGTCTCAGAATCTATACTAAGAGAGAAGAGTGGTAAGGACTAGGCAATTAAGGGTGAGTGTTTTTCTCAGGGTCACACAGTTAGGAAGCATCTGAGGCCCAATTTGAACCCAGGTCCTCCCAACTCCAGGCCTCAAGCTCTATCCACTGGGCTACCTAGCTGCCTCTCTCATCAGTACTCTCTGCTCCTGATTATTGGACAGAGCCATGAACTCCAAGACTTCCATTTCAAGTGGGAACCAAGATCAGCCATCTCCTCGTTTTTTCTACCCTGGTAGAGTTGTAGAGTCCTTTGAACTTCTGTGAAATTCTCCAACATGGTTATAATGTCTAAATCAGGGACTTTCTCCATCTCCCATCATGCCCAGATTTTTAGGTTCCCTTTGTGTGTTATCTTTCTCTATTGGATCATAAACACCATGAGGGCAGGGAATGTCTTCCTTTTTATTTGGATTTGCATCTCCAGCACTGGGCACAGTGCCTAGCACACAGTAGATGATTAATAAACATTTAATGGCTGATGGAAGTAAGGGAATACCTATTCTAACTTTGGAAGAAGCCCACGCCAGTAAAGTAGTTCTTGAAGCCAGAACAAGAAAAGCAGAAAGAATACAACTCTCTTTGAGCTGCTGCCCTTTATCAGGCTGAGCAAATGATATCAAGTTATTGTTTTGGAGAAGGCTACAAAGAGGAGATGAGCAGAACCCAGGGTAAGGCAGCAACTCTCCATTCTTTGATCTGAAGAAACTTCCCAAAATATCAGACAGCGGCTATCTGAGAAATGAGAAAACAGAATTTGCCAGAGAATTCAGATAACTGACCAATCCTCCAATTTCTCAAAGCGCTCTGACCTTTTCCTTTGCACTTGGCCCAATTTAATTTGTATTAGCTATTTTAGCTCCCCTCCTAGCTGGGAGGTTACTTGAAAAGCCAGGGAAGCCCTGAAAATAAGGACCAAAGCAAATGCCAATATAAAACATAAAATGATCCTTGGATTTATTTCGTTTGGTTCATCTCCATGGCTAACATCCGTTTCCATCATCTCATTGAACATGGAAATGACTCTGGGCTCTGGAAGACGAGACCAGAGTAAAATAAGCTCCAGGGAGTCTTCGTAGGCCAGAAAGGCTTTCGATATGGGCCTGGGGACGGCTGAACTGTTGATTGGTTGTCTGAATGCTAGTTCAGCTAAGTTTATAGAACATTATCAGCAGACTAGTCAAAGGGCGATGAATGCTTTAGTCACCAGAACTTCCCCAAACCATTTCCTACATTGTAGAAGGGTTCTAGGAAGCCCATGTTGGTGAACATAAGCTAGACCAATGAAAGCACAGATCAATGAAATATCGATTCAGACAATTATGATTGGGGGGGGGAGGGATGCTATGGAAAGAGCACTGAATCCCAAATCATGAGCATCTGGGTTCAAATTCTGGCACTGACATTTGCTAGCTGTGCGGTAATTTAAGTTTGTTCATGCATAAAAATGATAATACCTATAGGACCTATCTCACAGGACTGCTGTGAAGATCAGATCAGCTTTTGTGTGTAAAATAATTTGCCATTCTTAAAGTACTACATAAATGTTAGTTATTCCTATTATTCCATTACTGTGAATAAGAAATTGTGTCTATATTTCTATTTGAGTTGGAATTAAAATTTCATAATACTGTAAGCTCAAACGTTAAAACTGTCTGTCAAAACCATAACAACTCAGGGGAAAAATGACCCAATAACTAAAAATTAATTTAATCTGGAGTTGAACAAATAGAAGAATTAGGGGGAAAAAAAGTTTTGATTCCACTAAAAGTATGTTTCTCATTGAGCAGAGGTATCAAACTTCTCTTAAATGATGGGCAGGTTTCATTTCTGAGTGATGCCAATCATTCTTGTCAATCATCAAGAAGCATTATTCAGCAGCCTTAAAATGCCAAGCATTTTGCTAGGTGTGGGGGATAGACGCTGCCTACCTACATCGTGCTTTAAGAAATCCTAGTCCAGCTTCTCTATTTTGTTTTTTAAAGTAAATGGCCAAGGGGCAGCTGGGTAGCTCAGTGGATTGAGAGTCAAGCCTAGAGAACGGGAGGTCCTGGGTTCAAATCTGGCCTCAGACACTTCCCAGCTGTGTGACCCTGGGCAAGTCACTTGACCACCATTGCCCACCCTTACCACTCTTCCACCAAGGAGCCAATACACAGAAGTTAAGGGCTAAAAATAAATAAATAAATGAATGGATGAATGAATGAATGAATGAATAAACAAATAAATAAATGAATGAATGAATAAACAAATAAATGAATGAATGAATGAATAAACAAATAAATGAATGAATGAATAAATGAATGAATGAATGAATGAATGAATGAATGAATAAATAAATGAAGTGAATGGTCAATATCATTTATAGAAAAAAATATGAAAGTTGACTGAAACTCCATCTTTAATCTCCATGCCTTTATGTCTTTGTGATGCTTGAAATGCTTTCTCCCCTCCTTCTTGGAATCTCTCGTTTCCATCAAAGCTCAGTTCAGATGTTACCTACTACGTGAAAACCCACCTGAGCCAAGATGCTAGTGTCCTCACATATGTTTTATATATAGTCTGAATTTATCCTATGTGTACATGATCTCTCCCCTATTAAAATGTAACCTCCTACTTTGAATCCAAAGGGCTTAGGGCAGCATGTAATTGGTGTTTAATAAATGCTTGTTGATTGACTGATTAATAATATCCAGACAATAGAAGTGATAGGTGCATTGTTTTCTGCCTTAGACCACATCTGGAGGCATTGTTTTCAGCTCAGAAGGTGGAAACAAGATGGTTTAGTAGAGGGAGCATTTTAGCCAAACTCTCCAAACATTTCCTTCCAAAGAACTTTAAAATAACATGTCAAATTGTAATTCTGGAGCACCGAGGCAATGAAAGGTAAGAGTGAAGCATTTCTGGCGACAGTGGTAGCAGTAATAGCAGGAGATCTCAGTGCCCGGGGATGGTAAAGGATCAGAAAGAAATTACAAGCAACTGCTGTGCATATACAGGGACAGGATTGAGGACTACTGGGCAGCACCATTGCCCATTACACAATGCAAAGATACAGTTCCAGGGTGGAGAGGGGCATTAGCACTTGTGGTCACAAGAGAACTGGGGTCCATTCTGTCTAAGGACTAAAATGCAAATCAAGAGAGTAGTGCCCACACCCCTCCCTGGATCACATCACCTAGGAAGCACGGAAAATGTACAGACTCCCAGAAGTAGCTATGATAACATTGCATAGCTCTGCAACTACCAAAAGAGTTGGCAGCAACATCATTATGAAAAATTCTGAAGTTTGAGACAGTGGCTCTACTACCACCACCCTGTCCCAGACGATCAGAGTCCAACTTTAACATAAAGTTTCAAATTCATGAAAGAGGTTAGGAAAATGAGAAAGCAACCAAAAAAAAGGAAGGCCTTGACAAAAAACAAAAAAAAAAAAGAACACAACAATATGAAAATAGCTACAAAGCCTCCAACAAAGCAAGTCCAACAAGAATTCCTAATGAAATAAAGAAAGGGATGAAGAAAAAAAAAATTTAATCAAATAAGAGTGGTACAAAAAAAATTAGGAAAAGAAATGAGAGCAATGCAAGAAAGTTATGAAAAAAGAATTAACAGGTTGGAAACAGAGGCACAAAAAATATTGACAAAAATAACTCCTTAAAAATTAGAGTTGGGGGCAGCTGGGTAGCTCAGTGAATTGAGAGCCAGGACTAGAGATGGGAGGTCTGAGCTTCAAATCTTTCCTCAGTCACTTCCCAGCTGTGTGACCCTGGGCAAGTCACTTGACCCCCATTGCCTACCCTTACTACTCTTCTGCCTTGGAGCCAATACATAGTATTGACTCCAAGACAGAAGGTAAGGGTTTAAAAAAAAAAAAAAAGTAGAATTAGAAAATAAAAGAGAGAGATACAAAAGCTCACTAAAAGAAATAATTTCTTAAAAACCAGAATTGGTCAAGTGGAAGCTAGACTCCATGAGACATCAAGAAACAATAAAACAAAGTCAAAAAAAAAATGAAGAAATAAAAGAAAATGTGAAATATCTTTTTGGAAAAACAACTGACCTGAAAAACAGATTTAGGAAAGATAATTTTTATTATTAGACTTCCTGAAAGCCAAGATCAAAGAAAGGACCTAGACATCATAGTTCAAGAAATGTTATAAGAAAACTGTCCTGCTATCTAAGAATCAAAGAGAAAATAGAAATTCGAATAATTCATCAATGACATCCTAAAAGAGATCCTAAAATGAAAAATTCCCAAGAATATCATAGTCAAATTCCAGAGCTCCCAGATCAAGGAGAAAATATTGTATGTAGTCAGAAAGAAAGCATTTAAATACAATGGTGTCACTGGCAAGATCACACAAGATTTAGAAGATACTACAGTGAAGTAAACAAAGGACTTGGAAGATGATATTCCAAAAGGAGTTATGATTTATAACCAAGAATAACTTACCCATGAAAACTGGATATAAACCTACCAGGGGAGGGGGAAAGGGAGATTTAATGAAGCAGAAGACTTCCAGGCATTTCTAATTAACAGAATTTGGGAAGGCCCTGGTAAGCCGAAGAGAACTATCAGAATAATGAGAGCCTTGAGTTCTTGCCTTATAAGGCTCAGCTCAAGGAAATGAGGACAGTTACCCTGGAAATGAGAAGAATTAAAAGCACATGATAGTTGTCTTCATGAATCTGAAAGATTGTCCTGCAGATTAAGACTTAATCAAATTAACCCCCAGAGAAGAAAGAGAAGAAATGTGTGGAATTTGTATAAAGGCAATTTTCTAAGCTTAATTTCAGGAAAATAGATGTTGAGAAGGGAGTTTTCCTGTTCAGGTACATTGGAATAGATATTCTTTGAGGCCCTTCCAACTCAGAGATTTGGTAAATCTTTTTGAATTCCAAATCCTCTGCAGCTTTAACCACACACTTTTGTGCTGACCCAGGATTTCCAGCTTCCTACTAAGCACTAGAAATATCCAGGCATAGGCTGGGAGGTTGTACTAAAAGACTGTAGGTTTCACTTGTAGTTCTAAAATTCCTGAGTTTTAATGCTCTGCTGTCATGTTAAATCAGAAAGTATAAATCAAACTCTCCATCAATCCTCTAACCCTGCTCCTGTGAAGAGTGAATCAAACTCTCTTTGTGTATCAATCAGCAACTTTTAAGTGAATCAGTCAAAAACTTAAGTACCCTTATTAGTCCCTTACCAGTCACTAAGTAAGAGAGTTCACAAGTCACTTGCTAGAGTGGGTGACAACTGGAGAGGCCACTGCCCCATCCTTGGGCAGTGCTAGACAAATTGAAAGACTGAGATTGGTTCTAAAGTGGGGGAGCAACAGGAAGTGATGTTGAGAAAACTGCTTTAAAAAGGCCAACTTGAGGATTCAGTCTCTGACACTGCAGTGAGCTGGACTGAAAGACTCTTTCCTTGTATCCTGCAGTGGTGAGTGGAGTGATTCCTTCCTTCGTTCTTCAGTGAGAAGACCCTCTCTACAGGTTGGCACTTCGGTGGGACACCCCCTTCAGCATGAGTTCTGATGATATTCTTGCCCTTCTTATGCACTGAAGGCTCTCGGTGGATTCTTCAGCATCTCCTGGTTCTTTGGATTTCAGCTTCCTAATTAGGACTTTGGATTCTAGTGAGATTCACTTTCAGATTAATATCTGCAGTCTGGAGATATTAGGATTTTGCTCAGAGAGAGAATGATTGAATCTTCGAGCTGGCCTTTGTAAAGCAGTTTTCTCAACATCACTTCCTGTTGCTCCCCCACTTTAGAACGAATCACAGTCTTTCAATTTACCTAGCACGAGTGGGGACAGTGGCCTCTGGAGTTGTCACCCACTCTAGCAAGTGACTTGTGACCTCTCTTACTTAGTGAGTGGTAAGGTACTAAGTAGGGGTACTTGAGTTTTTTATTGATTAACTTATAAGTTGCTGGTTGATAGACAAAGAGAGTTCGATTCACTCTTCACACTTCCTTCAATAAAACATTCATAAAAACTGATTTTGTGTCCTCTGTGTGCAAGAACCCATTGCTAGTATTCATTATACAAACATGAATAACAAAAAAATTGGGACTGAAATCAAATCTCAGATACTTGAAATCTATGTGGCCGCAGTCAAAACATCTCATCTTGCTGGGCATCAGCTTCCTCATCCCTAAATCAATTTAATAATAGCACTACTTCTTAGAATTCTTTTTAACCCCTTATCATCTGTCTTAGAATCAATACTGTATATTGGTTCCAAGGCAAAAGACTGATCAAGACTAGGCAATAGGGGTTAAGTGACTTGACCTGCTCACATAGCTGGGAAGTACCTGAGACCAGATTTGAACCCAGGACCTCCTATTTTTAGACATGACTCTCTATCCACTGAGCCATCTAGCTGTCCCACTGCCCCACTTCATAAGGTTTTGAAGAGAATCCTGATCATTGTTTTTTTTTTTTTTTTTAAACCCTTAACTTCTGTGTATTGACTTATAGGTGGAAGAGTGGTAAGGGTAGGCAATGGGGGTCAAGTGACTTGCCCAGGGTCACACAGCTGGGAATGATCATTGGTTTTTGGTAGAAGTACAAGATATGATATTTTCTATGCTTTAAGAATAACCTTATTTTTGAGATATCTTGAAAATAAACAGAATTGCTTTCATAATTATGTCAATTTATCTGTATTAGACACTCATCTCACTTCACTAGGATTGTTATGAGGATAAAATAGGATATCTGTAAAGCAGTTTGAAAATCTTAAAGCACTGTCAGTATTATTGCTGCTGTTATTACAATGATACCACATGGAGAAAAAGAGTATTTTCTTTTTTAAAACCCTTACCTTCTGACGTAGTATCAATTCTAAGACAGAAGGGCAAAGGCTACGTAAATGGTTAAGTAACTTGCCCAGAGTCACACAGCTAGGAAGTGTCTGAAGCCACATTTGAACCCAGGTCCTACTTGACTCTCTATCTACTGTGCCACCTAGCTGCCCCAAAAAAGAGTATTTTCAACTCCACAGATGTTGACCACAAAATATAATGCTAAGGAGAATAAGAACTTAGAACCTTTCCACTACAGGAGAGGGGATGAACACAGAATAGGGGGTACACATAGTCTAATGTCCAACAAACCAAGGAACAAGTCCAGACCTTCATGACTCTGACTTCCACAAGGCCAAAAGTTCTTGAATAGTTCTGAAACTAATAGTTAACAAAGAAAAGAATTGGGGGGGGGGGGGAGGTGCAGCTGGGTAGCTCAGTGGATTGAGAGCCAGGTCTAGAAGATGGGAGGTCCTTGGTACAAATCCAGCCTCAAACACTTCCCAGCTGTGTGACCCTGGGCAAGTCACTTGACCCCTATTGCCTACCCTTACCACTCTTCCACCTAGGAGCCAATACACAGAAGTTAAGGGTTTCATTAGGTCCCTGTGGGCTGGGTGAAGAATGAAAAATTAGAGAAAGATGATAGATGGCCCAAGTATTATACTGGTCATCCCTTGGAAGCCTAAGAATGAGGGGAAATATCTCTAACATGTTGGGTACCTTCCTTCTGCAGGATTTAGGAAAAGAATCACATGGGATAAAACCATTTAGAGCAGTGATTCCCAAAGTGGGCGCCATCGCCCCCTGGTGGGTGCTGCAATGATCCAGGGAAGCTGTGATGGCCACAGGTGCATTTAGCTTTCCTATTAATTGCTATTAAAATTTAAAAAAATAATAATTTCCAGGAAGCTAAGTAATATTTTTTCTGGAAAGGGGGCGGTAGGCTAAGAAAAGTTTGGGAACCACTGATTTAGAGTCAGAGAATTTGGTTTCAAATCCCACCTCTGTCAGTTACCATCTGTATGACTTTGGGTAAGTCACCTGACCTCTCCAGATCTCAGTTTCCTCATCCTTAAAATAAGGAGATTGATCTAGAAGATTTTTGTGTTTCCTCCCTTACAGTCTGGAATCTATAATTTATGATGTCATGAAGGGATTTGTGGCCTGAATTGGTAGGGAGATTACCTATATTTATGAATCATGGATCTATCAAAGTATTGTCTTCCCTCGCTATCATCATATGAAAATTTACCTATCCTCAACTTCATTAGGGTTCTACTCAGTTCATAAACTAGACTCTGCGCTAATATCTGTTCATCTACATATATATTACTCTACAAAATGATATATTTCAAATTGCATGGAAACAATGTAAAACAAAATGCCGTATCCCTGTGTAATTTGAACGTTACCTAAAAACTGCGATCCCCAGTGGAACTATGATTCCCAGCAAACTACGATTCCCAGAACTCCATTCACTTCTTGTCATTCGTGCCCGACATAGAAGGGAGATAAATTGGGTGGAGTTCCATGTCTAACCCTCTCTTTTCCTTCTTGTCAGCAGCTTTGGTGAAGAGGGCATTTTGAGCAGGTAGAAAACTTAGTCACGTGGTTCTATTTTGTCAGATAATAAACTTTATAAGTATTGAACATTAATTTAATTCTTACATCCTAAAGGTTGACTGGTTGAAATTTCTAATATTATGCTATAATGTGCAGTGGATAGAGTGACAGATCTCTCAAAAGTCCTCTTTCTGAGTTCAGATCTGGGCTCAGACATTTACACTGTGTGACCCTGGACAAATCATTTCACCCCGTTTGCCTCAGATTCCTCATCTGTAAAATGAGCTGGAAAAGAAAATAGTAAACCATTCCAGTAACTTTGCCAAGAAAACCCCAAAAGAGATATGGAGGATGGACACAGCTGAAAGGCTGAACAACCACAATAGTGTTATAGTAGTTAAGTTGATATTTGGTAGCAGGTGAGGACTATGATGTCCCTCAAATCAACACTGCCTCTTGGCTACCAATTTAATCCACAAAAATGGTTGAGATATTCTATGTAAAAAATCTCTAGAGGAGAACGCCTGTAACAGACTGAATTACAGGGAAGGGCAACGGGAGAACCAAAGCTGTCATTGTCATAAAACCATCAGTTAAAGAGACTCTCCATATGTTTGGGAAGGGAAAAAAAATATGTTCAAGAAAACACTTGGTTTTATTGTTGTAGGTGTGTACAAGTTTTAAAAGAAGACTGCCAAGATAAAGAAAAGTCCTTCAAATACAGACTAACTGCAGATACACATGATGAATGTGTCATTAAGGGTGTGATCAAACAGCTCTATAAATAATTGATTCAATTCAACTGAATGTTTATGAAGCTCAGGGTAAAGATGAAAAAAGATTAAGCCACCACCCTGGCCTCTGGGAGTGTGTTGATTAGCAGGCAAGAAAAAACAGGAAATGGCAGTGATCAGAGGACTGTGGTAAGCGCTAGGAGAGAAAGTCAAAGTTTTAGGGTAACACAGACAAAAGAAGAAATGGCAGCGGTGTGGATGGGCAGATCGGGAGAGGTTTGGGTAAAGGGCACATAGAGCAAAGGTCCTTAAAGGATCACCAGGATAGAAACATGCCAAGTTGGGGAGCAACAGGTTAAAAATAACTCAAAATCTCATAGATCTAAGAGGCCTTTCCAGATGTTAGAAGGAACCACTTACAAGTCGTTACATGAAAGGCACTGTAGGTGAGAAAGCAGAGTGTGTATTGCAACCAGTGCATTGAGGGAGATGAAGTGGGAAAATAATAATAGTAGTAGTAATAATAGTAATGATAACAAAAAGAGTAATATATAATAAAATAGCAAAATAATAATAGAATGATAGTAATAGCAATATATAGTAAAATAGTCGATAATAATAGTATTGATAATATAATAGTAACATAAGCTAAAATGATAAAATAATAGTATAAGTAGTAAAATAATAATAGAAATGATCATCATAATAATAACTATCATTAATGCAGACCTACTATGTGCTAGCAGTGTGCTAGGCACTTTACAAAAATTATCTCATTTGATCCATCCACACAACAAATCTGGGAGGGAGGTCATATTATTTTATGCATGAGTCAATTGAGGCAAAAAGATTTAAGTGACTTGCCCAGGGTCACACAGCTAGTAAGGTCTGAAGCTGGATTTGAACTGAGAAGCTTTGAGCAGGGTAAATGACATAATAATGCTCCATCAAATATGACATCCACAGGAATACACAAGACAGACACACTGGAATTAAAAGTGAGTGTGGACAAAGATCACTGAGTTACTTCAGGATTCCAGGCAGCAGGCAGTAAGGTACCAAGGTAAAGAAGTGATAAGAGTGTGATGGAGGGAGGAAAAGAAATGAGTACAATTTTTGCAAACAAAACTACTAGATATGGGCAGAAAGGGGAAGGAAGAAGGTCAAACTAATTATAAGTAATTTTTTTCAGCCCTTTTCTTCTATCTTAGAATCAATACTAAGTACTGGTTCAAGACAGAAGAGTGGTATGAGCTAAGCAATGGGGGGCTAGGAAGATCTGAGGTCACAATTGAACCCAGTTCCTCCTATCTCTAGCCATCCTTCTCTATCCACCAGAAATACATTTTTGAGCCTACAGGAGCAGGAGTAGAGAAATGCTACTATCAAGAAGAAGTAGGGGGGTTGGGGGCAGTGCCGCGGCGCAGCTGGATGGCTCAGTGGACTGAGAGTCAGGCCTTGAGATGGGAGGTCTTGGGTTCAAATCTGGCCTCAGACACTTCCCAGCTGTGTGACCCTGGGCAAGTCACTTTACCCCCATTGCCTAGTCTTTACCACTCTTCTGCCTTAAAACCAATACACAACATTGATTCTAAGATAGAAGGTAAGAATTTTTAAAAAATAAAGAAAGAAAAAAGAAAAAGAAGGAAGTAAAGAAGAGGGGTAGATTTATGAGGAAAGATGTATTCAGTTTTATACATGTTGAATTTTAATTGCCAGCAACAGCAATAAACAGACATCTAATAGGCATCTGAAAACATGGAAAGAGAACTCAAGAGAGAGGTCAGGGTTATGGATACAGATTTAGAAGAGGGTCCAGAAAGAGGCTGAGCCATGAATATGGATGAAACTACTGGGGAGGTGAGGTAGGAAGGGAGAGAAGAGGGGATAGAATAGATGCTGTGGCCCTCCCTGCTTCCCCAAAGGTCCAGAATCATTCCTCATCCCAGCTTCACAGGAAAGATGGGGAAAGGACAGGAGAGGAGCCAGCTCTGATTTGTTGCTTTCAAGGGAGAAAAGGGACTGGCGTTTGGAGGCAGTAATAATGATGCCCAACATAAATGGCACAAAAGAAGGGATTCAGGGGTCGTTGCTCTCCTGCCCTGGCTCTGCTAAAGGAGTGGTGGCCAGTCATACCCCTGGAGAGAGAGAGAGAGACTGAGATAGAGAGAAAGGGATATGGAGAAAGAGGGACACAGAGACAGAGAGTGTGAAGAAAAGGAGGTTGAAACTTGAGAAATGCCTGCATTTGGAGAAAAGGAAGAGGAAGAAGTAAAAATGGCAGAGGGAAGGAAAGAGAATAAATGTTTATATAGTGCCCACCTATGTGTCAGGCGCAGAGCTTTTACAAACATTATAACATTTGATAACAACCAACAACCATGAGTGGTAGAGGCTATTATTATCCCCATTTTACAGATGAGAAAACTGAGTCAGATAGGGGTTAAGCAACTTATCCAGAGTCACGCAACTACTAAGTGTTTGAGATTGGATTTGAATGCAGATCCTCCAGACTGCATCCTCCAGATGCAAAGATCTACCCTCTGAGCTACCAGATAGCTCTCTAGTCATAAAAGTAGGACTATGCAAGAAAGTTTCCATTAAGAAAGTCAAGGAAGAAAAGAGCTTTAAAAGGACATGACGTGGAAAAGGACTATAAAAATGAGACTGCAGAGGAGGCTGGGTCTTTTTTCTCTCTGGAGGTTAGTGACTCAGGCCGAAGACATTCCCGTGGCCTGCCTGCTAGGCTAGGAAACATTTTTTTTTTTTAATTTCTTTCCTTCTTTATTTCTTTCTTAGACTATATTTATATTAAAACTAAATTGTTAAAAGCTACTATCATTCTCATGACTTAAGGGTTAATTAATTATTTTATAAACAGTGGCCACAATAATCTTTTTTTAAACTAATTTCTAAATATTACATTTAGCATATTACATTCGGTATAATGTTAATTTTTCAATATTACAGCCTCAATCCTAAAAATACTTCTTATGATGACATCAACTCTGAAAGTACAAATCTCTGTAAATGAACGTCCTCAAAGCTAACACAGAAAGCATTAGCTCTATTATTTATTTATATACCAAATGGATTTTTAAAAGACTAGTAGTGATGAAATTACTGCTAAATTTCACCTGAGTTTCTTAGTTTAGATTTTAATATAACCATAGTCACTGACTTAATTAAAAGGTTTATTTGTTTTTAAAGTAACAGCTGCTATCCTGTGACACGCAAAGTATGATCATGTCTGTTTTACAAAGAGCTGTGTGAGACATCTGCTGTCTAGCAAGAATTTTTCAAAGCGTGTTAAAAAAAATGCAGAAAGGGTACGAGTAAGTTCAAGCCCAGCATTTGACATGCTTCATAGAATCCCCATTAAAGTTCAGGTTTTTAAGCCCCTCGTTTTATCGTTGGGCATGGTAGGGCCATGCCCTGTGATGCAATAATGGACAAAAACAATTCATAAACCTCCTAGACCTAAGAGGCCTTTCTAAATATTAAACGAAACTACTTACAAGCAGTTACATGAAATCAAAAGACCCTATTAGTCTCCGGCCCTTTACTTTGTGCAAAGCCCCATTGAAAAATGTCTATTAAGTCATTGCTAAAGAGTCTGTCTTGTCAGCAAAGTTTCCTTCCTGAGAACATTCTGCTTGGACTGATGGTAAAAATAGTTTGCCTCCAAGAGCATACCTTCACTCGGTGTTGAGGATATGAAGTCCAAGATTATCTTGTGAAATTAGAGAAGGGATGCCTGTCTGGGATTAAAATTCCCTTATGGGTAATCCAGAAGGCAAATAATCATCATACTTATATTTAAATTGATTATAATTTTTAAGGTTAATTCCTATTGTGCATTTCTTTGGCTCATAGTTTCAAGTTAAGAATCAGAACCTGTGACTTTTTTTTTAACTCTAAGTTCTAAAACAAGTCTACAGTGAGAAGGATGCCAGATTTGGAGTCAGAGACTACAGGTTCAAATCCTGTCTTTTGTCCCTTACATTCAGGAAGAGCAGGGCACAAAGGACCTCTGGGACCTCAATTTCCCCAACTATAAAATAAAGATAAGATTTTTGACCTGATAGCCTCGGAGGACCGACAAATCTGTGAGGGGATGAAGGGAAGGTAGGAGGATTGGAGGAATGGGAGGAAGGTAGAGGAAGGGAAAGGAAGGTGGCAGTTCCCAGCCCCAGCAGGGGGAAACTGACCAGAGCCCTTTGGGCTCAAATAAAAGATCTGAGAGCAACTTTAGGGTTTAGAATAGTTAGGTTTTATTTTAATTAGAAAAGGGAAGGTCTAGGAAAAACTAGGAGGTAAATAGAAAGGGAAAAAGGTGTTAAGAGAGAGATATCAGGATCTGAGAGCCTCCAGGGCTCCAGAGCAGAACCCTCCAGGGTAGAAAGAGAGAAAAGGTGCCAAACTTTCTCTTTTATACTTTCTCTGACATCTCCCACAAAGGAAGTGAGAGTCGTCAAGGGAAGTTGTAGCAGGGAGCCCTAGGAGTTGTAGTCTTCCAGGGTTTACAACAATTTCAAATGACACAAGTCTTGTCGTCGCAAAGTTCATGATATCTATTCATGTGAACCTAGTAGAAAGCTTTGAATCATAGAATGGATTAAGCCATGAACATTGCAGTCTTACCAGAGCAAACAATGAATGTACTCTCACATACTGGCAAGCAGATAGACCAGAAGGACTATTATTTCCCCCTTCAAAAGGGAAATAAATTTTTATTGACGTATTTAGTTAGGCCTGGGTGTGTTTATTACCTGAGGATGGGAGAACAATAATCCTGTCTCTTCATGCTTAACAATGGCGGCATTGCCAGGAATGTTTCTTGCCAACACAGGAACTTCCAGGTCCATTGCCTAAAGGATGTAAGGAGGCAAAGAAGACAAGATAGGTGGGCTGATAGCAATCATTTTAAGAGCTGTTTGTGGAGAGAAGAACCTAATTTGTAAAAGCACTCACTACTGTTGACTGGACTCCAGAACATCACAGAATACAGACATGCAGCTTGGGTGACTGTTTAGACGTTCTGCCTGTCACACGTAGAAAGACACCTGAATTTTTAATCAGCGTTAGTGGCTTTGGAAACCTGGAGAGTCCACGAACAAGAACTGCTTGCTGGGTACAATTACTGCAGAAACACTGACAAAACCCACCTCTCGGAGGGTTCGTTTTACACTAATTCACTGACAGGGGGGAGAATACATTTTTAATTACCATCATTACTTTCCCTGATGAGTAATTTTCCTCTAGTACAAGTGGTATGAGTGCCATGAGGATTAAACTAGTTTCTTTGGCAGGCAGACAGAACAAAAAAGGAATTTGAAGGATGATCCTCATCATTCACTGAGCATGCAGCATTCCCTTCTTAAGGATGATAGGTAGAATCAGATTGATGCATCAAAAGGATAATAGGGGGCAGCTAGGTGGCTCAGAGGATAGAAAGCTAGGACTGGACACAGGAGCTCCTGGGTTCAAATCTGGCCTCAGATACCACCTGGTTGTGTGACCTTGGGTAAGTTACTTAACCCCAATTACCTAGCCCTTACTGCTCTTCTGCTTTAGAACCAATACTAAGTATTAATTCAAAGGCATAAGGTTTTTTTTAAAAAGTATACTAGACCCAGCTGTGTGACCCTGGGCAAGTCACTTGATCCCCATTGCCTACCCTTACCACTCTTCCACTTATAAGTCAATACACAGAAGTTAAGGGTTGAAAATAAAAAAAAAAAAAAAGTATACTAGAAGGGGCAGCTAGGTAGCCCTATGGATAGAATGACAGGTGTGTTATTAGGGAGATCTAGATTCAAATCTGGCTTCAGCACTTCCTAGCTATGTGACCCTGAGCAAGTCTCTTAGTCCCATTTGCCTAGCCCTCACCTCTCTTCTGCCTGGGAACTTTTATTTGGTATTGATTCTAAGACAGAAGGTAAGGGTTAATATATATTATCCAAGGATTCAGCATTACTCTAGAAGTGGGAGGTGATGGGAAGAGTACTAGAGATTCAGAATGAAAGGGCCTGGGTCCCAATTCTGATTCTACTCCTTTATTTTACTTTTGGGCAAGACACGTCAGTTCTCTAGATCTGAATTTCTTCATCTATAAAAATGAGGATAATGAGATCTCTAGCACTTAGCTCACAAAAGGATGGGAGGAAGGAAGGAAATAAACATTTCTAAAGCATTTATTATTATGTGCCAGGTACTGTGCCAAAGGCTTTACAAATGTTCCTGGGAGATAAGAGCTGTTATTATCCCCGTTTTAAAATTTGAGGAAACTGAGGCAGATGGAGGCTACATATACATACACACTCGCACACACAAATGAGTAAAATATGCAAAATTCTTTTGCAAACTTTGAAACACTATACAGATATCAGCAACGATTACTCTCAGAAAGAACAGCTGACCTCTCTGTTTATCTGATGTTAAGGAATGAATGAACCTGTTTTGTGGGCAAGCAGTCATGTTTTTGCCAGACTTTTGTTAGGCATTGTTATAGAGAATCTGGTTAAATTAAGTGGCTTGGTGGGTGCCCCGCATCAGGAACTTGGTTCTGGCAACGATACATGATATTAATCATTCCGTGTAATAAAGAATTCTCATAATAGGGATGTAATTTGTTTCCAGAGATAACCAGTCGAAGAATCCTAATATAACAAATTACATTTGCAGATAACTTTAAAATCCCATTTTCTCACAGGACTATGGCTCTATGCTGAATGGTCCCTTTAGAGTACAGCTGTGACCCAAAAGAATCTACTTACTTGCTAGAATTTGGCAGTTGGGAGTAATGCATATGGTGGGAGAATCTGGATAAATAGCCCATAAATATAATTCTGCAATAAAACTCCAACTTTTGCTGCTCATTAGGCAAGAGCAAATTTTTTAGCCCTTCAAAAAAAAAACTTACTTTCTATCTTTGAATCCACACTGAGTATTGGTTCCAAAGCTAAAGAGTGGTGAGGGCTACGCAATGGGAATTAAGTGACTTGCCCAGGGTCACACAGCTAAGAGGTATCTGAGGCCACATTTGAAGTAAGGACTTCCTGCCTCTAGGCCTGACTCTCTTCCCAATAAGCCAACTAGAGGTCCCTAAGGGCAGTTTTCTTATGATCTAAGCCTTCACCTTTTTTTGCCTGGCTTTACTTCACCCGCCTTCATGGCTTTTAATTGGTATGGTCTGATCAGACCACATCTGAGCTGGCAATGAATGAGTGAATGTTCCTTGACGGCAGGGGATGCTTCATCTTTGTCTCTGTTGCTTCTGTGCCTAGTACAGTGCCTGGCACATAGAAGATATCTAATAAAATGTTTGTTGAACTGACTTAAATTTGATAGCCACTTGTTGGGCGCCAAAGTGCTTTCTTAATCTGAGTTGGGTGGGAATGGGTAGCCCCAGACTTTGATAATCTATGATTCTGTGAAAACTTCAAATTGGTTCTTTTTTTTTTTTTTTAACCTTCTCCAAATAAGTTTCTAGTAGCAAAAAGCTTTGAATCTCTTGGCAATGTCTTTTTTGCTTGGGTTTTTTTTTTTTAAACCCTTACCTTCCATCTTAGTATCAATACTAAATATTGATTTCAAGGCAGAAGAAAGGTAAAGGCTAGACCAGTGATGGGCAGACTATTCCCCTCCGGCCACATCCATAGTTTGCCCATGACTGCCTGTAGTGCAAATAGGGTGCATGTCAGCCCTGCAAAGCCTTGCTGCAGAATTTCTGCCAGTTGAGAAGGGTTTAGAATCTGGGGAAGTTCAATATCACTATGTCCCCATATCCAGATTAGGGAATTGCTTAAGGCAGTGATACCCTGGGAGGGAGGAGGGAGCGGGAATAGTTTGCCCATCACTGGGCTAGACAAGAGGGGTTAACTGACTTACCCAGGGTCTGAGCCACATTTGAACCCAGGACCTCCCCATGTCCACGCCTGGATTTCCATTCACTGACTCACCTTGCTGCCCCTCCTTTTTGGCTTGATAAAACAAACTTGTTTCTTGCTGACAGCAGATAAGAACAGAACCAATATTTATTTGGAGCCACCCAAAGCTCTGTAAGTTTAAATTCAATGTTTGGTGAGTATCCCATGGCTCCTTAAGATTTATATTGCTTTGCATGCCATCTTCCACTTTATTTCCTTCATGAGATTTTTATTGTATGTGTGCTAGGTGCCTTCTATCACGGCATGAGCAATATGGAAATACATATTACATGAAAGCACTGGTATAACCTATATCAGACTATTTACTGCTGGGGTTTAGGGGGAAGGGAGGGAAGGAGAAAAATCTGAATCTGAAAATGATAGAAAACAATTGACAGGGGCAGCTGGGTAGCTCAGTGGGTTGAGAGCCAGGCCTAGAGACGGGAGGTCCTGGGTTCAAATCTGGCCTCAGACACTTCCCAGCTGTGTGACCCTGGGCAAGTCACTTGACCCCCATTGCCCACCCTTACCACTCTTCCACCAAGGAGCCAATACACAGAAGTTAAGGGTTTAAAAAAAAAAAGAAAACAATTAACAAAAATTATTTCTACATGTAAATGAAAAAAACCCCACTAATAAATAAATAAAGATTTCTATTGCTTTGGTTCTGTCCCTCACTCGCCTTCCCCGCAGCCATGGTGGCCTATGGGAGACAGGCTGGACTAAGCTACATTCCCAGATCTGTGCAAAAGCAGTAAGAGACGCATTAAAGACTGAATTCAAAGCAAATACTGAAAAAGCTTCTGGCAGGCATGTAAAAATAGTGAAAGTTAAAATGGAGTAATGTAACCTGACTACTGGAACATTTTCAAGGTGAAACTTTTCAGTTATATGTTATAACAGATTGGAAACTGTCTCAATTCATGTTTTGCTTTTGAGAGAAAAACGTATGTCTGTAGATTGAGACCAATAAAGGAAGCCCCAATTCAAAAGGAGAAAAAGAAAAAAAAAGATTTATATTGCTTTATTGTGTCTTCAAAACATGCCATAAAGGAGGCAGCTGGGTGGCTTAGTGGATTAAGAGCCAGGTCTAAAAAAAAAGGAGGTCCTGGGTTCAAATCTGGCCTCAGACACTTTGTAGTGGATGACCCTGAACAAGTCACTTAACCTCCATTGCCTAGCCCTTACTGCTTTTCTGCCTTGGAAGCAATAATTAGTATCGATTTTAAGATAGAAGGTAAGGGTTAAGATACACACATACACATACAAATAAAATGGAAAAATCAAGAAATCATTTCCTTCCAAAGTTAAAAACACACACATATATATTATATATATTCTCTTTCTTTCACACACACACACATACACACACACAAAATGCTTCTTCAATGATCAACTATTTTAGGTAAGTTCATTTTAATTCTGCATACCCCTAGGTCTTTCAAACTTAATTTAATTAAAAGTGTAAGACTTTTGAGTGTAAGAGTCAGATTAAGAACACAATAGCAACATTTCAAGATAGTCAAAATAGCCTTGCCTTAGAAAGAAATGAAGTTAGACAGCAATTCGCTAAATTATTCCACTGAAAAGATAGCTTGTGCATTACCATGTGACACACACGTCAGCAAACTAATCAAAGGATTCCACCCAGCTCCCTCGGGAGAACGAAAACTGATTTTTAAAGGGGGTAAATATATTTATACCTAAGATAACAATTCAAGGAAAGTCCAAGGACTGTTATTGCAAGATCTTAACTTTTCAAAGTTAATAGGAGTAATAACCCAGCAAGACCTGATATAGATATAGATATAATAGAAAATATAAAAGAAAACTAGAAATGTAACAGCGAGGAATGCATTTAGTGAAACAGAAAATAGGATATGCGTATGGACAAAAGGTCTCGGGGAGCTGGTAGAAGGATTTGTGGGAAGCTGGACTTTGCGTCCTTTAGGGTCCCATCCGGCACTAAGAATGAATGATTTAATTTTTTTTAACTTGTGCTTTACCATAGTACAACATTTTATAACCAACTTAAGGAATATTTAAGAGTCTTCTTTGGTAGGTTAGAGAAGATGAACAAACTAGGTTTCATATGCTGTTATGTCCTAAAATAAAATACCACATTTATAATATTAAATTCGGCATAGTCCTGGAAAGACTCGAAAGTGAAAGGCTAAATTATCTGATACCCATTGAAGAACAACTGCTGATTTTATCAGGAACAGCTTAAGGACCGTCCACCCTGAGATTACCCTCCACAATACTGGAACATGTTGTACTAAAAAATAAAGCACAGAAAATGATCGCTATGGGAAAAATACTGGTGATTACACCCTGGCCCTTGAAGGTATAATAATTATGAATGAAATTTTTGTAGCATCTAAGGGTTTCCAAAGGATTTTCCATAGATGATCACTCTGAGTCTTACATGAACCCTTTAAGTACATGGGATTGGTGCAGCTACCTGTTTGGGGCTAAGATATGCTTTTATATAAGATATGACTTTCTGACTGATGAAATTTAGGTTAGATATAAAATATATAGATACATATTTTTTTTTTCTACAGGAAAGTCGTTTTACTAAGTTAATGGCACTAATTTAGTACCACAACTTTTTAATTCCAATAATACACTGTCCATCATCTGCTCTCTTAGCTTATTAATAGTGACTCTATTACTAGAGTCCATTGGTAATCCTACAAGATAAGATCTCATAAAATAAAGGTTGGGTGATGCTTACTATAAGCAACTTGGCCAATGTAGAAGAAGCTATATTATAGTCTATCATGACTGAATGTGAGAACTTTGAAGAGGTCCATAGATGACCCCTATCACACCTTCAACAAAACTACAAGATTGTCCTCTCACATTCTGAGCATCGTCTCCAGGAACCTATTAGTCTTTGACATGCCTGTCCCAAAGAGACTGATCATTGGTCTAGACAGGCATAAAAAAAAAAAAAAATTAAGAAATTTAGAAGGCTTCCCTTGCCTTCTGTGTTAAGTCTAATATTGTAATGGGTAACCTTGGGAATAATCAGGTAGCTCTTTAGGTCTCTCCCTTCCCAAACTACCATATTTCCCCTAAACCATTCCCCAGCACTGGATTAACCATGTCTGAGATGACAAAATAGGCAAAGAGAAGGAAAAAAGGATGGGGGATTCCTAGCAGAAACATGCCATTTTCATGTCTGAGTTTCTGCTCAGACCTCACTTAAATCTGCTTCCTTCCCAAACAAAGATATTTGCAGGGGCAGAAGGGCACTGTGCACACTCTTAGTTTTATTTGATTTTGTCTCTTGAAATGAGAAGTGGCAAGAAGAAATGAAATGATTTATATTAAAAGTAGCAACTAAAGAAAAAAGCTCCTTTTAGACTCCAGAAAACACCTCATTGCCCTCCTGCTTGTGAAAGGTGCAGAGCTTTATTGACAAAGACTTCACCTCTATAAATAAGGCAAGAAATGATGGGCAATTTCAGGTTCCCACATTCAACAGTCAAGCGATATATAATTACCTCCAGAATTGCAGCCGACATGCCCTCTGAAACAGAGCTATTCACAACAGCGAAGCAATTTTTCACGATGGCATGAAGATCTTCTCGAGGCATCTCCCCCATCAATTGTACCCCAGCTGCCCTAGAAATCAAGCATGTCATGAAGACCATCTCCTTCTACGTTCTTGCAGGGGTGGGAGAGCAAGGGGGAAAAAGATACGTGATCTTTTGTAGAAAATATCATAGATCAGTAAGTAAGCATATCTTATGATCCATTCAGGCAAGCTGATGGTACAATACTGAAAGCATTGGACCTGGAGCCAGGAAGACCTGAGTTCAAATATGACTTACATACTAGCTATGTAACCCTGGGCAAGTCACATCACCTTTGGCTGACTCAGTTTCCTCATCTGTAAAATGAGGATTTTTATATATATTTTTATATTTTATATATTTGTAGTTTTAGATTTATATTTACATTATTATATTATTTATAAATATAAAATATTTTTCTATATTTATATAAATATATATTTATATCTTTTTGTAATAGCACCTTCTTCATAGAATTTTTGTGAGGACCAACTGAGATAGTATG
>NC_058130.1:746792430-746801732 GCF_016433145.1 Gracilinanus agilis
AAGGAAGGAAGGAAGGAAGGAAGGAAGGAAGGAAGGAAGGAAGGAAGGAAGGAAGGAAGGAAGGAAGGAAGGAAGGAATTATATCCAAAGTCTTCCAAAGTCTTACCAAATGTTGATAAGCATACCACCTAAGTCTTTATTGGAGTCACTACTTAAAAAGGAGTAGTGAGCTAGTTGGCATAGTGGACAGAGCTCCAGGCATGGAGTTGGGAGGTCCTGGGTTCAAATAGAGCCTCAGACACTTCCTAACTATGTGACCGTGGGCAAGTCACTCAACCCCCATTGCCTAGCCCTTGGCCTTCTGTCATAAAATTGTTAAAACAGAAAGTAAGGGATTAAAAAAATAAAGCAACATAAGGCCAAACACTAACCCTGGATCACTGCAATGAAGATCAGTTTCCCAGCTGACAACTGAGTCATCAATAACACTATTCTCTGGGTTCAGCCATTCAACCAGTTCCAAATCAAACTTCCTGTACTATTGTCTACCTCATATATCAATGACCTTTGATTAAGAATAGACTATGACCAGGCAGCTTAGTGGTTCAGCAGATTGAGAGCCAAACCTTGAGACAAGAGGTCTTGGGTTCAAAAGCCTGTCCTCAGATGCTTTCTAAGTATGTGACCCTGGACAAGTCACTTAACCCCATTGCCTAGCCCTTATGGCTCTTCTGCCTTGGCACCAATGCATAGTATGGATTCTAAGACATAAAGTAAGAGTTAATTTAAAATAAAAACTATGAGATTTTATCAAAGGCTCTGCTAAAATCTGAGTGAACTATATCTGAGATATTGTCCTGACCCAGCAGTCTTGTAATACTGTCAAAAAAAAAGAAAACGAGATTAGTCTGGTATGACCAATTCTTGATGAAGTTGTCATGCTGGTTCTCTGGGATCAATCCTGCCTTTTCTAGAATTTGTTCACTAATCAATCACACCTCTAATAATACACACTTGAATTTGTGCCCATCTTCACCTGCCATGTGCCCAAGTCCATGTAATCAACTCAAGTATAAAACACATGGGACAGCTTGGGCAGAACGAAGGAGATCCCATACCTATTTTCTGTTACAATCTACCAACTTCAGTTGCTTTTGCGTGCTTTCCGGTATTTTCTCACCCTACTCACCATTTGAGACTAAGAAAAATGTTTGAAGGTCACAGAATAGCATCCATGGCTCTCCAAAGAAAAGAGATGGCACGTAAAATGAAAGTAGAAATTAAGACAATTGCAAAAATTCCTCCAAGCACATTGTCGAGCTTTGCCATCTCATAGGTGCTGCTGTGTGCTTAAAGAAGCCACACCTATGAGGGAACTGTGATCTGAGTGTGTCTCCCTAAACTGAGGAGCTTTTCCCGGACATACAGTCCTCATCAGACATTAGAATGGGCAAAGAACAAAAGAGAGGGGGGGAGTCAGAAAGGACCACCTTCGAGAAAGCTCTGGCTCCCGGGCATGTGATAGATACAGCAGCCTGTATTTATTGGTAAGAAAATCACTGCTTCTTGGCAGAGATTGATGACAGGAAACAAACACATAAAGTACCAAACCATTACAGCTATCCAAATATGGAATCTGCTATTTGAGCAGAGGTGAGGTTCATCTGATTAGGGGGAAGGGGAAAAGCACTCACATAACAACCACTTCGTGCCAGACACTGTTCTAAGTGTTCTTTACAAATATTCCATCTGGTCCTTACAACAACTTTGGAAGGTGGATGCTATTCTTGTCCCTGAATTACAGTCGAGGAAACTGAGGCAATTCAAAATTAAGAAACTTGCCCAAGGTCATACAACTAGTAAGATTCTGAGGCTGATGGGGAGACATTAGATGGAAAAAGAGCCAGGCCCAGAGCTGGGAGACCCCATCTTCAAATCTGACCTCAGACACTTCCTAGCTGTGTGACCCTGGGCAAGTCACTTAACCCCCATTGCCTTATCCATACCATTTTTCTGACTTAGAACCAATATACAGTACTGATTTTTGGGCAGAAGATAAGGGTTTAAAAAAAGAAAAGAGCCTGAGGCTGCATTTGAACTCAGGTCTTTCTGACTCCAGGCCTGACACCTTATCCACCACACCACCAGATGACTCAAGGTCTTCAAACAAAGGCTGGATAATATCTAGCTTAGAATGGTGTAGATAAGATTCTGCTTCAAGGACAGAGTGGATGTCATCCTAGTTCCTTTTGAGCTCTGAGATTTGATGATTTAGATTGTTTAAGAAAGGAAGTAAAGGTACCATGTTATAAAACTACCTGTTATAAGAACAAAGGAATATTTCAATGAATGAGTCCAACATCATCAAGATGAACAATTTCTAAGATAAAAAGGCATTTATCTTCTTTAGCATGTATTCAACTCTGTCATTAGTCATTAGCCACTAGAATGAAATTAATTTCTGAAAAGATTCGAGGAAAACTACTTTCAAGGCAGAAATTGTTTCTACAATAGATTTTTACAACTATATTTCGTGCCAAAAAAAAATTACAAATGTCCATAAAAACTTACCAATGCATTCATTGATTGAAAAAAAGAGGTATTCCCATCGGTGGATAGACCTATCAAAATGATCTACTCTCTGGATTTATTTGTAAAACTCACTGCTTCTTGGTAGAGATTTACGACAAAAAGGAAACACAGATCACCCAACTATTACAGTTGTACAAATATGGAACCCACTATGGGCAAGGGATGGGGGGAAAGTTTGCCTGTTTAGAGGAAAGGGAAAGAGGGGGAAGGGAAAAGGAGAAAGAGGAGGGAATATGCATTTATACAGTACATTCTACATAATAGCTATTATGCCAGCTGTTCAGATGCCCAGTGATCATGTGGAAGCACCATGTCTTCATCTGACTACACATCTTTGCTTATCAGCTTAAATGTCCTCCCTCACTTTACAAGTAAAGTTTTGCCCATTCTTTAAAGCCTGATTTATATACTATTTCCTATAGGAAAGTGTCCCTGATTCTCCAGGAGAATAATGATCTTTCTTCTCAAAACTCAATGTCCATTTTGTTTCACAATTCTCAAATGCACTCATCATCTAATGGCATATGTTATTATTATTTATTTGTGTTTTATTCCTGCACTCCTCCAACTTCATGAAGACAAGAACCATTAAAAAAAAAAAAAGATCGGGACAATTGATAGGATTCAAAAAAACCAAAAGGAAGGATGGGTAGTAAAACCTAGAAGAGAAGAAAATATAAAACTTTCTTAACTAGTCTTTCAAGACAAGGCAATATGAATGAATGAATAATATCTGATATCAATATAAAATCCTATGAATTCCCAAGAGAACAACCATGAGAAACCTCACAATGGTTCAAAAAATGACATGGAAGAGATAGAAATAGAGCTGGGCCTTGAAAACTTTAGAGAAGACAAGAAAAAGACTTTAGAAGATGAAGATGGAGGAGATGGAGGATGATCCATTAAGTATATACATAAGCAGGAGATCAGGGAAGAGAGTTTGGCTGAAACAGTTCTGAGGGTGAAGGGGAGCTATGCAAAGGCAAAGTGGAGTCACACAGCTGAAGTCTGAAGAGCTTATTTCTAATCCAGCTAAGAGGGAAGCATTAAAGATTCTGAGCCGCACAGTTAGGTGATCAGAACTAGGCGTTAGGAAGACTACATTGGTGGGAAGGTGATGGCTGGATGGGTGGATGGATGGATGGACAGATAGATGGACCGGTAAGAAAAGGATTAGAGGAAGCAAGAACAATTAGGAGGTTATTATAATAAAAAGGCAGAAAGTAAGCATGAGGACTATTAAATTTTATTCATCCACTCTCTAACGCTGAAGTGATGGAGACAATTTTCACACTTCCTTCAGATATTTGAGAATTTTACTTGATGTCTGCTGTGGTCAACAATACAGACCAAAACCAAAGCTTAACAGCAAAAATGGGGTTCAGTTAAATGTTATTGCTATTATACACATACACACACACACATATACTTACAACATCTCCTCAGGATCATCATGACGGATACATTTTTCATAGCCAAATCAAAAAATGATAGCAGACATGTTACATCACTGCTGTGAATTTACTTATACCTAAAACACTGTTTTTACCCCATATCATGCAAAGAACAAGAAGCAACCAAATGTAGGGCAAATCTTCATTCTGAATGTTTCATCTTCCACAGAGTTCCTGGAGGAGTAGGAAGCAGAAGGGAGGCTTCCCAATGAAGGATGCAATGCACTATCACATTCTCCAAAAGCCCACAATAAAACTAAGGAGGGCATTTGTACATTAGGGACTTTCAGCCACTACAAGATTGTACCAAAAGGTATTCCAACTGACCTGAAAGAGGTATTAGAACTCCAGAAGTATATAATTTATACTCAGACAATGTATTCATCCATCTGACTTGGTAGCCACCAGAATGCAGGCTAAAGAAGGCTGTACTGTAATTTTTCATTCGTGTTTAAAAAGAACTCACTGCAAATGTCAGATATAATTGCAATCTTCAAGATGTTTAATCTATTATAAGAGAAGTTGGTTAAAAGTATGAATTTTAATGTGATCATAAGATTTGACCTCTCAACCACTTTCTATAAATCTAAAGCAAATTTTCAGCATAATAACCCAGCATAAGTAGTAAATATTCAAAATCAGACGTGAAATTGTTTTATTCTCCTCTTCATTCTATAGTTAAGTGATAGTAAAGGGAATCCTTGTCTCTGAAAATTAATGGTAAAGCTCTGCCCCTCTGGGACAACTCCACCCTGAGGCATTCTCAATAATGGATGAGTCCCTGGATGGAATTACTATATCCTAAGAAAGTCCAATCACAGCTGCCTCCCACTCCCACTCCCAGATTTACCTCCTCACCAGCTGCCTGCCCCACTCAGGGATGATTCCACTTTTCTCCCCTTTCATCTCCCCTTTCTGCTTTATCTTCCCTGACAGAATGTAAGCTTCTTAAGAATAGAAACAGTTTTGTTTCCTTGCTTTTGAATTCATGGTGCATAACACTGCCTGGCACAATAGTAAATAACTAATAAGTGCTTTGATCTATCATATTAGAATTATGGTGTTATAAGAAGTATCTGCATTACATGACAATATCTATACCATTCAGTAATATATTCCATGCATAAATTAGTTCTGAAAAGAGGTTTGAAAAGGAATCCAAAAATTTCAACAAGATAAATCATTAAGTTTATGATTTAAATGAGGAAATTCAGAGAGCATATTGTCTGATGTCTCCTTGACCCAAAATCCCTTCTATAGTATCTCCAAAAAATGGCCATCCAGCTTCCACCTCAAGGTGTCCTTTCAGGCAATTTCTGAAGACACCCAATCTACTTCTGGAAAACTCTCATTATGAGTATTTCCTTCCACCATGTCTAATTCTACCTTTCCACAAAGTAGAATGGCCCCAAGTTCCTCCTGCTGAGCCCAAGCAAAACAACTTTGATCACTCTCCCACATGAAAACCTTGCAAATAACTGAAGATTATAAACAAATAGTCGTACCATTAATAATAATAACTCATTACAAAAATAAAACGAATTAATCTGATTTCATTAAATTAAAAGTTTTGCACAAACAAAATCAATGCAACCAAGATTAGAAGGAAAAGAGATAAGTGGGGAGTGTTTACAGCAAAAATCTCTAACAAATTTCACTATATAGAGAGAGAACTGTGTCAAATTTATAAGAATACAAGTCATTCTCCACTGACAAATGGTCAAAGGAAAAGAAAAGGTAGTTTTCCGATGAAGAACTCTTTAGACTTTGACATATGAAACAAATGCTCTAAATCACACTTGGTTAGAGAAATGCAGATTAAAACAATTCTGAGGCACCACCTCACACTTATATCAGATTAGCTAATACGACAGGAAAGGAAAATGACAAATATTGGAGAGCATGTGGGAAATTGAGATACTAATTCCCTGATAGAAATTGTGTACACGCTTTGATCCAGCAATACCACTATTAAGTCTGTATCCCCAAAAGCTTTTAAAAAGGAGTAGAGAAAAAGATTTATTTGTTCAAAAATACTTAGAGAAGCTTTTTTTGTGGTGACAAAAAATTGGAAATTGAGGGGATGCCCATCAATTAGGAAATGGCTGAACAAGTTGTAATGGAATATGATTGTACTGTAAGAAATAAGAAGGAGGAAGATTTCAGTAAAACCTGAAAGACTTACATGAACTGATGAAGGTAAAGTGAGCAGAACCAGGAGAACATTATGCACAGTAACAGCAATTGTATATGATGAATAACTGTGAATGATTTAGCTATTCCCAGCAATACAATTAATCAAGGCAATCCCAAAGAACTCATGATGAAAGATGCTAATTACCTCTGAAGAAAGAACTGATGGGGTTTAAATGCATATTGAAACAGCCTACCTTTCACTTTATTTTTTTTATAGATTTTTTAAAAATGTGTCTTCTACAACATGATGAATATATGAATATATTTCATATAAAAGCACATGTATAACCAATATTAAATTGTTTGTTGTCTCAGGGAGGGAGGTGGGAAGAGAAGGAGGGAGAGAATGTGGGATTCAAAAATGGTAGAAAAATGAATGCTATATCTAGTTAGGGCTGGTAAATTTGTCTATAGTATCATAGAATGGATTGAAATTATAAAAGAATAAAGAAAGAGACCTATGTTCATCTACCAAGCTGGATATGCAATGGTTAGCTATGAAACAAGAAGATGACTAATGGAAGTGATGAGAAATTCATAGGAGGCAACCCAAGAAAATGGCCAGCAAGCAAACCTTACCCATTGATCTCTATATATATACAAAATGGTCAAGTACAAATATCAAGATGAAAAACAGATCCTCATTTTAGGAGACAAATTTCATCTGAAAATTATTGATGAAATCACTACTGGAATAGGTCTACAGAATAATACTTTTCTTTATTAAAAAATCAATAATAGGATATGTGGGACATTGAGGTAGATCAGTGGGTAGAAAGCCAGACCCAGAGAGGGGGAGATCCTAGGTTCAAATCTGGGCCTCTGACACTTCCTCACTATGCAACCCTAGGCAAGTCACTTGACCTCCCACTGCCTGGCCCTTACTGTTATTTTGCCTTAAAATCAATTATAGTATTGATTCTAAGATGGAAGGCAAGAGCCTTAAAACAAACAAATAAATAATAGGATATGTAGAAGAGAGGTAAACTAGCATAATATGTTAAGTATTCAAGTCACAGTAGTAAGTGTTTGCTGGGTGCCAAGAACCATATTTAAATTCTACAGAAAAAACATCTATCATCTTGTACATTGATTCCCAAAGTGGGCGCTACTGCCCCCTGGTGGGTGCTGCAACGATCCAGGGGAGTGGTGATGGCCACAGGTGCATTTATCTTTCCTATTAATTACTATTAAAATTTTTAAAAAATTAATTTCCAGGGGGCTGAGTAATATTTTTTCTGAAAAGGGGGCAGTAGGCCAAAAAAGTTTGGGAACCACTGATCTAGTATATGGCACATAAAATAGTTACACATTGAATCCATAAAATGTATACTTCTCTATATCAAATATGTGAATATGGAGAAAGTTTGTACTAAGACTAAGTACAAAATAAGAATCAGGGAGGGAAGGCACAAATAGTTGAGGAAAGAGGTAGATTGTCAGGGAAAGCTCTGTGTAGGAGGCAGTGCTTAAGTGGGGTGTGGAAGGAAGAAAAAAATTGAATTTCAGGCATTATTTTGGAATTATCAGATCACTGGCATGAAGATAAGAGGTGTCTATGAGGAAGAGAGAAAGGGCCAGTTTGTTTGGATTATAAAATGTGGGAAGGAAGAAGTAATACATAATGAAACTGGGAAGATAGATTGGGTCCAGGTTACGAAGTCTTTTCAAAGGCCAACTGAGGAGCTGAAATTTTATCCTCAGGCAGTCAATAACAACTGGGGTTTGTTGAGTAAAGAACAGGAATGTTTGGATCTGAGCTTTAGGAAAATCATGATGGCAGCTGTGGGAAAAGATGGATTCAAGAACTGAAGCGAGTAGACAATTAGTACATCTAGTGAGGGGTGATGAGGGATGGAACTGGGGAGTGAGACAATCAGATACGAGAAAGATCATGGACAGACAAAGGGACTGATGGAATCTGTCAGATGTGTGACCCTAACCTAAGAGATGCACAAATCTGTGAAATACACAGTCTTCTCTGAAACTTCCAATTCTACCTGAATAAACAACTTTTAATATCTAAAGGAACATGTGTAAAGTCTCCAGATATAACCTATGGCCTTTCTATGAACTACTTCCTGCTCCCTTCCAAGTCAGATTAGTTTTATTTCTTGTATTACAGTTTCCTTGTCTTTGGGGCTTATCCTCCCAAGCAGGTCCCACAGGAGTAGCAACCATTAGTCTACCCAGCATCCAGGGCAGTGTGCTGAGATAATGAGCACATAGATGTTTGTTTATCACCATTCCTTATTTCCCAACATGCTAACTGGGAAGAGAAAATAATTTGTTCTAAATCAGCAAAACATTGCTAATGCTGGGAACATTGCTTTCTCCTGAACAACAACAAGCATTGTTGTTCAATCTGCTGTATCCAAATCTACCCCTTGGTCATTTAAAGTGCACTGAATCCAGATCCTAATTACTGTAAATAATGAATTCCTGAAGGGGTCAGATATATTTGAATTCACACTATTTCAAATTTGAATAATTTTACCACTTTGGGGGATTTATTATTTGTATTATTTATTAACTGCAACTTTGTAATAAATGTGAGTTATTATTATCGCAACCTGTGAATCTTAACTCTTATAACATATAGAGCTCCTCTCAGTTCCCTTTAACCGCTCAGATTTTATGTTGCCCTGGATTATGGCTCTTTTAAAACTTCATGGTTCTCTCCGCCAACCACTTAGCAATGAGAAACAGAACTTGAGTAGGTGTCAGTGAGCCTGTGTTCATAACATGGTTCTTTCAGTTATTACCTGTGTCCTTAGGTAAATCACTCCACTTTTCTGCGTCTTGGTATCCTCACTTGTTAAATGGGGCATAGGGGTAGGGTGAGATATGATGACCACTAAGGGCCCCTTTAGCTCTAAATCTATCTTCCTTTGATGCAGGTGCTTTTCTGGATTCTTATTTTTTGATGCACATACTGAAGCTGAGAGAGAGAGAGAGAGAGAGAGAGAGAGAGAGAGAGAGAGAGAGAGAGAGAGAGAGAAGAGACAGTATGAGAGACAGTATGAAAGACAGAGAGAAGAGAAAGTATGAGAGAGAGAGTTAGAGAGAGAGAGAAGAGAGTATGAGAGTATGAGAGACAGAGAGAAGAGAGAGTGT
>NC_058130.1:746804622-746836507 GCF_016433145.1 Gracilinanus agilis
GAAAGAAAGAAAGAAAGAAAGAAAGAAAGAAAGAAAGAAAGAAAGAAAGAAAGAAAGAAAGAAAGAAAGAAAGAAAGAAAGAAAGAAAGAAAAGAACCTACTTACTTAAGAGATCTTCTTTTAAAGAATAATGTAAACAGGGGCACCTAAGAAGATCAATGGATTGGGAGCCAGGTCTGGAGACAGGAGGTCCTGGCCCCTCAGATACTTCCAAGCTGTGTGGCCCTGGGCAAGTCACTTAACGCCCCCCCCCCCCCAACTGCCTAGCTCTTACTTCCCTTCTGCCATGCAACTGAAGTTCACTATCAATTCTAAGACAGAAGATAAGGGCTTAAGAAAGAAAAAGATAAAAAAGACTAGGTTAGTTTCTTATCTGGCTTTAACCCAGACCCCCATGACTCCATGCCTGGGATGGGATTCTGTCCCTTAAGTAATAATCTCGCAATTTCTCTCATACCTACAAGAATTGGGTGTCTTTATCACAAACTTTGACAATAGCTTACAGTAAAGGAACACTGGTTTACCCAGAGGGATTCTGATCTAAATCATACCAAAAAAAGGTAATACATTACCTGCACTTTGTAGAAATGTGTTCCAGTTAAAGGTGACATTTGGCATTGTTGAAATTCCTAAGTCCAAAGGAGGGGAAAAAAAGACATTTCGCTTGAATCAGGTTACCAGTATATTATGAAAGTTATCTTGTCACGGATTTGAAGTAAAGAGATATCTAAACACTTCACTGAATTCTCATTAATCCTTGCAACCATATATGAAGCTGGTGATCTTCCTAGATCCCAGATTGCGAATTCCCCTTATTGGATCTTATTAAGCCAAGACTCTAATACACAGAGATCCACAGAAAAGATAAACTAGCTTATTATTGTACACAATAAATTACTTAAAAAGTAATACAAGTTTAAATATAAGTGGCTACATGTGACAATTCTTAGTCTAAATTATAAATTCACACTTAAAGAGATAAATTCAATCATATCCAGTGAACTTTAAAAGTCTCATTTAATAGTTAGCCATAGAGATGGGGGAAGTTACAAGTTGCTAAAAATGTATAAGCTGAAAATGATTGGCATACAGGATATCTTTCCTATCTCAGAAATTTATGGAAATGAAGTATCAAATAAATTTGAAGCGATCTTCTAATAATCTCCAGTATCCTGTATAAATGAAAATTTTATATCTTTTGAACTACATTCCCCAGAATTCCTTTTATTATTTCCCAAAATTCCCTTTAATTTCTCTGGCACCTCTATGTTTGCACGGTCACATTATTGTTTTATGATTTCTGTAGCTCCTCCCTCTCACTCTCTTTTCTCTTGTGCTCTTCTCTTGGAATAAGGACTGCTGTGAATGCGGGACTTTTGAAAAGGTAGATTAGCTTGGCACGTGGTTTTATTTTGTTACTTATTTATTCCTGTACTAGTGATTATTAATAAAAATTTAAAATATAATATTTTGAAGTTATTATTATATATTAATTTTAATTTTTATAATCCCAAAATGCCATTTGGAATGTGTCTGTCAATTTTTCTTTTAATTCAAAATGCTTAATGCCCATTTAGAAGTTTGCAAATGATATGATGGTAAAAAGAGTGTTGGTTCTTTCAGAAACCTTGGTCTTCTTGTTTCATCATTTACTAGATTTATAGCTTTGGGCAAGTCATATAACTGCTCTGTGCCTCAGTTTCCTTCTTGGTCAAATGGGGTTTAAAATATTTTTATCTCCGTTGGAGAGTTGTAAGGAAAACAACACAATGGATTTGCATTCTCTGGAGAGAGCACTAAAAAAGCCATTCAAATGTCAGGCATCACTACTCTGATCACTCAAAAAGTATAAATCCAAAATTCCAGGCCCAGTGCTAAATGACATTATTCACAAAACATGTCTCAACCTGTTACATTTGAAAAGCCCATAAAATGCCAGTTTCTAAGGAAAATGCCATATTTACTTCAATATTCAAACATTGATGATTTCATTGATGGGAACAGCTCACACCAGCACAGATAGAAACCCTGTTTCTTACCTTCAGAGTCATGTTTCATGACTAGATATGACAAAAAAATAAATAAAAATCAACTCGTACCCAAGCTTGGCTTGTCTGATCTGAAATTTCATTGAATTTTGAGATCTTAAAGTTGGAAAGGAATCTAAGAATTACTATCTAGACTAGGTTTTATGCCCTGGGGGAACAGAAAAAGAGGAACTATCTGAATCATAACAATCTAGGATCTTGGAAATGGAAGGAAGAATCCCTAAAATGTCATCACACCCAACCCCATCAGTTTAGAAAGCAGCAAAATGAGGTTCAGCATAAGGGAAATAATGATTTGCCCAAGATTACCTAGCTAGTTAGTAGCAGAGTCAGTACTTTAAAAAATGAGATATTCCTCTCTCTCCCAGGCCAGGACTCTTTTCTTTCATGCATGCCCAGATTTTATTTTTAAGTTTTTTTTTGTTTTTTTTTTTTGTTTTTTTTTTTTAAGTATGAGATTATACCAGTCTACCCGGAATTTTCATCTGGTCTTCTTTTGCTACAAAATTGGGCATGCATAAAATGGCTGATAAGATCAAATGATCCACTCTGGGTCCATTGAACTGAACAAGTGTAAGTAGTCCTTGAGACCATGACTTTGGAATGACTTTCTTTCAAACAGATCTAATAATGAAGTCTATTTGTTATTTAAATGTTTTTTCAATTATTAGGCATTTTTTTCTCCTCTTCCTAGTAAAGGAAAAAAAAACACCTATAAAAAAAAGTTACTACATTCAAGCAAAAATTTCCATTAAAAAATGTCTCTCCATCTGTTTGTTGAGTCTCTCACCTCTCAGTGTAAAAGGATAGCAACATTCCCCTTCATGATTGTGCTGATCAGACTCCTAAGTCTTTCAAAATTGTTTGTTTTTCCAGTGTTGGGATTATAATCTAAATCACTGTCCTGATTCTAGTCTATTTATTATTATGGAGGTTCCAAAATAATATATTTTTATTTTATTTTTCAATTTATAATTTTTCAAATATTGGATCCTCCAATAAAAATACAGCTAGGGGGTGGGTAGGTGACTCAGTGGATTGAGAGTCAGACCTAGACTCAGAAGGTCCTAGGTTCAAATCTGGTATGTGACCCCGGGCAAGTCACTTAACCCCTATTGCCTAGCCCTTCCCACTCTTCTGTTTTGGAACTAATACACAGTATTGATTCTAAGATGGAAGATAAGGGTCTAAAAAAGTACAGATGGTAAATGCAATGATCTGGGACAATCCTGAAAGACTTGGAATGGAGAATGCCATCCTCTCTCTCTGGAGAAAGAACTGTTGGAGTCAGATGGATGTGGATCAAAGCATTTTCTATCTTTCACATCAGTGTATTTACGGTTTTATCGTGGGGTTTTGGTTTTCTAGGAGTGTGCTCTTACACCAGTGACCAATATGGAAGTCTGTTTTGCATGATAATAAAAATAAAACTTTAAAAATACAGCTATAAACATGAGAAAAATAATGAAGATGCATCTAATTTACTAACTTGAAAATTATAAGGCTAAAGGGGATTATAGGCTTCTTAATACTAATGAAATTTGACTATGATAGGAAAAAAGGACAAAGAGGGAACAGGTTTAGATCAGTAAGAGACTGAGTCATTAGGCCATATGCTCTTGATTAATTCAATTAATTGAATTGCTTGATTAATTCAATCCTAAAACTATGCTTAAGAAAAAACTTCAAGAGTAGATATAAATAAATGAATCAATCAATAAGGAATGAACAAATTGGTAAATAGATAAGTGAATGAAAGGATATATAAAAATGTTAGGCAGATGAATGAATAAAATACAGCAAGCATCACTACTAAAGGTAAAAGCAAAGAAAAAAATATCTTTTTAATATTTAAAAATTCTTACCTTGGTTTTGGACATGGATTTTACCCTTAGCATGCGGCTTATGAAAAGAGAAAAAAAGAAAAGATAAATTTGATGGCTCACAATAACATTTCAGAAATAAAGTAGTGGCCATTAATAACCCACATGGAAAAATTATCCAAAATCATTTATGGAGCTACTCACAGACTTTTGACATTTGCCAAAACAAAAAACTACACTTGAATTTTAAGGAGTTTTCCCATTAAAAAACACAAATATACACACGTAGAACAAAAATCCTTGTTAGGCCAAAGGCAAAGGGAAAGGAGTCAATGCCAATTACAACCGACAGCAACCAACCTGATGACTTTGTACCTGCCAGGCTAGTAGAAAAGTTAAAATGAGCTTAGACAGAGTACATGCCAGCAACAAAGAACATCCATTTTATTTGATGATTCAGATGAAGAAAAAAAATTTCAGGCAGTTTGGTTTGGGCCTTGGGCTTCTAGTTTCAGTGGGTAGGGTAGGGGTGGAGTTTCCCTTTAGAAATAGTCTTCCAAAAGGGGAAAAGACTCAGGCTTTTCAATAAGGTA
This sequence comes from Gracilinanus agilis, assembly GCF_016433145.1. Lineage (NCBI taxonomy): Eukaryota > Metazoa > Chordata > Mammalia > Didelphimorphia > Didelphidae > Gracilinanus > Gracilinanus agilis. The sequence continues at coordinate 746,809,087 of NC_058130.1, forward strand.
GGAATATGGGGCAGCTGAGTAGCTCAGTGGATTGAGAGCCAGGCCTAGAGATGGGAGGTCCTAGGTTCAAATCTGACCTCAGACACTTCCCAGCTGTGTGACTCTGGGCAAGTCACTTGACCCCCATTGCCTACCCTTACCACTCTTCTGCCTTGGAGCCAATACACAGAAGTTAAGGGTTTAAAGAAAAAAAAAATCAAAAAAAAAAAAAAAAAAAGGTAAGAATCTAAAAGGGACATATTGGGCCAAATTACCTCCTAATCTGACTCACCCATGTATTGTATGCCAAAAATACAAATGTACTATTCTTTAGGTGTTAAGAGAGTGAGACTCCTCAAAAAATTACCAGAAAGAAAACAATTCACTTTCATATTGACTAATGGGTCTAGTTCTTGGCATAATTTCCTACATAAAATCAAATCTCGAATAAACACAGCGTTTAACAGAGAAGGATGTGGAAAAGGCACATTTTCAATTGCCAAAGACTCTGGGTTGTTGTCAAGAACATGATCAAAGACTGTATCTAAATGATATCAAAAGTCCTGTAAATTCAGTGTAAAAGGCAACCTGGAAGCTTGAGTGCTTGGTGTCACAGTGACTAAAGATCCAGGCAATGACTGACAGATCCAAACTACACCAATATCTTGGCATTACCTAAATATCAATGGTCCCACCTCTGGGTTGTCCCCAGAAAAGGGTCAGCGTTCAAGGCAATCTCAAGCTTGTACTGAAAAGCAACTTCCAACAAATGGTTATGCTCTTCTTCTCCCAAACTGCCCATATAGGAAGAAATTAAATTTTCATTACTCTCATGAACCAACTAGGAATAGAAAAGAAATTCTAAGAAGGCTACTTGTAAGGGGGCAGCTGGATGGCTCAGTGGATTGAGAGCCAGGCCTAGAGACAGGAGGTCCTACGTTTGAATCTGGCCTCGGACACTTCCTAGCTGTGTGACCCTGGGTAAGTCACTTAACCCCCATTGCCTAGCCCTGTAACAAATAAAATTAATATAGAAGGATATATATAAAAGATATTAGGGTTAAAAAAAATAAAAAACACTTAACAAAAGGCTATTTGTATAAGGGAGAGAAGACAATCATCAACTCCTCAACCTTTTGATTATGGGGCATTACAGATGGTGGGGTTGGGGTGAAGGGAAATGAAACAATATGTTGTTTATATATATTTATATTTATAAGTTCTTCATCATTTTTAGCATCCATTCATTAAGTTCAACTTTACTGGTTGCCTTCCTGGGTCACTATCCAGCTGTCATGTGTGCTAAATGTAAGCAAAAGAACTTTTAGGGTTGGATTGCTTCAAGAATCATGATGATTTTAAAGATATGTGTTATTATAGCATAATCTTTTTTGAAATAAAGCTACTTAGGTGAAGGAAAATAACAAAATTCTGAATTGCAGTAGAAAGAGATTCTGGCTGACACTGCTAATCTTCAGCACGAAAAAAAAAATTAAGAAGGGAAATTAAGAGGTTGTTTTAAAGTTCTTTTATTAAGGAAAAGCCAGATTCAGGGGTTAAGAGTAGAGTCTCACTGTTGTTTCTTATTTGGTCATTTGCGTCCACTGTCATCACTAAGCAAACAAACTTAAAATGATCCTCTCAGAAAACTATTGCATACTTTTTCACCCACAGAAAGGAAAATCTTCAGGACAGAAGTAGAATGAATTCATCTTTCAAAAAAGGCTTTGGTATTTGTATAGCAAACTCTCATAAATCAGAGCAGTCTTTCATGGAAATGTGTTTTACAAGTTGGTAAAAATTGAGGTGAAGGAGAATCAAGTTTATTTAATTTTGTAGTAACACAAGGTTTTCAAATGATTTTTCTTTAAAATGAATGTCAGTTGGAAAAATTGAGAAAATAAAGTTAAAGGAAAAAAGGGAGGCTGTGGTTATTTTAATTTTCATAATGAAAAAAAATTTATACAACCTAGTAAAAGTCGAAAGGCCAATATTGATTTTTAAAAAGATATTAAAATATCCTATAGATTTCCCTTCTTTGCTCATTCCTTATTATATCCTCACTTTCCTTGAAAGGATATAACTCTCTATGCCCTAGTAAAAGACTCACCTAGAAGCTATATTCTCTAATTAACACGGAAACCATAAAAATGACTCTGAATTCAAATAATTTCTGAAAGAGATTAAAATAACTCTCATCTATACTTTATGAGTCAATAAGAAGCTATTGTTTAATCTGATCCATTTTAAAAAGGTTAAAAGCCTTTTGGAAATAATTTATATTAATCTGTGTATGTGTGACTGAACAGAAAAGTAAAAAATCTTTTGGGACTTACCTATGTTACTTATATATTATAATTTATCGCCCAAGAATTTGTATATGTATGTGTGTATATTCATGTAAATGTATATCCTCAAGGCAATTTCTTATAAAACATTCTGCTGTTGAATAACAGAAACAAATATGAGAAAAAAAATGACTCAAATGTCTAATGTACTTTGGCCTGAAGATATAAAAAGTTATTTGTTTAAAGAGCCAAATACTCTTTATCAAAGTCCTTATTTACCAAGTTTTTAAAAGATTATTTTAAAAAAAAATTTACAGTCTGAAAAGGAATTTAAAAGTTATCTCTGTAGATATGATTCCTATAATAACTTGGCAATTTTCAATCCATAAAAAAATCAGAAGAACCTGCAAATGGAAACAAGACATAATATTTGCATTTTAAAAAAGATATATGCAATTTTAGTCGTTTTCCCAAAGAGCTCAAATAAAAGTGCTTTTCTTTTAAAAATAATAAGAGCTTCTGATTAAGTTTTGACTTAAAGTGCTGAAAAACTGTAAAAAAAGATGAAAGTAGGTTTGACATATTACCAAATACGTCTCCATCATGTAATGAAATAACTCACAAAAATAGATGTACATCCCTTGAGAAGATCTCTCTCTTCTCCTTCCCGAGGCCCCACCACACATCTCCTCCTACTCTTCCAGCTGCCCATAAGCAAGTAAGAGGAAAATCGAATGCTCCCTCAAACCTACCTCAAATGCCTGGAAACTTCTCAAAGGAAAATATTTCAAATAGGGAAAAGAAAAAAAAAAAGGAGAGGAGTCAGATGAGGACTAAATTCCGTAACGGAATTCAAATAATGATCTGCTCTGATCCACCATGAATCAAACAAGTGAGTGGTTATAACACCAAAACAAGCCATGGCCTGCACTAGGAACAGAGCATTAGTACCTCGTGAATGGTTGCATGATCCTCTGCTATAGCAGAAAGAAGATCAAGCTACATACCCAGCGCCAAAGGAAAATTCCAGGGAAGTTTGCAGCTTTTTTAAAAAAATCCAACTTGCAAAGGAAAACAAATACTGAGAATTACTCTGAAAATATCCAAGAAGCTGCTTTTGCCTTCCCTCTGCCTTGATGGTTTTGGGCCAAGTGAAACATTTTCTGGACATCCCCAAGTTTGGTGGCCCAGATAAAATGAGGTGTTTTGTTTTTTTTTTCATGTAACATAACCTAGAATTCACGAAATGACTTGGAACTTCAAATTCCAGTGGTCTCACATGGCAAAAAAGACACTTGGGACACTTTCACAGCTTCTCCAACCAAAGTTCTCTGAAGATAGAACATCTTATTAAATATTTATCAAACTAGCAACTGTCTAAAACATGATCAAAACCTGAGGTTTCACTTAAAAAGAAAGTAAAGAAGTTTTGTTAGTGTAAAATCATCCATTTCTGAAGATAAAAAGTGTGAAATCAATGTATAAAAAGGGCTTTGGGTGGGAGGGGGATGATAGCTAGGTAGTTCAGTGGATTGAGAGCCAGGCTTAGAGATGGGAGGTCCTGGGTTCAAATCTGGACTCAGACACTTGCTGTGTGACTCTAGGCAAGTCACTTAACTCCCATCTCCTAGACCTTACATTAGAAAAAAGAACAATTCAAAAGTGAAGTATACTTTGGCCTAAAAATCTAAAAATATATTTGTTTAAGTAGCCAAATACTCTTTATCAAAGCCCTTAGGAATATTAAAAAAAATTTTTCAGAGTCTGAAAGGGAAATTAAATATGATCTCCAAATATAATAAGTTGGCAGCTTCTGCCTTAGAATCATATTGGTTCTAAGATATAAGGGAAGGGCTTAAAGAAAAAAAATGGACTTGGTATGTGGCAGGCCTGGTATATGTGGTTTTTACTATTGTGCTATTTTGAGATAATCAGATGACAGATAAAAACGATGGAATATGCAGGGAAAGTACCTAAGAAGTAGTAAAGGCCAATATGCTGAGAATCAATCACAAAGCGGCTCTCTTAGTTAGACTAGCACCGGTTACTACATTGACTTTCTGAGCCCACTTGTGACATAAACTGCTCCTCTAACAGCCAATGAAATTTGTCTTGCTTTCTGCATATCAATTTCCAAAAGAATTTTTGATGAATTTATGGACAAATGAAAAGCAAATAGCATACACATATATTGTCTACAATAACTACTGCAGAAAGCAATTTCTACCTAAGATGTAGAAGGAAAGATAAATGGTCAAAGAAGTCTGGAAATGAGGCTGCTTTAAAAAAGATCATTAAATGGTCTAGCCACAAAGAGCTTATCTAAACATCAATCACTGCAAAAAAAGCATCCAGTGACCATTTCCATTGTTTTGTAGTGCTTAAAATGTTAGTTGGTTTTTAACAGGAGAAATTCTAAAAAATAACATTCATTCATTTTTAAATTTTTTTATTTTTCTGGAAATTTCATTTATTTATTTGTTTGTTTAAGTTTTGTTTTTAATATTTTCCCCTAGTTACATATTTCATGTTCTTTCCCTCTCCCCCAAACTCCCCTAAGCCGATACACAATTCCTCTGGGTTTTACATGTATCATTGATCAAGACCTAATTCCATATTATTGATAGTTGGACATTCATTTTTTTAAATCGTGTACTCAATTTCTCTTTTATATAATGGTCATGAAGGCCGTTTCTCCAAAAAATAAAAACTTCTAAATCCCTAAAGCCAATGATCTGTACGTAAAGTTACTGAAAGCAAAAGACTGACATGGAAAATCCAAATTAGGCAAGCTCATAATAAAGTGGGGAAAGAGATCAAAACATCTGATAATATGAGTTAGATTACTTTGGGATTCTCTTTGACCAAGTGGACTGGATCAGATAAAACTTATCACAAGCCTTTGAAACAACCTGAGGCCTATGTAAAAAGATCCTAGGTCCATAGGCTTGGCCTGGAAGAAACTTCCCTTCAAGGTCACCAAAACCTGTACTTTGGCCAAAGGTGTTTCAGCAGACCAAAGAACTTTTTTCTTCCTGTAATAAATGGAGCAGTCATCAGAACTAGTACTATTAAAAATTATGTCAGCAGCAACACATTTATACTCTCGACTGTAGTTTCATGAAAATTCTGCAATTCTTCTCAAATGATAAGTGACATTTGTATACAATAATTAATAAGAATTATATATATTAAATTATATATTAAATATGGCACATAAGATGCTATAAACTAAAAATGAATGTAATATACTGTAGTTACCTCTGCCAAATATTACATGTTCTATAAACTGAATAAATCAAAAAATAAATAAAAGCATCGGCATGGGTGGGGGGCACGGGGGGTGAAGGGGAAAGTAGGAGCATGAATCATGTAACCATGTTAAAAACGAATATTAATAAATGCCTAAATAAATAAGCAGACAAACAAATAAATAAAAGGCTACTGATATACCGTAGTTACCTCTGCCAAATATTATATGTTCTATAAACTGAATAAATCAAAAAATAAAAGGTAACAACATCAAATTTATTTGCCATGGGAGGGCAGCTGGGTAGCTCAGTGGATTGAGAGCCAGGCCTAGAGACGGGAGGTCCTGGGTTCAAATCCGGCCTCAGCCACTTCCCAGCTGTGTGACCCTGGGCTAGTCACTCGACCCCCATTGCCCACCCTTACCACTCTTCTGCCTTGGAGCCAATACACAGAAATTATGGGTTTAAAAAAAAAAAAAAAGAATCTTAGAAGCTTGCCCAGAGTCGCACAGGTGGCATGTTTCAGAGGAGGAATTTGAAGTCGGATCTTTCTCCATCAAAGCTAGTTCTCTATGCAGTAGGCCATGATGCTCTGTGTGTGTGTGTCTGTGTTTCTATATAATACACATATATAGAGATGTGTTTACAATAGAAAAAATATATTTATACATATAACATATAGAAGAAATAGTTGTACATAACTATAACATACATGTAACAAATATAGTAATATATGAACCTAAAAATAATCCAATTTATAGCTTATATTTAAACCTATACACAGAGACTCATAAAAGTCCGTACATGAAACATCCTATCTAAAGAAAGAATCACATCTCTATAAACACACACATTATTTCCTTCTTAGAGATCAGGAGAGTAGCTGAAGAAAATTCCTAAATTTCTTCTGTCTGGGGATTACTGGAATTAGTTGATTTTGATTGTGGTCTCCTAATAATTAGTGGATTAGCTAATCTAGTACTCAGTAAGCCAAATCCATTCACTAATATAAGCATTAACAAATTAAAACTCTAACGGACAATAGTGCAATTAAGAACCGAATTGTAATTACTCAAAAGTCACATCGTTGTTAAGAATGTAAAAGTAGAAATAAATTCTTCTTAAAAATTATTATAGGGGGAGGGGCCAGCTGTGTGACCCTGGGCAAGTCACTTGACCCCCACTGCCTACCCTTAACACTCTTCTGCCTTGGAGCCAATACACAGTATTGACTCCAAGACAGAAGGTAAGGGTTTAAAAAAATAAAATTATTATAGGGGGCAGCTGGATTGCTCAGTGGATTGAGAGCCAGACCCAGAGATGGGAGGCTCTGGGTTCAAATCTAGACTCAGACACTTCCTAGCTGTGTATTTATATATATATAATAGAAGTGGCTTATCAAAAAAATAGACAATAAATTTGGAGTTGATGTTTATGTACTTTTTGTTACTAAACTAAATTAGTCTAAGAGTAAGTATCTCTAATAGATTCAACCTCTGTGTAGAGGATTCTGGTATCTGTCTCCAGTTTCAGCCTCTCCCCTGAGTCTGCCAAATATCTATTTGATACATTTCCACCCAGATGCCCCATGTGCACTGAAAATTTAACCTGTGTAAAATGGAATTCTTAGTTCCACATGTCCCTCCCTTCACTAGCAGCATCCTTCCTCCCCTCCCTGAAAAAAAAAAAATAGTTCCTCTGGCCAACTTCTCTATTTCTATTAGTGGTAGCATTGCTTTCTTGGTCACTCAGTTTCAAAACCTCATGATTAGTGATTAGTGACTCTTCCTCCTTTCTCTGATTTTCCCATATTCAAAGAGTAACAAAATCTCCTCAGTTCTTACTCTGAATCTGTGCCTTCCTTCCCTGTCGCCACCTCTAGTTGTAGCCTTCTGCCTCTCGTGCTGAGAAAAGAGCTCTGCCTCCCAACTGGCTTTCCTGCCAAGAATCACCCTCACTCTCTCCTCCCTCTGTTTCTCTTTTTCTCCTGAACGATTCTATAATATTACTCCTACTAAAATAGCATCTTAATAAAAAAAAACATTGATATATGTACAAAGACACCTATACAGACTATGCATGTAGACTGGAAAAGGGGGAAGAGTAGGGGTTAGCTCTGGACTGTTTTGTCATTTTTTGAAGACAATTTTCTTACTGTATTCTAGATCATGATTGGGGGGAAAAGAAACTAAAAATGGATTTTGTAAAAATGAAGCACAACTACTAAGATTTTAGAAAAGTATCAAGCAATAATACTATCAAGCCTTTCTACTTGCTACCTAAGTGAGAGTGTTTAGAGCAGCTTTGGTGAACCTTTCACAGACTGCATGCCTAAACTACACCTTCAAGCTACCTGTGAGCCCGGCACATTACCCCAGACAGTGGAGGGAGGAAGTGCTCATCTGGTGGCTGGGTGGAGGGTCGTGGCATGCAAAAAATGTCTTCAGGCACAGTGGAGGAGTTGGGGATGGCTGGTTTAATGGAAGGCAGCCAGGATGGTGAAGGCCCCAAGTTCAAGTTTGAAAGGGATTTGTTGAAAGAACTAGAAATATTTAGACTGGAGAAAAGACTCAGAGAGGCTATAATAGCATTCTTCAAGTGTGTAAAGGTCTGTGGAAGTAGGATTCGATTTTTTTGGTTTAGATCCAGAATGAAAAAAACAGAAATGCACAGGTGGAAGTTATAAGGAGGTAAATTAAGGTCTTTGCTCAAGATTCCACTTGTACAGAATTTCACTTGTAAATAATCATTAAAAAAAGTTAAAACATACCCATATATTCAGTGCCATTTCCTTCATTGACTCTGTAAAAGCCACTGCAAATCTAAGAAAAGGGACAAAAACGGTAGTGACAATTACTACAAAAACTTTTTTCACAAGACTATGAAATAGCTCTCTGGAGCAAAATATATGGAAGGAAGCTGACTGAAATGCTTAAGACTGACCTGAAAGTATTACTTCATGTCACTGATAGGGAAGTCCAAATTTTTTCCCCATCAAACTTCTTCAAGAGAATTTTGTCAGAGAGAAACAAGTCACCCCAAAATGCAAATAAATGCCTGTTATTTTTTCTTGCCTTTTTTTCCTCGAATAAAATTCTGATCCAGAATCTGGGCAAATACCACAGAATCAGACAGAAGAGAAGATAAATAAACAAGTCCTATAATCAACCACTAAATATTCTTGAAAGGGTTGGACTCTAATTTTTTTTTTTTTTAAGTAATGACAACTCGTAGGCGCTTATCACCTCTTACCTGGACTACTGTATCGGCATCTTCATTGCACCCCTGCCTCTCCATTCTATCCTCCACATAGAAGCCAGAGAGATACTCCTAAAACCCACAGGTCTGACCACATCACTCACCTGCTGAAAATATTCAGAACCTCCCTATCACCTTTAGTATAGAATAAAAGATCAAAGCCCTGACTCTATTTTTTCAGGTTAACTACATACTCCTCCTTTTATATACAATCTAGTCAAAACTGCCTGTCTGCTGCTTCTTATGTATAATAGTGCATCTCCCACCTCCATTCCTTTGATCAGACTGGCCGCAATGCCAATAATTAATGGTCTTCCTTCCTCCTCATCTCCACTTCCTGACCTTCCCAACTCAACGTAAGAACAACTTCATCCAGGTTGTTCAACCCACCAAGGAATTCCTAGTGCTCTTCCCCCTCACCAAAATCACCTTGTATCTATTTTGCATATATTATTTTTAAAAATATTTTATTTTTTCCTAATTACATACATAAACCATTGTAAGCACTTGTCTTTAAATTTTGAGTTTTAAATTCTTTCTCTCTTTCCGTCTAATTCCCATAGATTAAGGTTCAAAAAGTTAAAGTAAGTTAGGGGTGCATATCTCAAGAATTTGGAGGACATCCTTCTAAAAATCTTTTCACAAGTTTCAGTTCACTATTACTGAATTGTAGTTATTCTAAATTGCATAATAGTCTCAGTAATAAAATTAAATATAATCACAAATCAGGCCATCAGCACAAATTATTTCACTTTAAATGAAAATGTACAAATTTTATTTCATTTTGTTCTTTTTTAAACCCTCACCTTTCATTTTAGAATAGACACTAAGGCAGAAGAACAGTAAGGGCTAAGCAAAGGGGATAAGTGACTTGCCCAGCATCACATAGTTAGTGTCTGAGGTCACATTTGAACACAGGATCTCTTGACTCCAGACTTGGTACTCGAAAGACTGAGTCATCTAGCTAACCCATTTAATAGATTTTCAATAGTTTGGTTTTTTTTTAAACCACCTTATTTTCCATCTTCGAATGAGTTGCTAATATTATTTCTAAGCCAGAAGAGTGGTAAGGATTAGGCAATGGGGATTAAGTGACTTGCCCGGGATCACAGAGTTAGGAAGTGTGTGAGATCACATTTGAACACAGGATCTCTTGACTCCAGACTTGGTACTCTAAACACTGAGTCATCTAGCTAACCCATTTAATAGATTTTCAATAGTTGTTGTTTTTTTAAACCAGCTCATTTTCCATCTTCAAATGAGTTGCTAATATTGTTTCTAAGCCAGAAGAGGGATAAGGGCTAAGCAATGGGGGTTAAGAGACTTGCCCAGGGTCACACAGATAGAAAATGTCTGAGGTCACATTTGAACCCAGGACTTCCCATCTCTAGGTCTGGCTCTCAATCCACTGAACCACATAGCTACCCTGAAAATGTATATGTTGCTCAGGATGTCCTTGTGTTCTCATTCCTATTTCTATACCAGCATGTTGTTGCCATTCTTATTTTTTATATGGTAACAGTGAATACAGTGTTACATCCTGCCTCATGCACTGTCACTTTGTATAAGGCCCCCCATGCCTGGGGTTAAAAGAACACTAATACACAATCGCTTCCATCCCGGCATGCTCATTCTGCTCCTCTGGTCTGCTTTTCTATTTTTGATTCACTACAAGATAGTTTCATGATTACATTTGTATAAGATGTTGGCTTTTTCTCAGATGGACAGCCCAGGTGTTGCCCTGGCAGCTAGGAAATAAGAAAAGGCTCAGCGGACAGCTTCCATTATGCTGGATAGATCTTGGATGGAAGATTTATGGAAAAGCGAAGACAAGAATTGTGCCTGTAAAGCCATCCACGGGGCTCAATCTCACTGCAATAAAATATAAGCTCCTTGAGGGCAGGGCCTGTTTGATTTGCCTCTGAACCCCTAACACCTAGCACAGGAAAGGCAACTGATACATATTCTTTGAATGGAGATGAATTAAAAAGAGGGGCCACATCTCTGAGACTGTGGAGCTATCAAAGCCTCAAAAATCTGTTTCCATTTCTGCTTAGGTAACTGCTTCTTCAAAAATCTTTTTTTCTCACAAAGCTCTCTTTGATATATTCTTGCCACACTATCAAGTAAGCTATTGATACTGCATTAAATCTATAAATTGACTGAAAAGTATTGACACACTGATAAAATTGGCTTCTCTGGCCACATACAGAAGTGTAAGCATAAGTAAGCACAAATAAGTATCTGTTTGGTTCTTTCTAGCAAAACTGGTTTAAAAGTGTCCTTTTGGGGGCTTTATGTGTTTTAATGATCACATATTTGATTCATTTCGTCATTACTGTGAAGGGTTGGGACAGCATTGCCTGGTGGGGAGAGTGCTCTGGAAGTCAGAAAAAAAAAACTCTCCTTCAAAACTTGCTTCTAAGTAGGTAAACAAGGACAAATTCCCCCTTCCACCACACACATACAAACACTCTATCTCTCTCTTGTCTCTCTATTTCTCTCTGGCTCAGCTTCAATCTCTCTCTGTCTTTCTCTCTTCTCTCTGTCTCTTGTCTCTCTCTTTCTTCCTTACGGGGACAAATTACAGAGAGGTTTGAAACTGCCTTGGTGGAGGGAGTGCCTATACTTGAGAAAATCACAGGCCTTCAACCCCAAAGACTGTAGATTAATACCTTAAAGATACTGACATCTTTCACCATAAATAGAGCCTTTAAATTTTTAGCTTTTCTGAATTTAACTAGAACTTCGCTATGACAAAGAACAAGACATAACAATATTTCTGTATACTTGAACAAAAAAGTGTCTTCTCTTTTTCCCAATGTTCTCAATCTCTCCCTTTCTCTCTCTCTTCATATCTATCTATGTATATGTGCATGTATATACGTAGTTCTTAAATCTAGTTTGTTCAATACTCTCAAGCCTGTTACTAGTTTTGTTTTGTTTTTTGCTGATAGTTGAGGTGTGGAATCTCATTAATTTTCCATCTATTTCTCTTTGCAAAATGATAAGTATTTCTTTTACAAATTCAACTACTATATTTTTGGTCCATGTGTATGCAAAACTGATATGTATTTCGGGGGCAGCTGGGTAGCTCAGTGGATTGAGAGTCAGGCCTAGAGACGGGAGGTCCTAGGTTCAAATCTGGCCTCAGCCACTTCCCAGCTGTGTGACCCTGGGCAAGTCACTTGACCCCCATTGCCCACCCTTACCAATCTTCCACCTATGAGACAATACACAGAATTTAAGGGTTTAAACAAAAAACAAAAAAAAACTGATATGTATTTCTTTTCAGTAGTACTTTCTTTTTTTTCTCTCTTTTATCTCTCAGTACTTTCTGCTATAAATTTGGCTTTGCTTCTTTCAAAGAATTCTTTATTTTCTGAAGCTAGTTAGAAAATGTTAAATTGTCCTTTCTTATTTCAGTAGCATACTTGTTTATCTTCCTTAAGACTGCAAGATTCCATTCTTTTCAAACATTCTAAACCCCTCATTCTTTTATGAGTTTAATACACTTATAATCAATACTGTATTGTCCTTTGTTGAATTGATATTTATTATGCTAGAAAGGAATATAAACTTTCTTACTTTACTACTCCTATTACTAACTCAAACCTAGAGAAAGTACAAATGAGAAGGCCAATATTTTATGCTCGAAGTAGCTCCCAAACATTATATAGAGAATATTCTATAATTCTCATCTCTAAAACTTGACCTCTCCCCAATTTAGGAGCTTTAACCAATCATTTATCCATCATTAAGAAACTTCCCTAACTATAGCATAGCTACACCTATATATAAAACTATGATTGATTATATATATGTTTGTATTGCATATGTTACCATATATAAACTATATAAACCCCAAAATTTATCGATGTGTATCTGTGTATACATAAAACATCCAGGCAATCAGAGTTAAAAGGTATTCAAGTTCATGTTCTAAAGTACTTGACTCAATGTTTTTCTAGAGTTCAATGAACCATAATAGTTTTCCCACCAATTTTTTGAAGTTTTTTTGGCTTTTAAGAGTCCAATTTTTGTATTCAAAATGAATTCTTAGACAGTCTAGGATGAAAGCCCATGTTTTGAATTTGGTATAGTCACTCCCCAGTTTCTTCTGTCATTTCTGGTGACTGAAAGAAAAACAAAAAAACTTGGGCAATTGTAATTGCCATTTTTTTTTTAAACCCTTAACTTCTGTGTATTGGCTCCAAGGTAGAAGACTGGTAAGGGTGGGCAATGGGGGTCAAGTGACTTGCCCAGGGTCACACAGCTGGAAGTGTCTGAGACCAGATTTGAACCTAGGACCTCCCATCTCTAGGCCTGACTCTCAATCCACCGAGCTACCCAGCTGCCCTATAATTGCCATTTTTGATAAGTGATTTCCTTCTTGGAAAGGATTTTTTGAAAGCTCACAATAATAAACCTGAGTTAGCTATATGATTAATTTTTCCATATTATAAATATCCCATACATGGGATTCTGGGATTCTTCTATCTGTGGAAAATTTCTGCCTTTTGATAACTCTGGAGAGTTCTTGTGTACAATGTTATAAAATCAATCTATCAAATTCTTTTCCCCTTCAGTAATTTCAGATACCCTCAGAATTCTGAGAGTTCCTCTTCTAATCTCTCTTCAAAATCTGTAACTATCATTCAGATTGTTTTTCTGATCATTTCCATCTAAATCCTTTAAGATTTTAATAGCACTGTCTGCCATTTTATCTTCTACAATACTAATTTTGCTCTTGGTGGCATTCATTGATATTATCAAATTCTCTACACTATTTTCCATGATGCTAAGTTTAGGCATCACCTCAAAATTGCTGCTGGATTACATTTTTCCTTAAATATAAGGTTCAAATGAAACATGTAACTATGGGAAAATATTCAAAATAAAAATAAAAATATAAAAAAAAAAACCATGAGGTTCAAATCCAGCCTTAGACACTTCCTGGCTGTGTGGCTCTGGGCAAGTATTTAACATAAATTGCCCAGCCCTTCTGCCTTAGAATTAATACTTAGTATTGATTCTAATACAGAAGGTAAGGATTTTTTAAAAAGTGTAACACATTTGAGTAAAATATCATTTCTTGCCCTCTGTCTATGATTCTAATTCTAGGAGTATTCTAATAGTCTTAGCATGTTAGAACAGGAAGGGACCCTTTGGGATTAAATGTAAAGAAAGAGGTATGCAGAAAAGTGAAGTGATCCAAGGTGAGAGAGGGAGACTAGTGAATAAATAGCGAAAGCCAGAATTCAAACCCATGTCTGCTGTGGTTCCAAATTCAGTGTTCTTTCTACTATACCACCAAAAAATAAAATAGGTGGCCCAGTGGATAGAGAGCCAGGTATGGAATCAGGAAGACCAAATTCAAATTCAGCCTCAGACATTTTACTAGTTATATGACCCTGGGCAAGTCATTTAACCCTGTTGGCTTTGTTTCCTCATCCATAAAATGATCTGGGAAAGAAAGTGGCAAACTACTCTAGTATCTTTGCCAAGAAACCCCCAAATGGGTTCACAAAAGATTCCTACATGATTGAAATGACTGAACTATGTTTTTATCCTGGTGATTCTCCCTTTATTTCTCTTACCTTGCAGTATTTTTTTTCATGTCATAGTTTTTTGATGGAAAGAACCCCCCCCCCCAGAAGACAGAGATCTGTTCAAGATATTTTTTGTTAGTTTACTTTTTTTTCTAAAACCCTTATCTTCTATCTTAGAATCAATACGTAGCATTAGTTCCAAAGCAGAGGAGTGGGAAGGGCAAGGCAATGAAGGTTAAACGATTTGCCCAGAGGCAACACAGGCCAGATCTGATCCCAGAACTCCCAATCTCTAGTCCCAGCTCTCAATGCACTAAGCCACCTAGCTGTCCCCTAAGTATTTTTTTTTTTTAAATTTAGAACAAATATGTTTCTTCAGGGCATTTCTGTTACTTTTACTGGGCTCTTGAGCAAAGAGATGCCCTTACAAGCTCTCTCTGTCTCTATCTCTGCCTCTGTCTCTTTATCTCTGCCTCTGTCTCTCTCTCTCTCTCTCTCTTCACATACATCTCTCCATTGTCCAGTTTTTTCCATTATGTTCACACTTCACTAAATGAGTAAAAAAATCACTCGTTCTAAAGTTCATGAAGTGCTACAAAAAGAGAAAATATACCCTATAGGAAAACCACTACCATTTAAGGGAATTTGATTAAAAATAAAGCATTGATAATAAAGCTAGACACAGTTCAATGTTTTGTTTTTATAGAATTTTGTGGTATATTGTGCTGGACAAGGAATCTATGATTCAGGGAATGTTCCTACACACTAGCCTGCAATCAATACGAGGAGGGGGAAAAATCGATGTTTGTTTTAATAACTATGCAATGAATAATACTGGTGATAATACTACAGGAGGGATTCCTTCGATACTACTTCTAGGAAACAGAATGACTTTTTCTCTATGAGATAACACATTATGAATGATATCAAACTAATTATTTTCAAGTATAAGAGCAGAACTATGATAATAAAGTATCTTTCAACTTGTAAATTAATTATCCTCAAATGTCTCTGGTGCCTACAGATGGGTCAAAATAACTTTGCAAAGATTTTTTTTTTAAGATTCAATCTTAACTAATTCCATGGAAAACACTTCCAAAGAATTAGCTAATTTAAAATCCAGTGGCACATTTAATAACTACTCTTAAGGGACAAGACTGACATCTACCGTAACCCAGGAAGAAAACATTGAGCAACAGAAAGACCATTGGATAGGGAGTTCATCTTTGCTCTGCTATTTACTATCTCTGTGACCCTTAGAAAGCACTTAATCTCTGGATTTCTTTGCTGATAAGATTAAGAGGTTGAAATAGATTTGGAGGTCTAGGGTCCCAACAGCTTTAAGACTGATCCTAAGCTTTTTTTTCCCCTCTTTGTACAAGATACAATAGAATCTTGGATGCTTTAAGCAACTGTAACTGAAAGCAAATGATTTTAAGATCATGATGGACAGATTTCCATCAGACCATCAGATTCCAACCTTGCCAGAAGTCCTCTGTAGTGACACACTCACACCTCTCACTGCTATTTCTGTGTTTAGTGGAGAGAGGTGAGTTGATGCCAGCTGGCAAAGAGACCTGAGCCAGGGTATAGAAATATTGCTTCCAAACTCTTACCTAAAATGATTTATAGCAGTGATTCCCAAAGTGGGTACCATCGCCCCCTGGTGGGTGCTGCAGCGATCCAGGGAAGCGGTGATGGCCACAGGTGCATTTATCTTTCCTATTAATTGCTATTAAAATTTTTAAAAAATTAACTTCCAGAGGGCAAAGTAATATTTTTTTCTGGAAAGGGGGCAGTAGGGCAAAAAAGTTTAGGAACCACTGATTTATAGGATCTAGAAATCTAGATTAGGAGAATCAGAGAGATGATCTGGTTTTCTGGAGGAGATATACTGTGATAATTAATATAATCAAAATATAGAATTCTAGCGTCATTATTTCCTTCGCTAACTCTCCGAGGACAGGGCAAGAATCCAATATTCTTCATGACCCAAAGAGTAGTATGAATAAATACATCCTAGTTGAGCTCAATAAAAAGTAATTGATGGGGGACAGGTAGTTGGCTCAGTGGATTGAAAGTCAGGACTAGAGACAGGAGATTCTTGGTTCAAAGCTGGTCTCAG
Organism: Gracilinanus agilis; assembly: GCF_016433145.1. Classification (NCBI taxonomy): domain Eukaryota; kingdom Metazoa; phylum Chordata; class Mammalia; order Didelphimorphia; family Didelphidae; genus Gracilinanus; species Gracilinanus agilis. The sequence goes on from NC_058130.1 coordinate 746,825,540, forward strand.
ATAGTTCCTAGCTGGGTGACCCTGGACAAGTCACTTAACTCCCATTGCCCAGCCCTTAATGGTCTTCTACCTTGGAGGTAATATACAGTATTGATTCTAGATGGGAGGTAAGGGTTTAAAAAAAAAAAGTAATTGATGGTAAAGGAAACTCTTCTAGGCAAAGAAGTATTCCCAGAAAGCAATCTGTTCGTACAGTTTCTCCAAATGCCAAAGCAAATAGTTGGGAGGAAAATTCTACTTTGTTATAAGGTATCTAGTCAATGATTCAATATAATTATTTGTATAACTGTTTTGTTTTAATAAATTCATTCAAGCTGGTTTGTTCAATTTAACAATTTATTAAGTCCCTATCATATCTAAGGTATAAGAATAATAATAGTCCACAATTCTATTGCTAGGTTTACAAAATACCTTAGGCACATTATCTAATTTGATCTTTCTAATAATACTGTTTGACATATTATAGTTATTATGATTCCTAATTTTTTATGATGAGGAAACAGAGTTAGTAAAAAGGAGAACTGACTAAGCCTAAGCCATACTGATAAAAATGTTTAAGTATCAAAGGCAAAATTTGAATCCAGGTCCCTCTGGATTCAGCCCAGCATAACATCAAGTGTACTCATAATTAATTTTCTAAAAATTACCTGGCTTCTTCTAGAACTGACCCCATCATTTGCTTCTTTTCTCCATGGTTAATATCTTCATTTATATCCGTTCCTCCAAAGATGACTCCAAAAGGTATTCTTTGACCTGCAAAAAAATATATTTTTATGTGGTAAACCACTCCCCAAAAGCAAAAATATTTTAAAATGATACTTCCCAAAAGATACAGGAATTTTCCACTATTATCAACCAAAGCCATCATTTCTTACTTAGTTAAAAATACTACTACTAGGGGCAGTCCTAGAGTCAGGAGGACTTGGGTTCCAATTGGAATTGATACTAAGGGGGCAGCTGGATAGCTCAGTGGATTGAGAGTCAGGCCTAGAGATGGGAGGTCCTAGGTTCAAATCCTACCTCAGACACTTCCCAGTTGTGTTACCCTGGGCAAGTCACTTTACCCCTATTGCCCACCCTTACCATTCTTCCACCAAGGAGCCAATACACAGAAGTTAAAGGTTTTAAAAAAATTAAAAAAAATTTTTTTTTAAATTGATACTAAGACATGGTAATGAATGGTTAGAAAAAGAAAAAAAGTACCATTATATATAGATCTGAATCAGAGAACTGGTCAACCAAGGGTAACTTTGGCTCTTTCCCTTTGAAGGTCACATGAGTACACACTAATGTTCCCATTGTGTGTCTCTAGGAGGCCTTTTTAGTCAAAATCCATTCAAAGTCATGAGGTTGCAATGAGCCTTGAATCCATTCTTGCTTTTTTCTTATTTAATTTTTTTAATTTAAATTTAGAGAGGTCCCTTCTGTTTTCTGTTTTTGTTTTTGTTTTTTAGAGCCTTACCTTCCATCTTGGAGTCAATACCAAGGAAGAAGAGTGGTAAGGGTAGGCAATGGGGGTCAAGTGACTTGCCCAGGGTCACACAGCTGAGAAGTGTCTGAGGTCAGATTTGAACCTAGGACATTCCATCTCTAGGCCTGGCTCTCAAACCACTGAGCTACCCAGCTGCTCCCCTGTCTTCTCTTTTTAATGTAAAAGGCTAACAGATAATAACATTATTGGTGACCAGAAGGATCAACTCCCAGACTCCCTCTAGTTACACCAAAGATGCCATTAGGGGAAATACTTTTCTTGCCATCGTTAGCTAGAATTTAACAAAGCAGTCTATCATAGAAACATTGTTATAAATAGGTGTTGGGTTGTTAGACCAGGCCAAAAAACACATCCTTTCAATCACACTTAGCCACTATTTACATAATATTGGTATGTGAAAATTGAATTTAGATCAATTCATCAAACATTTATCATGTGCATGTTGTGTATAAGGCAGGGACAACCTCTGGAGATAATGGAATAACAAGGAAAGAATCCCTGCCCCCAAAGCATTTATATTCTAATTGGAGAGGGATATAAAGTACATAGAAATAAAGATTATATGTACATGAACAGAGAGGGGTGGCTTCAGGTGTTTTAACCCAAACTTTGGGACCTGTTCAGCTTCCAATTGCTTATTATTTGAGCCAGCTGGACCCCGTAGCTTCAGAAGTACCACCATGTCTTAGAGGCGTAGCTGCCACAGCTTTATTAGTAACTAAAGCTGCTGATTTAGTATTAGGATGCCCATTAACAATAATATGCCCACATGCAGTCATTTTGGCACCCAGAGCATTGTAGACTCCGTTAAATGTAATAAAGGATTTTTAAGATGTAATAAGGGATTTGTAGGATGTAATATGAGACTGAAGCTAGGGGTAATCACTGGTAGGAACAGGGAATAAGGCAAGGCAAGGGACCCAAGGCTGGAGGTAATCAAGGGAATAAACTAGGTACTAGGGAAATTAATGCAATATTGTGGACAAGGCAGGTATAATGATGAAGGTTGGTGGTTGAAGTGGTAGGAGAAATAAGGGAATGTCTGAGTTTAGGGAGTATAACACTGAGGTAACAAGGGTTGCAAGGGAGAAGATGAATTAATCCAAGGCAGGCAAACAGCAGCAGGGATATACAGACTGTTACTTAGGCTAAAGACAAAACAAAAAAGGGAAATAGACTGATCCCTTCAAGTAAAGGACACTTTACAGAGCCAAGATAGAGTCAGCCAAGACAGCTGGAAACTGACTTCAGGCTTTAGTCAGTTTCACAGGAAGGGACTAGTATTGACATTACACTTCCTCCAAAATGGATACCCTCAGCTTCCCTCAAACTCCAGAGAGTAAGTTATTCCTCTCTCTCTTCCTCCCTCTCTTACTAATTAACTAATGAAGTAGCCAAAAGGTCTTGTTTAAACACAAAAGGGTTTATTGTCTTCTAGGATAGATTGGCAGGGTAGAGGATTAAGGAAGCCCTAACAGCTGCTTAGAGAAACCTCAGGTGGGGGAAGGGAAGCAGGAACGTGAGACTGAGAAGGGACCTGCCTTAACTCAGCTCTCAAGGTGATTTGTAATCAATGGGGTTAGGAATACAAAGACTCAATAGATAATTTGTTGCAAGGGTAAGATTAACTATGACAGATTTGAACTAACTCTCAGATCCACTCTCCTGTTCACTCTTCTCAGACATTCAGGTAGGTGAAATGAAGTGGGAATAAGATAGGGTAGGGAGATTCAAAGGATTTAGTTAAATTAACAAATCTCAAAAGAAAACTGCAAATGTAGGCCAGGTTTCAATCTAAAGAAGGAGCTCAGATGGACCCTGGTTCCCTGCACAAGTTCCCAGGACCAACTGCATTTCCCAAGATTCTAAACTCCTTAACTGACAGAAGAACTCTGCAAAAGCCTACAAAACTGTTATCCCCCTCTCTGTACCACATAAAAGAGTATGGATAGCCCCTGGTATAACTACAATAGCCTCTAAAGCAGGGGTCGGCAACCTTTTTGGCTGTGAGAGCCATAAAGCATGTGGAAGGAGGAGGATGGAGGTGGAAGGCTCTGGAATATGGGGGGGAGGGGGGCTGAAGGGACCCCTGGGGCACATCCTGGGGCTCTGCCCAGACTGGTAGGTCGGGAGGTGGAGCCAGATATGGCTCAAGAGCCATACGTTGCTGACCCCTGCTCTAAAGTGTGTGCAGTCTGCCCCACCTGCCAAGCATATAACTAATACACCTTTTGTGGCAAAGCATTGGTGGGCACCCTCTGGCTTACCCACCTTTTGAACATCTGCAAAGTGATTTAATTACAATGCCAAAGGCTGGACATTATAAATTTTATCTAGTCACACTGACATCAACTGACCAGATGGCCAGAAGCATTTCCTGCCACCCAAGCCACAACGACTTTTGTTGCCAAGGTACTCTTAAAAGGGAGTATTCCTCTCTTTGGCCTGCCAATATAAATTGATTCGGACAGGGGAACTCATTTTATCAATTTGGTCCTGTCCCAAATTTACTCGTTTGCAGATAACTCCTAAATCCCGTGTATTATATCATCCCCTGAGCTAAGGTCAAATTGAAAGAATGAACAGATAACTTAAAACTATGATTGGCAAACTGTGCACTGAGACTCACTTAAAATGAACTGAAGTTCTCCCTCCTCCTTTATTTTATCTCTGAAGCAGGCCTAGGGGAGATCTACATATCTCACCATTTGAGGTGCTTTTTTGACATCCCCCTATAAAGGTTAAGCCTTTTTCTCCTATAGATACATCATTATTAGGGGGAGACACTTCTATTGTTTCCTATATACAGGAATTGCAGATAAATTGCGAGAACTTCATGAACCCAGAACTGCAGTACAAGCAGGACCTATAGACTTTTCACTTCGTGACCTAAATCCAGGAGACAAGATATACATAAAGAACTTCCAGCTTACAGGAGCAACTCAGACTACCTGGGAAGGTCTGTTTCACGAAGTATAACATGTTAACTACTCCAACAGCTGTCAAAATTGGAGAAAAGGACTCTTGGATTCAAAGTTCACACGTAAAGAGAGTACCTTCTACTAACACCGATTCAACTATGCCCCATAACTCAAAAATGTATCCTGAATTGATTGAAGTGTTGGTCAGCACCCTCCTCGAAGGGATTGTATAATTTTCATAAGACCTAAGATTTTAAAATTTTTTTGAGAAAACATTTCAGGAAAAGAAGCTTGATAACTTCTTGAAACAAGGAAATGAACTGTTTGGAGAAAATGCCATGAAGAAACCTCCAACCAAAGATCCAGAATGAACTTTGAGGTGTAAATGATTGAACTGAATGGGGTTGAACCCATTTATTCTGAATGTAAACTCTTATGCCAAGGGGGACTGCCCTCGAATTGTTTTTTTGTCAATATGCCTAGCAAACATTGCTCTTTCACTCTCTTCTATTTCCTCTTATCTCTAACTATTGTAGTTTGCTCTTAGAAAAGTGCAATATTATATGCGAGAAGATCTTCAGAAGTATAAGCTGGTTATGTTAAATGATTCACTGGGGAGACCAGTCTCCCAAAGAATCACAGCAGGGATTGTGAAAGGGAATTCTTTATTTTCTTTGTCTGTTTTGAGTTAACACTTTGTTAGTCATCAAGTAAGAGAATTCACAAGTTACTTGCAAAATGAGTGATATAACTCCAGAACTGAAAGCACCCTTACTTAATACTAAGTAAGAGTGTTCAGCAAGTCATTTGGTAAAGTGGGTGATAACTCAAACAGTCAGAAACTTGTGAATCCTATGACAAAAGTTGATACCTTCAGAAGCCAATGATAAAAGGTTGACAACTTCGAAGGCCTCTGATAAGAGTTAACACCTTCAGAGATGAGAAGTGGATCCCACAGACACTGCCCCCCTATGCAGTACTAGGCAATTTGGAAGCTGTGATTGGGCCCTGTGAAGAGAGGACAAGAAGTCACTATAAAAGCCCTGAACTTCTTTGGCTGGAGAGTCTTCTGCAAGCAGTCTTCTGAAGACAGTCTTCGGGGAATCCCCTTCAGTCTGAATCTTGGGCTTGGAGGATCTTGGACTGGGACTGTGGCTTAGGGCTACAACTTGAAACTTTGACCTGGGACTCTAGCACTTGGATTGCCTCTTGGGTGAGTGAGTAGCTGGCCTTCCTTTCCTGGTGTCTGGAAAAAGATTAGTTTCGGAGAGAATTTCCCCTCTTGGAGGAGGAGGCGTGTGGGTGGGACTCCAGGTCCTCTGATGGAGGGGTTTTAACAAGCCCTGCTAGGCTGAGCACCAGAGCAATATTTAGTGTGATAGCGGAATACATCTTCTATTAAAAGTCATTTTGACTTGAAGTGTAATATTTTAAATTGGTGACTACAAGATTATTTAAGAATCCTCACAGGGGGGCAGCTGGGTAGCTCAGTGGAGTGAGAGTCAGGCCTAGAGACAGGAGGTCCTGGGTTCAAACCCGGCCTCAGCCACTTCCCAGCTGTGTGACCCTGGGCAAGTCACTTGACCCCCATTGCCCACCCTTACCAATCTTCCACCTATGAGACAATGCACCGAAGTACAAGGGTTTTAAAAAAAAAAAAAAGAATCCTCACATATTTAGTCAAACTCCTAAATTTGGAGGGGACAGCAAAAGCCCAGGTATGAAATAGGATGAAGATCAGGAAACAATTCAGAAAGAAGGCTGGACTCTGGACACATCTATAGCATGGTTATGGAGGCTAGGCACCTGGGCATGACTATAGAATGGTTATGGACCCACCATCAAGCACCAAGAATACTGCTTCCATGGAAAAATGCAACCCAAGTTCTAAATAACCAACTTTTGGAATACAACTTTTTGGAAAATTGTCAACATGGGGGCTGCATGTACATTTTTTAAAATTATTTAAGATCTTTTTTTTAATTCAAAGATATAATTACGGGGGAGGGGGGCAGCTGGGTAGCTCAGTGGATTGAGAGCCAGACCTAGAGATAAGAGGTCCTAGGTTCAAATTTGGACTTAGACACTTCCCAGCTGTGTGGCCCTGGGCAAGTCACTTGATCTCCATTGCCTACTCTTACCACTCTTCTGCCTTGGAGCCACAGTATTGACTCCAAGATGGAAGGTAAGGGTTTAAAAAAAAAAAAGATATAATTACGTGTAATAAAATTTTTCAACATACATTCTGTGAAATTATAAGATTCAAATTGCCTCCCTCCCTCCCTTTCCTCCCCACTCCCAGATATGGTAAGCAATTTGATTGAGTTATAAATGTATTATCAAGAAAAACATACTTCCATATTGGTCACTGTTTTAAATGAATATTCATATAAAACCACAACCCAAAAAAGCCTGTAAATAAACTAATGTGAAAAATAATATGCTTTGATCCTGTATGTACATATCAAAACTATAAGCAAGTTAGGCACACAACATTTTACTCCCATTTGAAGTTGAGGAAATTGAGCTTATTGACATTAAGTGCTAGGGCAAAAGTCTAACTAATAAATGACAAAGCCAGGATTCAAACTAAGATCCTTTGACTTCAGATCCAGAGCTCTTTGTTCTGCACCAAAATGGTCTCTTACAGAGGACTAATTACTTAATAACATAATCTATTTCTTTTTGGATTATTTCTAATACATGAATTTATAATATCTTACCTTAAACTATACATGTAATGATTAAATTCAATTCCAGTTGATCTGAAGAAAAAAAAAAAAGACTAAAAGCAAGGGGCAGCTAAGTGGCTAAGTAGAGAGCCATACTTAGAGATGGGAAGCCCTGAGCTCAAATCTGACCACAGACACTTCCTAGCTGTGTGATCCTGAGCAAGTCGCCTAACCCCAATTGCCTAGCCCTTACTACTCTTCTGCCTTGGAACCAACAGGATCAATTCTAAGAAGAAAGATAAGAGGTTGTTGGGGTTTTTTTTAAGGCTATGTCTAAATGTGATTTTTTTTTTAAACTCTTAACTTCTGTGTATTGGCTCCTAGTGGAAGAGTGGTAAGGGTGGGCAATGGGGGTCAAGTGACTTGTCCAGGGTCACATGGCTGGGAAATGTCTGAGGCCGACTAAATGTGTTTTGGGGGGGCAGGGGGAACATAAGTCAAAGGGCAGGATGTCTTGAAATTTGAAACTGTCTTCAACTAGACTGTTAGAAAAAAAAAAAGAGAAAAAAGGACTAAATTGCTTCCTGGAAACTCTGTTACTACTAAGTTGTGGTCCAATGGGAAATTTTAGCTTTCAATTTAGAGAACTAGATTCAAATCCTGCCTTCGTCACTTACTACCCATCTGTTCTCCCAAGCCTAAAAAAAGAGGTTTGGACTACATGGCCTCTATGAGCTCTTCCAGCTCAAAATCAATGATCTTCTGATATAAATTTTAAAACAAGAAAGAGGAATAAGAAATAATTTCTAAAGATGTCTCTACTTTGGTTCTTGCCCCACTAAACTCATGTGTGTAAACGTGTACATATACCAGAAATCCAGGCTTATTTGTGTCTGAGTGTTTTGAATAAAAATTAATCTTGGACACTTTATACTAAATCTATAAGTATTTATTAGTAAAGAGAAAGAAAAAGAGAAATAAGGTTTCCAGCCTTTCTAACTTAAAGTAAGATCAGGTCCCAGATTCTAGCTCAGTAAAGTCCCTTCCACACCATCAGTGATGGGAAGATAAATAAGGGTTTCCAGGATGGCTCAGAGAAAAGCCAAGAGAGCAAGACCAAGGACTCAGGAGCAGGATGGAAGCCAAGAAACCAGAAAGCTTCCTGCTCTGGTTTTTTCAAACCTCATCTAAGCTCCTCCCCCAGATCCTTTGATTGGCCAGTGGTTTTCAGTCATATTTCCCTGCCCTCAAGGGTTTTTTTTTAAACCTTCACCTTCCCTCTTGCAGTCAATAATGTGTATTGGTTCCAAGACAGAAGAATGTAAGGGCTGGGCAATGGAGATTAAGTGACTTGCCCAGGGTCACACAGCTAGGAAGTGTCTGAGGCCAGATTTGAACCCTGGACCTCCCATCTCTAGGCCTGGTTCTCAATCCACTGAGCCACCCAGCTGGATTTTTGCTAGTCAAAAATCAGGCCTGCCCTGCTGGCAATCTAGATGTGTGACTCTGAAACTCCCACAGTGAGTCCTTCCAGGATTGGACTGGGTTGGAGGTCCCCCAGATATTTAATTTACACAAGGGGAAGAGTTGGGAGTGGTTAAACACAAATACACACAATCATAGCTGCCTTTTATCCATGCCAGGTTTTTTATATTTATTTTATTTATAAATATTTGTATTTGTACCTGCAAATCCTTAAATTAGTACATAGGAAACTGCAAATTTCTATATTTCCTTTTGTTGAATCTCCTGCTTCAGGTTTTCATTATTTCTTGCTTGGGACACTGCAGTGGCCTCCTAACTGGTCTCTCTGCCTCCAGTCTCTATTCTCTTCTGTCCAATTTTCATACATTCCTTTACTCAGAAAATTCCAGTGGCTTCTATGACCTTTAAGATCAAACACAAACCCCTACTTGGCATTTAAAGATCTTCATAACTGACTCCAGTCTACATTTCCAGCCTTATTATATGTTATACTCCTTCCCATACTTACTAGTTCAGTCTTGTTTTTTCCCCACACAGGGCACTCCATCTCCCATCTGTTGTTTTGTTTTGTTTTTTTTTACTTTTTTTAACCCCTTAACTTCTGTGTATTGGCTCCAAGGCAGAAGAGTGGTAAGGGTGGGCAATGGGGGTCAAGTGACTTGCCCAGGGTCACACAGCTGGGAAGTGTCTAAGGCTGGATTTGAACCTAGGACCTCCCATCTCTAGGCCTGACTCTAATCCACTGAGCTACACAGCTGCCCCTCCCATTTGTTTTAAAAATAAAATAAAAAATAAAAGCCCTTACTTCAGTCATAGAATCTGTACTGAGTATCAGTTCCAAGGCAGAAGAGCAAAAAGGGGTAGGCAATGAGGGTTAAGTGACTTACCCAGGGTCATATGGCTAGGAAATGTCTGAGACCAGATTGGAACCCAGAATCTCCCATCTCCAGATCGGGCTCTCTTTCCAGTAAGCCACCTGGCTTCCCTTCCCATACTTTGGCACTGGCAGTCCCCAGCCTGGAAAGCACTCCATCTTCACTCCACAATATTGGCATCATTGGTAAGCGCCTATCAAATGCTTACTGAGTGCTGGGTTCAAAAGAAAGGCAAAAACAAACAAGGTCCCTGCCCTCAAGGAGGAGCTCATATTCTAATGGGTGGGACACACTGAAACAAGATACAGTTTTCTTTGCACTGAAGTGGGCCAGACAGAAGAACCAGGACACTCTTACAACAGTCTAGGCATGAAGTGGTGAGACAGCTGGAGCCCAGATGGTAGCAGCGTCAGGAAAGACGGGGCATATAGGAGAGATTATATAAAAACAGAAAGAAGAGTTAAAAGGATCTGGTCACTGACGGGATGTGGGGTCGGGGAAAGAAGGAAAGAGAATGAGGAAGAAAGGAGAAAACCTAGGTTGCAAGCTTGGAGGACAGGTAGGAGGAGGATGCCTTTGACACTAAATAGGGAAGTTCAGAAGGTGTGAGCTTTGAGGAAAAGATAATGAGTTCAAGATTAAAAATGATGAAATAAAGATATCTGTTGGTCTTACTGGGCTGTTAGATGGAACAGTGGCTAGAGCACTGAGCCTGGAGTCAGAAAGGCTCATCTTCCTGAGTTCAAATCTGCCTTTAGCTACTTCCTAGCTGTGTGACCCTGGGCAAGTCACTTAACCCTGTTTTCTCATCTGTAAAATGAGCCAAAGAAGGAATGACAAACCACTCCAATATCATCACCAAGGAAACCCAAATGGGGTCATGAAGCGTGTGGACACGACATTGAAACAACTGAACAACAGCTGGACAAATAGTTTGAGGAGTCTGAAAGGCAGCTGGAAATGCAAGATTAGAGGTCAGCAGAGAGGTTTAGGCTGGATAAGTATTCCCAGCATCTAGACTGGTGCCTGGTACATAGTAGGCACATAATAAATGCTTATTGACTGATTGACCCACAAACACTTATGAGTTTATCAGAGTATGATCTAGTTGAAAGAACAGTATTATCTGGGTTAAAAGACCTAAGCTAACACACACAGATCTCCAGTACACTATTACATAAACAAAAGGCAATGCTAACATAACAGATGTCACTAGTCATGTGACTGGGAGCATTATTTACTCTCAAGGCTAATTCCAACATTTACAAAATAAAGGTTATATAATAAAGATACTGGCAGGTCTCATTCATATTTGACTTAAAGATTTACGAAGTGTTCTTTTCACAAAAGGTCGGTCAGATCCTGCAAATATTTATGTCACCATTTTACAGATCAGGAAAATAACCTTAGAAGAGGGAAATGATTGGGGGAGAGAGAGGGAGGTGGCAGAGAGAAGAGAGGGAGAGAGAGAGAGAGAGAGAGAGAGAGAGAGAGAGAGAGAGAGAGAGAGAGAGAGAGAGAGA
>NC_058130.1:746836836-746895465 GCF_016433145.1 Gracilinanus agilis
AGAGGAGAGAGAGAGAGAGAGAGAGAGAGGAGAGAAAGAGAGAGAAGAGAGAGAGAGAAAGAAAAAGAGAGAGAAAGAGAGAGAGAGAGAGAGAGAGAGAGAGAGAGAGAGATGGAGTCAAGAGGCAAATTAAAACTTTTGACTAGAACTCTTTCTATTAGCCCATGTCCTACATACTTACCATCAGCCAGATAGAAATGAAAAAAAAATAATAATAATAATCGACCAAAGAGATAAAAGAGTGAATAAAAGGTTGATGGAGCCAATGGGTGTGATGATAACTTTCTGTGAGATTTTCCAATTAACAACTTCTTATAAAAGCATATGATCAAGTTAGAAAGTACCTTATTGATCACCTAGTCTACATCCCTCATTTTACGTATGTGGAAGCTGAGGTTTGGGGATAGGAAATAATTTGCCCAAGATCCCAAAGGTAATCTCACTTGCTTTAGTCATTGTTTAATAGCTACGTATTCCAATAACATTCTTTTTTTGTTTGTTTTTTAACCCTAATTTTCTTAGTAACAACTCTAAGACAGAAAGCCAAGGCCTAGGTAATCTGGGTTAAATGACTTGCTCAGGGTCACACATCTGGAAGTATCTGAGGCTAGATATGAACCCAGGTCCTCCCAACCCCAGGCCAGGCACTCTATGCAATGGTGCCAGCTAGCTGCCCCAATATTGATCTTTTTTTTTTTTAAACCCTTACAACTAAGAAGTGTCAGATGTCAAATTTGAACCCTGGCCCTCCCATCTCCAAACCTAGCTCTTTATCCACTGAGCCACTTAACTACTCCCCAATAGTATTCTTTTAAAAGCATTTCCACAGAGTGAGAACGGTTTGCCTTTATGATGGCTATTTTGACAAAGGGTCAAGATAAGTGGGTTTAGAATATGCACTAGCCTTGAAATCAGAAGTCACCGCCTTTGGCCTGTTTTCTGTAAAATTGGGGCAATACTACATCAGAAGATGGTTGCAAATGTAAGGGTATAAAAGGGGTTTTATGGGATCAATATATTAAAGATGGTCGCCAGAGGATCGAACAATTATCAATCCTCAATTAATAATCTCAAATCAAAATTGACTTTTATGGAAGTTTATTTACATGAGAGAAGAGAGAGAGGAACAAAATAAGAATCTATCTCACTAATTAATCCAGGCAGATCTTAACCCTCAGCCTGGAGGTGAATGGAGCAAACTTCATTCACAGAGTCTATAAAAGGAAGTTTCTTAATAGAAGTTCAGGAAGATTCAATCTTCAAACTCACCACATGGAACAGTCTCGGTCAAGAACCAGCAAAGCTCCCTCAGGTCCCCTTCACCAAACCAGAAGCCCTCACTCACTCAACTCTCTCTTTTAAAGGGGTCACGTATGCATCACTTCTGGTGCCTTCCCCTAGCCTGCGTGTCCAATCACAATAGACGCTTTCTCTTTTTATATCAATTCTGATTCATTACTCACTGTAGCACAAGTGGGTTAGGACCTCCCTGAATTGGAAGGTGTTCTCACCTTTGGTGATTAAATCTAAAGATGGGCAGTGTAGACTTAATCTAATTATCACACAATGCTTTGCATTTATCATTTTTGTAATTTGTAATTATCAAAAATGCTTTGTAAATTCTAAACTGCTGTATTGAGGAGAGCTGCTTTTATTGTAATTTTCTTCATTTATTGAAAACCAGTGATGTCGGGGCTGAAGCAAGAGAACTAGAAGGTATTTGAAGAGAAAAGAAGGAAACAAACATTTATTAAGTGCCTACTATGTGCCAAGCAATGAAGTGATGCAATGGATGGAACTCCAGGCCTGGAGTGAGAAATCTGAATTTAAAACCTGTTTCAGACACAGAGTAGCTATTGTGACTCTAGGCAGGTCATTTAACCCCTATTTGCCTCAGTTGCTTATCTGTAAAATGGAGATATACTGGAGAAGGAAAGGGCAAACTTCTGCAATATCTTTGCCAAGAAAACCCAATGGACAAGCCCGTGGTGTCACGAAGATTTAAACGCTACTGAATGAGAACATCAGTGTGTCAGGCTCCTTGTTATCTCATTTGATCCTCACTGCCTTGGGAAGGATGTACTATTATCATCCCCATTTTACAGATGAGGAAACCAAAATGTTTAGAGGTTAAGTGAATTGCCCACAGTCGCACAGCTAACTAGATATGAATTCAGGTCTTCCTGACTATTTGCCCAACATTCTATACCCGGTGCCTATTGGAATTTGGTTCTGCATATTTCAAGTCCTTTCCAAATCATAACAATTCGATAACCAAGGCAAGCTGAAAAGAGAGCATTAAAATACAGAGGAAAAGAAAATGCATAAAGTCCAAATTATCACTGATACATAAAATTTTAGAAATGGCACATTTTGTTCACAAAAATTTAGGCCTCCTGTGCTGACAGTTAATGACAAAATTATAAGGTGTCTCCTGGAATTTCACCAACCCAAATGACAACGACAGTTTCATTTCTTTCAGGTATAGAAAAAAAGCAAGTCATTGTTGAATCCATAAAAATTTTTTTTTTAATTTTAAAAATGAAAACTTGCTCATCATTTATTTCTCTTCTGCTGCTGTCTTTAGCCTTGCTACAACTGGCCCTGGAAATGGCACATCCATTGAAAGCCTTCTGTAGAACTTTCTCAGCATAGCAGAAATATTTCATTTTAAATACATTGCAAAGGGGCAGGCAAAAAAAAAAAGGTGAAGGTATAAGAAAACTGCCCTTAGGGAGAGCTAGTTGGCTTATTGGAAAGAGAGCCAGGCCTGGAGACTTCAAATGTAGCCTCAGATACTTCCTAGCTGGGTGACCCTGGGCAAGTCACTTGACTCCCATTGCCTAGCTCTTCTGCCTTGGAACCAATATACAATATTGATTCCAAGATGGAAGGTAAGGGCTTAATAAAAAATAAATAAATAAATGCATTGCAAGTCTTCTAATTTCCCACGTTTATTTGGTTATTTGTCTTTGTTTGGAGTTTTTAAATTCATAATAAAAAGTTTTGTACATTTATAAACACATGTGCTTTGGTGTTTTTTTTGAGCATGTTATATATTAGAAAGAATAATGTCCTCTCCCCTCTTCCCCACTTGTGGACCCAGATAAAATAGAATAATTCCATTTGGATGCATGTTTAACGGGAATGCTTCATTTGTCACTGGCTGCGTTGGCTGCCGTTTGGTCTCTCCAGGTTCCTACTATTAAACAGAAAGAGGGTTACCTTGTAAAAGTCTGCCTCCTCTATAAAGATGAAGGGCCAGGGCTGCCTCAAACTTCTCAGTGCAGATTAGGCTGGCTACTTCAGTTGAGCTTTCAAAGTCAAGGGCATCTTTCAGAATACATGTGTGGCCTACAGCTTCTAGATGATCCCTTCGTCAAGAAAATACCAAGAAAAGGAAAAAAAAAAAACAGAAAATAAACATCAATATGCCACAGGCAAGCTGTTATGATTAATTCTTTAATCGAAATATATTTTCCTTAATAATTCTTAGTTCCTGAGTTGACCTTTTTACTCAATCTGGCTTAAAATATATGTTCTGCCAGGGAAAAGCCAGATGGCCGTTGCAAATGCCATTTTATCCACACCCTTAGGCTGCCTGATGTCTACAGCAATGTCTTTGTTCCCCCTTCCCCCAGGGACCAAGGATGACAGAGTACAGTGCCAGCTCTCTATAGTTTGGTGGCCACAGCATCGTCTGCCATTTGTCACCAACACTGGACACATACGTTTTCTGTCTACTCTGTTGACTCCCTCTTGCCCTTTATCTGTGGGAGTTCACAGGTTCTTCTCTCTCCCTGCACCCTCCTACCTTGGAGAGATCATCGATTCTCCTGTCACTTCTGTGATGATCATTCCCAAATCTAAATCTCCAGCCCTGCTTTTCGTCCTACCCACTCCCCCCCTCAGGAACTTCCTCCCACCTGCCTGTCCTATTTTCTTTTGGTACGTTGTTCTTCTTCTATGTCAAAGTTGATATTGCTAAAAAGGAAGCCTTCACCTTCCCCACCTCAAACTAATTTCTGCATCTCTCATCTGCTGTTAATAGTACTTCCATAGGTCTGGTCAGTCAGACTTCATGAAACTTTGGTGTGATTTGAACTGTGCTCTTTTCTTCACTCTCTAATTCATTCATTTCTCCATAGAAATGTTCAAAATGGTTTTATTCCCACTGCCACTATCCTAGTTCAAGCCTGTGCTTGAGTTACTATAAATTATAATAATTATATCATTATAATTATTATATTGATATTCTTTATCATTATATTGATTATGATTATAATAATTTAATTATAACTCTATTATTTAGTTATTATAATGATTAATTGTTGTGTTATTTATATTATAATTATAATTTATATTAATGGCATTAGGGGACAACTAGGTGGCTCAGTGGATAGGGTCAGGCCTAGAGATGGGGGGTCCTGGGTTCAAATCTGGATTTAGATACTTCCTAGCTGTGTGACCTTGAGCAAGTCACTTGAACCCCCCTTGCCCCCAGACCTTACTGCTCTTTTTGTCTTAGAACCAATGCCTAGCATTCATTCTAAGATGGAAGGTAAGAGTTTAAAAAAAAATTAATGGCAATAACACATTGCTTGCATTACTCTTAATAGTCTCCTATGTCTAGTCTCTCTTCTGTCCTTCCCTATGCCATTCCCTTACCCTTTGCCAATCTATTTCGCACAAAATTGCCAATTAATCATTCTAATGCCTAGTTCTGATCTTGTAATAACAATTCCCCTACTCAAAATTTTCCATGACTTTCAGAATTAAATTTTAACTTTCCAAGATAGAAAGTCTTCTGTAATCTTATCTTCCCCTACATCTATCCAGCCTGTAATTCTGTGATAGGAGGCCAATTCCTTTACTATCTCCAAAGACAACAAGGGTCTTTCCATCTCTAGGCTCTGGGCGATATTCTTCCCACTACCCAGAACAGATTCTCCCTCCTCTCAACTTAGCTAACTCCCAGGTCACCTTCAAAGCTCAACCTACTCCATAAAGCTTTCCCCAGCTATGCCAGCTTGTCCTGATCTCTCCCTTCTCTTAATTACTACAAGGTGTTATTCCCTGTGGAAGTTAATCAAATGTGCTTGTCTATCTGTGTATGTCTTGATTCTCAAAGAAACTGTAAGCTCCCTGAGGGGAAGGTTCAGGCAGTCAGCTTCCAACACTCTCCTATTCACCTAGCACCGGATTGAGCACGGTAAGGACTCAATCCATGGAAGATTTGAACTGAACTGAAAGAGATGTCCTGTCACCATCATATCACTTCTCATCTCCAGCATACACTTAGGTCCAGGCTCTAGAAACACTGCTCTAGAGAAAGTGGTGGAAGGACTAAGAAAAAAATGAGATAAGAGAAATCCAAATGAATTTCACTCATGCTCTGCAAAGTAGCAAAGATGACAAAAGATGGAAAGAGTCCATGTTGGAGGGATTGTGGGAAGATAGCCACACTAGAACATGGTTGCTGTCAATCAGTATAACTATTTTGCAAAACAATTTGGAATCATGCAAATAAAGTGACTAAAATGTCCATTCTTGGGGGCAGCTGGATAGCTCAGTGGATTGAGAACCAGGCCCAGAGACAGGAGGTCCTGGGTTCAAATCTGGCCTCAGACACTTCCCAGCTGGGTGATCCTGGGCAAGTCACTTGAACTCCATTGCCTACCCTTACCACCCTTCTGCCTTGGAGCCAATACCCAGTATTGACTCCAAAACGGAAGATAAGGGTTTAAATTTTTTTTTAATTAAAATAAATAAAAAATAAAAAAAAATGTCCATACTTGTTGGCCCAGAGATGCTATTTACTAGGCCCATTACTAGGCTTACACCCCCAAGGGGGCCACTGAACAAAAAAAAAGTCTCCATGTTGGCCAAAATATTAATAGAAGAACTTTGTTGTGACAGCAAAAAATTAGAAACAAAGTAGATATCTATCACTTGGGAAATGACTACACAAGTTGTGACAGATGAAAGTAGTAGAGTATTACTGCATTGGGAGAAAGGATGAATATGAAAAATCTCCTGAAGCCTGGAGAGATCTACATGGACTGATACAGAATGAAGCAAATAAACCCAAGAAAACCATTGATGCAATAATTACAAGAATAAATAGAAAGAATAAGTATAAAAAAATCAAAACCAGAATGACTTGGAAAAAAGATATGAGAAGCCATTCCCCAACTCCACCCATCTGCATGGTGGGGAGACTAGCAAGCGTTTCACACTGTCCATATTTTCAGACTCTTTCAACGTATTCATCAGTTATGCTGATTTTTTCTGTTCTTATCTCTTTTCTTTCTTTTTTGGGGGAGGGGTCTTAAAAAAATCCCATTTGACATATAGACTGGCTCTGGGAGAGAGAAATAAATGGGATACTAGAGAAATGATGGTGTTATAAGAAAATAAAATACATTAAAAAAACTTTTTTTTAAAGAATGAAGCAAGAGAAGAGGAAAAAGTTCTTTTTGTTTGCTTGAAACAGAAAGGTGTATTTTTTTTTTTATCAATAGCTTTCACAAGTACAAATTGGCACCTTGAAACATGTGCCCACATTCTCATTTTACAGGGAAATTATAAGGGTTATCCTATTCACTTTGATCCTCCGGTCACCATTTCTCTTGTTCTATTTCCCAACCTATTTTTCAAGATGCTGGCAACCATGCCTTCCGCTCCACTCTCATAACTGGTGAATCTCTGCCCATAACACTACTTTTGGGGAGGGTCCAGTTATGATTCTCTTCACTGCTAATAGAACTCACTCTCCAAACTTCACAGCCTCCTCCTCACCAGGCACCTTTGCCCTTTCCAGAGTACCCTCCTCCTTCAAAATCTCCTTTATGTGCTGTCTTCTTCTCATTCAACTGTCTCCTCCTTGAAGGAAGAGACCATCTTGCTTAAATTTTTATACCCAGTACTTAGCACAGTGTCTTGCACACAGAAAGTGCTTTATTAATGCTCCATCTTTCCCTTTCTCAATGTGTGTGTGTGTGTGTGTGTGTGTGTGTGTGTGTGTATGTGTGTAAATAGGAAGTCAAATCATTACAGCAGTAAGGAAGGGAGATAGAGGTTTAAATGTGTTAACTCAGTGATTCCCAAAGTGGGCACCACCGCCCCCTGGTGGGTGCTGCAGTGATCCAGGGAGGCGGTGATGGCCACAGGTGCATTTATCTTTCCTATTAATTGCTACTAAAATTTTAAAAAATGATTTCCAGGGGGCTAAGTAATATTTTTCTGGAAAGGGGACGGTAGGCCAAAAAAGTTTGGGAACCCCTGATCTGAATAGTGGTAGAAGAGAAAGAATAGTATGGGAAGGTATATAAGACATTCATTAAAACTTATCTGTGGTAGTATATAAAAATAACACTATCCAGTTAGCAGATCTTGATTCATTAACATGTACTTATTGAATAGAGAGCCTGGCATAGTGGATACAGAATTGATCCAGATGATTTGAGTTCAAGAGCTATCTTTGATCTATATTGGCAAAACAATCCTGGCCAAGTCCCTTCACCTCTGTGTTCTAAGTTGTGATGGGCAAACTTTTTAAAGAGGGGGCCAAAGGAAAGGAAATGCTCATCTGTCAGTCTGTTTCTAAGGCAACTCTTTAGAAGTTTCATTATATTGTATCCTGCTCATTGTATTCGTCAGATTAGGAATAATGTCACACAGCTGGTGGGATAGAACATTTCAGGGGGCCATATCTGGCCCATTGGCTGTAGTTTGCCCATCACTGTTCTAAGTCATTCTTTTAGAGACAGAGTGCTGGGTCCCACTCTCCAGACCAAGTGGCATGCCTGCCCTCCCAGAGACTGAGTGCCACACCACTCCTCCCCACTGAGTGCCAGGTATGCACTGCCCCTCTCTTATGCCACACAGGAGAGGGAGAAAGAGATCCCACTGGGTTGCTGGGAAGAGGGGTGGGTGAAGTGAGGAATGTCCTCAGCAAGTGTAGAGAGGGCTATGTAGGGAGTGGCCCTATCCTCCATCTCTGTTGCCTGTGAGCTGCCCACCTTATCTCCTGTGTGCTCCCATTAGGCTGCTAGGCAGACCGGTGGGTGATGTGAAAAAATGTCATCAAGTGTGATGGAGACAGGGAGGGGAACAGCTCTGCCAGAGTCCTTCTGCCTTTCTAGAAATGAACTGGGGGTGGGTGGAGAGATATGCCCCCAGAGAGTGTGCTCTTTGTGCCATTTTTGGCAACTGAGCCATAGGTTTACCATCACTGCTTTGTGCCATTTTTGGCACCTGAGCCATAGGTTTACCATCACTGCTCTAAGACAACATGTTTCTGAGAAGGTACTAACTTGCATTGCTAGAGAGGGCCTCATCCCTCTATTCCAAAGAAATCACAGGGCCAGTTGCTTTTATTTTTATTTTTTTTTTGGGGGGGTGGCATACTTTCTGTCTTGGAATCAATACTATGTACTGGTTCCAAGGGAGAAGAGTGGTAAAGTTAGGCAATGGGGGTCAAGTGACTTGCCCAGGGTCACCCAGCTGGGAAGTGTCTGAGGCCAGATTTGAACCTAGGATCACCCGTCTCTAGGCCTGGCTCTCAATCGACTGAGCTACCCAGCTGCCCCAGCCAATTGCTTTTAAATAGCAATTAGTAACTACTTTTTTTTTTAAACCCTTGTACTTCGGTGTATTGTCTCATAGGTGGAAGATTGGTAAGGGTGGGCAATGGGGGTCAAGTGACTTGCCCAGGGTCACACAGCTGGGAAGTGGCTGAGGCCGGGTTTGAACCTAGGACCTCCTGTCTCTAGGCCTGACTCTCACTCCACTGAGCTACCCAGCTGCCCCTAGTAACTACTTTTTATCATGATACCTGACAAATGCATTAGAAAGGTTTTTGTTACTCTAATTTCATTTCCCTGTTGAATGAAAATGTTAGAGATGATTGGTCTTTATTTCTGACTGATCAGCATTCAGTGGTGGCTTATTCCACATTCAGACGCTCTATCCCTACTCTTTCTATCAAGCAATAAATGAGTCTCTAAATGTAGGAATTTACAAGAGATGCTCCTATTTATAGGAAATTTGCTTAAAGCCACAAAATCTTTCAGGGATGCAAATAATCACCTCTGAAACATCTGCTTTGTCAGCTGCCTAATGGCTGTCCTCAAGTATTGATATTCTCCATTATGTGGTCCTTCAAGATGAAGAAAACCTCTTAAGACATAATTTAGATATTCAATTCGATTCATGAAGCAGCAGAGTACAATGTACAGAGTACCATGGCAAGAGCTGTGGACCTAGAATCAGTAAGACCTGGTTTCTTGTCTTTCTTTTTTCAAAAATGTATTTATTTATTTGTTACATTAAAACACACAGGTAAGTCCCTATCTCCCTCCTCTCCCACCATGACAGAAGGCATCATTTGACAAAAAGACACATGTATACATAAAACGATGTCTTCCTTATTTCTATTTGTCAATTCTTTCTTTGGAGATGGATATAAACAAGTCATTCTTCAAACAATATTTCTGTTGCTGTACATAATGACCTGGTTTCAAATTATACTTCAGATCCTTACTCACTATGAGACCCTGTATAAGCCATTCTATCTGGGCCTCAGTTTCCACAGCAATAAAATGGATAGATAGATGGACTGACAGATAAAGAGATAAATGGATAAAGACAGAGATAGACAGACAGCATAGATACACTGAAGAGAGAAATAGTTTTTTCAAATGTCATTAGGCAAATTAACCTAGTTTCCAAACTTATCAAGGAAATAAAAGCTTAACTAGCTCTTAAGTTGGGCTCAGCCTGGAGTCTGAAGATTCATCTTCCCTAGTTCAAATCTGGCCTCAGACACTAACTAGCTCTTTAATTCTGGACAACTTAACCTTATTTACCTCAGTTTCTTTATCTGTAAAATAAGCTAGAGAAGGAAATGGCAAATGACTCTGGTATCTCTGCCAAGAAAATCTCAAATGTTTCTGGGTAAGACACTTAACCCTGTTTGCCTCAATTTCCCCATTTGTAAAATTAGCTGGAGAAAGAAATGGCCAACCACTGCAGTACCTGTGTGGAGAAAAAACCAAAGGGGGTCATGAAGAGTCAGAAACAACTGAATAGATTGAACAACATCAAAGCTCTTCAGATAAACTGTGATCTAAATGATGTTATCATGTATGGGTAATACCATCCTAACAGAAGTCACTCTCCATATGTGTGGACAGATTAGAGAAAAGGGAGAGAAGTGAAGAGTACAATGAGTCGATGTTTCATGTTTTGTTTCTGTAACACAATTGCCCAGCATACTATCTGGTCCAAAGTAGGTACTTAATAAATGTTTGTTGTGTGAAATCCAGAAAGAAGTGACTGTCCCAAGGTCACACAGGGTGAGGTAATGAAAGAACTATAACTAGATGAACATGAATCCCTAAACCCAATCCAGTACTTCTACGCGTAGTTTATTTCTATCCTATATCATTAATTTGGCATTACCAACAAGAGACATCGGTGTGGTTCTCAGAACCTGACCCTAAACGAGGAGAAAAGTGAAGTTACCTCTATTTTCCTTAATTATAAAAAAAATGCATTTCTTTCTCTTTCAATTTTAGCAGCTACAAAAGTCTTCTCACATTGGACTCCCCAAAGTATTTCTTTGCTAGTGACACCATTCCTATTTCTTTGATGTAAAAGAGCAAAATACAATGCATATATACTCCAAAGCTTTTATTGTTCATTTACAAAAGCTTATTGTTCATTGTTGTGTTATTGTCCCATCAATTTTCCTTTTGAAATGCTCTGATTATTTTTCAATACTTAATATGTTGTGAAAAATGAGGTAGCATTCCCTCTAGATTTAAAATGCAGGCACTGTGTCTCCTGAAAAAAAATTGTCTAGCTATTTTAATACCCTAAAGAAATATGTGGACAAAATTTCATCCAAAAACCAAAAAAAAAAAATCCTAACAACTTTGTGTTGTCTTTTGTTTCTTTATAAATGCTGGGTAATTTAGATCTTATAATTTTGAAAATGTATTTTGAGAATTGTTATTATATGTAATTGGGAAAACAGAAGATCTTCAAACAAAAATATAAGATAAAAACTTCATAATAGTGAGAGCATTAAAAATAACAAAACCAGGGGCAGCTAGGTGGATCAGTGGATTGAGAGGTAGGTCTACAGATGGGAGGTCCTGGGTTCAAATCTAGCCTTTAGTTATGTGACACTGGACTTAAGTCACTTAACCCCCCTTGCCTGGCCCTTACTACTTTTCTGCCTTGGAACCAATACACAGTATTAATTAATTAAGGTAAGGGTTTAGGAAAAAAATAACAATATCATGAAACTAGTTTGGCTCCTAAAAATGGAATGCAATGTTAGGGATGATTGTCTAACTCACTTCTTACATTCCACTTTTTCCAACAATTTCTGATTGTTGATTTCTTTTGGTCTCTCAAACCTGAAATGTTATCCAATTTTTAAAAAATATCTATTAAAGTGTGTCTTCCACGGAGAGACAGAACCAAAGGTTATCATATTCTAAAGCATCCAAACAGTCACTCTTTTCAAAGATAACTGAAAGCATGGTGGCCCTGTCTCCCAACACTGGACAGTAGCCTTTCCCATCAGCAGTCTCTCCTAAAAATCCTTTGACTTTTTCTTATTTTCTGGCTCTTGAACCATACTCACAAAAACTTCAAGCTGGAAGTCAGATGGCCAGCCCGACCAGTTTTATATTTTTATATATATTTATATATATTTTCTCAATATATTTACATATATATTTTATATAGTTATAAAATAAGGACACTGAGTTTAGAAAGAAAGATGAAGTGATACACAGCTCCCCACTACCACCCCATGTGTTTACTTAGCAGTCCAAGATGGAGGTTATACATCTGATGTCTCATCCAATGCTCTTTCTACCATGTCAGAAATTGACTTCAGCATCTTAAAGTGATAGTTTATTTCCTTTCATTTCTATCATTTGAGTCAACTACTGGTTATATTCACTATCAGGTATGAAACAATAGAGAGGACAAAAGACTCAAGAAAAGGCCTTTCGGTATTGTTTTAAAAGGAAGAATATTTCACGGTTCCTAAACATAGGCTCTTATGAAGTCATCAAAAGGACTGGATCCCTTTTTTATTATGGCGTTCCCACTGATGACTTGGGTTTGGCTTAAATCTGAATCATCTACTGTTGTACTTTCAAATAGACTGAGCTTTCATGGGATCAGAGGTGACCTTTGGCATCATTTAGGCCAACCACCTTGGCAAAGGACACAGGTTGTAATCAAAAGAACTAGGATTTGAATCCATGATCCTCCAACTGATAATCCAATGCCCTCTCACATTTGTGAGAGATTTTTTTTTTACCTCCACAACTGAACTCTACAGTTCTCCTACGGAATTGTGATCTGTTTGTTTCTTCCCATTCCTATAACTTATTCCAGTCTTTTATTTCCAATCTGATGACCAATATCTGGAGATCACAGAACTTTAGAATCCCAAGGGCCCAAAGAAGCCATGGAATCTAACCAGGCATTCTGAGTTCAACAAAGATTAAGAAGCCTTGAGTACAAATCTAGTGATGGGTTGTATGTGAATGGTCTGGTGAGCAGCCAAGCTAACCTCAGAAAGGATCACCATCACCAGGAGAGCCAGAATGAGAGGGAATTTTGTAGCCACTGTTTATCTAAACCATCTGAAGATGGGTTTTATGATCTATATTGCAAGAAAGAGAGAACCTACAAAGGTGAAACTACAAGTCTTTTAAGGACTTCCCATGATTTGTTGTCCTATATATCATGTGGGCTAAAGTTATTATTTATCCTTCATTTTACAAAGAAAACTGATGACATCACATGATGTCGTAAGTTGCCTGTGAGGCAGAGCTGCATGGAGTCATCAGCCTCACTCTCTTCCAAAGTCATCAAAGTCCAGTAGCAAGACAAAAGTCAGGATGACTGTGATGACCCAGGATGCAACGGATGGTCTTGGTGTATTCGATGTCTGGCCAAGTTCCAAATGCTCCATGGTGCCTGCTTGTACTGCCTTCATGGCCTGTAGTAGTCCAGGTATACATTAATCTTGATATGACTTTAAGGGTGCTCAAAAAGCTGACTCTTGTATTGCTTAGGATTGATTTCTGTAACCTGGAGTTAAACTGAACCTCAACCTAGCCAAATTCCTAGCCCTTCCCTAAGGCTTCCACAGAGAGATGGAGACAGAGAGATACAGAGAGACAAAGAGAGACAGAGGGAGAAACAGAGAGTTGGAGACAGAGAGACAGATATGGGGGTCAGTTATCTCAGTCTCCTTATTTTGCCAACAACAATCAATTAACATATATACCAAGACCTTAGGCCATATGGATTCCTGATCTAGGCCTTAGCTCTATCTACTGTTTTAGGTTCCAACAGTTTATATCTGGTGATGATTACCTCCTAGTGCCAATGGATCAGACCACTAGTTTTTTCCCTTCCCCCTAAACTGTTGTAACCCCAATAAAAATAGCAGTATGTCAGCTAAAGGTTAAGCTCTGAACCATGGAAGCTCTTGACCATCAGAGCTTCATCCCAGTAAAGCTCTTATCTACTAGAGCTTACTCACTGTGGGACTACCTTATGCCAGAATTGTCTTTGTGTGTCTTTATTCTCACCTTATATTCTCTTTCCATTAGTCCTTAACCCGTAACCCATTTTCTCTCAGTCCCTGGTTCCCCTTTCTGAGTGTCCTACCCACCAGGAACCTTCGTGGAGTCAGTGGACGGCTTCATGGCCATTGGAACAAATTGTTCTCATAAACCCATTCTACCAGGAAAAGTCTTCACATGCTTGGAGTAGACACCCCGCTAACTCAATGACAGCTCTGTAGCCCATCAATGACTCTCAATCTCCATCTGCTCAGATGGTTTACCAGGGAGTGACCACTGAGCATGATACAGCTTCTCAGACACAGATGAGAGTTGGGTGGCATGGGGACATGTAGCAATCCAGGTATACATTAATTGTTATATTATTTTAAGAGTGCTCAAAAATGACTCTTATATTGCTTATGAGTGATTTCTGTAACCTTGAGTTGAATTAAACCTCAACCTTGCCAAATTCCTAGCCCTTCCCTAAAGCTACACTCTGGAAGACTGGTCAGTTATCTCAGGCTCCGTATTTTACTAAAAAAACAAGTAATTAGTATCAAGACCTTAAGCCATATAGATTCCTGATCTAGATGTTTGCTCTATCTATTGCTTTAGGTTCCAACAGTCTGTATCTCGTGATGTTTACCTCACATCAGACCACTTGGCTCCCCCGTGCCCCCATGTATGATTGTAACCCTAATAAAAGTAGCTATATGACAGTTGAGGCAGAAGCTCTTGACCACCAGAGCTTACTCACTGTCTGTCTATCTTATGCCAAAACTTTCTGTGTCTGTGTGTCTTTATTCTCACCTTATGTTCTCTTTCCATTAATCCTTAACCCACAACCCATTTTCACTCAGTCCTTGGTTCCCCTTTCTGAGTGTCCAACCCACTAGGAATCTTCGTGGAGTCGGTGGACGGCTTCAAGACAACAAAGGTGGATGAGCAGCCCTTAAAAGGGGTCTGCAAGCCCTCATATCAGAGGTTTTAGACCACCCTGAACACTCATACACTCCTGGGGTGGAGCAAATGTTCATAGAAGGAATGAGTGAAACCCTTCATTTT
Organism: Gracilinanus agilis; assembly: GCF_016433145.1. Lineage (NCBI taxonomy): Eukaryota > Metazoa > Chordata > Mammalia > Didelphimorphia > Didelphidae > Gracilinanus > Gracilinanus agilis. The sequence goes on from NC_058130.1 coordinate 746,851,515, forward strand.
ATTTGAGGCCCAAGTCATTTGGCCAAGTTTACACAGTGATAGAACCAGGATAGAAAACCCAGTTCTCCTAACGGCCAATTGGAGGCTCTTTCCAATCAATTCCTGAGCAATACAGGAAGTTTAGTTTCTACCATACCAAGTTGCCTCTCACGTCACTCATTCACTCATTCAAAGGCTTCAGCTCCAATACTGCAATGTAGTGTGCTGGGGGAGATGCACAAGAGAAACATTTTTATTAAATCAATCCAACAAACACTTCTCAAATGCCTATGGTACATAAAACACCACCAAGGGGAAATAGAAGATTTAGACATGATATGATCCTTGCCTTCATGAAGTTTCAAGTCTGGCAGGTTTAAGGATTAGGAAAAAAAAAAGAAATATGAAAGCATTTGAAATTAGCCTTTGGACTAATCTAAAGAAGAAACCCATTATCAGTCTTTTCTTAACTATCAATACTAAAACAGTATTCTCCTTCCCACTCTCCAAATCAGCTAAGGAAGGGCTCCTCCTTTGAAGTAAGGAGGGTGTAGTCCTGAGCAAATGGAGCTTGAATGAGCCATTGGAAGGGATCAGAGAATGATCCACCTAAGGGAGGCACCCCCTTTCCTGGTTTCAGTAAAGGATTAGGGTATCAGCGGGACTTTAAGTCAACAGTGACCATCTCCAGGAAAGCCCTTTCAGGTGAGAGGCCAAAGAGCTATTAGGTGGTTTTAGGAGAAGAATCCTACCAGGGTTTCTTGAAAAAGTAAGTGATTACTATGCTATGAAATATAGTCATTGCTGTTTAGTAGTTTAGTAGTTTCAGTTGTGTCAACTCATCGTGACCCCATTTGGGGTTTTCTTGGCAGACATACTGGAGTGGTTTGTCATTTCCTTCTCCAGCTCATTTAATAGATGAGAAACCTACTTAAACAGGGTTAAACAACTTGCCCAGAGTCACACAGCTAGTACGTGTCTGAGGTCACACTTGTACTCAGGTGTCCCTGAGTCCAGGCCTCTATCTACCTGGCTCACCTAACCTGTGTAAATCAAATGAAATTTTCCTTGTCCGAGATTTCTTGTTCAATTTTAAGGCAGACAGCTAGACATAAAGTCAGAAATTGAATTCAAATCCTACCTCGGACATTTTATTTACTAGTCTTATGACCCTAGACAAATACATTTAATTCTTAGTCTTATTTTCCTCATTTATAAAATGAGTATAATAATAGTACCTACTTGCTGTGAGGAACAAGTGAGATTAATGCTTTGCAAACCTTAAAATGCAATGAAAAGGGGGCAGCTGGGTAGCTCAGTGGATTGAGAGCCAGGCCTAGAGACAGGAGGTCCTAGGTTCAAATCTGACCTCAGACACTTCCCAGCTGTGTGACCCTGGGCAAGTCACTTGACCCCCATTGCCTAACCTTATCACTCTTCTGCCTTGGAGCCAATATGCAGTACTGACTCCAAGAGGGAAGGTGAGGGTTTAAAAAAAAATGCAATAAAATCTAGCTTAATTATCATGATCATTATTCCTATAAATGTTAAGAGTTAGGGTCCCATAATGAATCTTCCTGAAATGGGGATAGAGGGTGGGATTTACTCAAATTTGTGCTGCATATTTCCATTGAACTGGAAACATTTAACACATTTTACACCAGCCTCAAATAAAGAGGACCTGGATTCAAAATTGACCTCAGATACTTCCTAGCTGTGACCCTGGGCAAGTCACTTAACCCTTATTGTCTAGACACTGCTATTCTTCTGTCTTAGAACTGATAGCAGAACAAAAGGTAAGAGTTTTTTAAAAAACATGTCAAAGGGTAAAAGGGAATATATCTCTATTTTGGGCAGACAATGCTTGAATTTAGATTAATATTAAATTAATTTTAAATTGTTTCTGACAGGCTTGGGCTTAAAATTCAGAGTATTGATATTTTGTTCCTTAACAAAACCTGAGCTTTTGACTATCTTCTGCTTAAGGTCTCTCCTGGTTATTTCAGAAGCTGGTGCTTTCACCCAAAAGTTCCCTGGTAAATAGTTTGTACATACTTAAATACACACACATTTTTCTCCCAGATAGAACTGAAGCTCCTCAAGGGCAGGGATAGTTTAATATTTGCCTTTAGATTCCCAGCAAAGGCCCATTGAGGCTATCTATTCCAGCTCTCTCATTTTACAGATAAGGAAACAGGCTTAAGTTAAGCAACCTGATCACACAGCTAGCTATAAAGTGGTAAAGAGGCCTGAAACCCAGGTGTTCCTGATTCTAACCACTAAGCAATTGCTACTTCTCTACACAATAAATGCCTATTTATTTTTTTTTAACCCTTAACTTCTGTGTATTGGCTCCAAGGCAGAAGAGTGGTAAGGGTGGGCAATGGGGGTCAAGTGACTTGCCCAGGGTCACACAGCTGGGAAGTGTCTGAGATCAGATTTGAACCTAGGACCTCCCATCTCTAGGCCTGACTCTCAATCCAATGAGCTACCCAGCTGCCCCCAATAGATGCCTATTAAATGCTTTTCCTCATCACTGATCCTTAAGAACCCATCCAGTTGACATTCAGCAATTCTCAATGGTGTGCCTGATAACAAATAGGTAATTAAGTAGCAGAATAAATTTTTTTTTTAATTTTAAACCCTTAACTTCTGTGTATTAACTTATAGGTGGAAGATTGGTAAGGGTAAGCAATGGGGGTCAAGTGACTTGCCCAGGGTCAACACAGCTGGGAAGTGTCTGAGGTCGGATTTGAACCTAGGACCTCCTGTCTCTAGGCCTGGCTCTCAATCCACGAGCTACCCAGCTGCCCCCTGCAGAACAAATTTTTTTTTTTAAACCCTTGTACTTTGGTGTATTGTCTCATAGGTGGAAGAGTGGTAAGAGTAGGCAATGGGGGTCAAGTGACTTGCCCAGGGTCACACAGCTGGGAAGTGGCTGAGGCCAGGTTTGAACCTAGGACCTCCTGTCTCTAGGCCTGGCTCTCACTCCACTGAGCTACCCAGCTGCCCCCTGCGGAATAAATTTTAATAATTTTTTTTTAAATCCTTACCTTCTTCCTGTAACAATTCTAAGAGAGAAGGGCAAGGGCTAAGTAAACAGGAATAAGGGACTTGTCTAAGGTCACACTGCTATAAAGTAGCAAGCTGAGGCTTGAATGGAAACCCAGATCCTCTTGACTCCAGGCCTGGCACTCTAACCACTGTGTCATCTAGCTGCCCTGATAAATTTCTGACTCCAAAAATTAGAATCTTTCCACTACATTACCTCACAAGGATGTTATAATAAGCAAATGATACATTCCTGACTAAACTTAATAGTATTTCACAAGCTTTTGTTTGTTTCAAATGTTTATATAGATGCTTTTGACATTTTCATGAAATGTTTTGTTGTTGTTGTTGCTGTTGTTGTTGGATAGAATTTTCCTGTCTAAAACAGGTTATAATCATCTCCGACATAAAAAGACAAAATAATTTAAAGATATTTTAAAGATGAATTTGACAGGCATTAAATGATTTATTCTAAAGCCAAGTATTAATGTAAGGAAATAATATCATTTAACTGTCCCAGGGTCTTTTGATATTAATGGTAATGCCTTATATTTGCATGACCAAAAAAAAGGTTTAAGTATTCCTATTCTTGTTTAATGCAAATCCTGTGGTGTCCATATTACTTATAAACCAACTTTATTTACATAAAATCTTACCAATGCCTTTAAATTCAGGCAAACCTACTGCATGAATTAGAACAAGGATTATTTCCTCCTATATAATGTTGAGGCTCACTTTTTTCGTTGAGGCTCACTTTTTTCTGGAACAGTCTATATTCTGGCTTCTAACTTCATCATCATTCAACCAAAACTGCTGTTTCCAAAGTTACCGGTGATCTCTTCTCTAACAAATCTCAGGCCTCATCCTTTTTGACTTCTTTGCAGCTTTTGCCACTGGAGATCTCCCTCCTTTCTCTGAAACTCTCTTCTCTCTAGGTTTTCAGGACTCTACTGTCTCCTGGGTCTCCTCCTTCCTTTGTGACTGGCTGCTCCTTCTGGTCTCTTTTGCTGGATCTTCATCCAGGTCATCTCCACTAACTCTAAGGATCCCGCCAAGCTCTGTCCTGGTCCCTCTTCCCTTCTCACTCTATCCTACTTCACTTGGTGATCTCAACAGCTCCCATAGGCTCAATGATCATCTTTACAGTGATGATTCTCAAATCTCTATTTATCCCGTCCCAAACTCTCTGCTGACTTTCATTCTTGCATCTATTTAATAGACATATAAACAGGATGTCTTGCAGACATCTTAAACTTAACAGGTCCAAAACTGAAACTGTATTCTTTCCACCAAGTCTTTCTCCACTTCTAAGACTCCCTATTATTGCCAAAGTTATCACAGGTCTCCTGAGACCCCTAGGCTTGCAACCCAGGTATTATATAACCTCACTCTCTTACCTCTCATAAGAACTGTAGATTTTATCTTCATTAACATCTCTCCCATACACCCCCTTCTCTGCTCTGAAACTGCTACCAGGCTGGGAGAGAACTTTACAATTTCATGCCTGGACCACTGGTTGTTCAGTCTGCCACAAGTCCCTCCCACTCCAATCCATCCTCTACTCAGGTACCAGCAGTTTTTCAAAAGGGCGAGTCTGACCATGTCACCCTCTCATTCTTACTGCTCTAGTGACTCCCTATTACCTTCAAGATCAAATGTAAAATCTTCTGTTTCATATTCAAAGCTCTTCATAACCTGCCCCTTCTGCCTCTCTTTACCTTCTTACACTTTACACCCCACCATGAACTCTGCAATAAGGTGACACTACCCTCCTGACTGTTCCCCAATCAAGATATTCCATATCTCAGGTCTAGGAATTTTCATCAGTTGCCCCCCATACCTGGATGGCTCTCCCTCTTCATCTCTATCTCTTGACTTCCCAGGCTTCCTTCAAGTTGGAACTAAAACCCTATACTGCACAGGAGACCTTGCCCCATCACTTTTAATTCTAGTGCCTTTCCTTTATTTCAGATTCTTCCTGTCTCTACCTTGTTCGTACACAGTTGGTTACATGCTGTCTCCTCCATTAGATGAGCTCGCAGGGGACGGGGGCTGCCATTTACCCTTCTTTGTATCCCCAGGGCTTAGCACAGTGCCTGGCATACATTAGCCACTTACTGTTGATTGACAAGCTGACTAACTAGATGGTCTCTAATCCCTCCTCCCAGTTGTAGAAACTATCTGTGTCAGTGAGGTATAATTGGGCTTGGGATCAGAAAATCTGCCGTAGAATCCTGTCTCAGAAACTTCCTACACATCCAATCCTGGCCAAATCATTCACTTCTCTGACTTGTAAGTTTCCACGTCTATAAAATGTGGGGTTGAACTCAGTGACTCCTCAAGTCCTTTATAATTCACAATCTATGATCCTTCGATGATTGGACAACAAAATAAAAGGTGAATGACTTCCCTCTATGGATCTTTTCTCATAAGGTTGTTCTGAGGGCCAAAGAAATCGATCTGAAAGTTTTGTGAAAAGAGAAAGTTGGCCTAGAAGTCTCTACAGTCCCTTCTAGTCCTAAATCTCAAAAATATCTGAATTAAAGTCTTAGGGGGCACAGCTAGGTGGCACAATGGATAGATTTGGGCTTAGAAGTAGGAAGACTTATCTTCCCCAAGTTCAAATCTGGAATCAGACATTAGCTGGGTGCCCCTGGGCGAATCACTTAACCCACTTTGCCTCTCAGTTTCCCTATCAGTGAAATGAACTGGAGAGGGAAATGGCAAAATCACTCCAGTATCTTTGCCAAGAAAATCCCAAATGGGGTCACAAAGAGTCAGATAAAACTGAAACTACTGAACAGCAACAAAAAGGGCAAAGTTCTTTGAAGGAGGGGCCTGTTTGTTTTTTTTTCTTTTTCTTTTTTTGGAGGGAAAGAGGGAATTCCCATCATCTCCTAGCATAATGCCTACCTAGTACACCTTGAGGATTAGGAAAATATTTAACTCTTGAATTGAACTGAATTTGAAACTAAGATCCCTTCCAATTCCCAATTCATTCTCAACCCAACAGAATAAACAACCTAAAGCAGGACGACACCAGTCCCCTTCCCAAGTGCCAAAGTGATTTACCTAACCCATTTCAGATCCCCTCTTCTACTCCTCCCTCCCTCTCCCACAAATATACACAGTGGCTCCCTATTATGTCCAAAATCAAATATAAAGTCTTCTCTTTTACTCTTGAAATTCTCTGGTCCCACATATTACACCATCCAATGACCCTGGGCTATTTGCAGGGCCTCAGACACAAGTCTGTCTTCACACTTGGGCCTTTGCACTGATTGTCCCCTATACTTCCAATGTTCTCCTTTCTCACGTTTGCCTTAGTTTCCCTGACTTCTTTCAAGACTCAGCTCAAATCCCATTTTCTGAAGGAGGTCTCCCCACCTCCCTAACTGCTAATGTCTCTCTCAGAAATTACCTCCCAATTTTACTATCTATATAACTTATTTGCCCAGTTTTTTTTTGGTTTTTTTGTTTTTTTATGTTGGCCACACATTAAGCTTGGAGCTCTTTAAGAGCAAGTATTCTTTGCTTTTCTTTGTATAACTTATGTTTAACATAGTCCCTAGAACACAGAAAATTCACATCCATTAGAATAAGGTTCTTAACCATTTATGGGTCTTGGATCCCTTTCTCAGTCTGGTAAAGCTGGAAGAGTTCCTTCATAGAACAATGCTTTTAAAATAACTAAAATAAAATCCATAGAATTAAAAAACAAGAGTAGGGCAGCTGGGTAGCTCAGTGGATTGAGAGCCAGGCCTAGAGACGGGAGGTCCTAGGTTCAAATCCGGCCTCAGACACTTCCCAGCTGTGTGACCCTGGGCAAGTCACTTGACCCCCATTGCCTACCCTTACCACTCTTCCACCTATAAGTCAATACACAGAAGTTAAGGGTTTAAAAAAAAAATTAAAAAAAAAAAAAACAAGAGTAGATGGTAGCAACGATTAAAAAAATCTTTTTTTTTCCCCACATCCAAGTTCACAGACTCCCTGAAATAAGGATTCCATGGAACACAGGTGGAGATCCCTTGCATTTGGCACTGTTTGACTCTTTCTTTGTTGTACCCCCAGACCTTGGTATGACATCTTATAGGAAACTCCAAGCGTGGAAACCCTCTCCACCTATACATATCAGAAACTCATATCTTAGAGTCTTAGAAGTCGCTTAGAGACAAGAAGAGTTTAAATAGTCTTATCTTGGACATACTAAATGTTTAATAAATACCTGGTGAATTGAGTATTTCCCAAATGACTTTGCTACTATCTCTATGACCTTGAGCAATTAATTACCTCCTTCTTCAATGGCCCTAAATGTCTTCATCTATAAAATGAGATTGTTAAATTAGATGGTTTCTACAATCCCTTCTAGTTCTAAGTCTATGATCTCACAATATTTTTTTTTCCTTGTATGATGCTACAAGAGGAGATAGGTGGAAAGGGAAGGCAGGTAAAATAATGGGAGCAGGAGCTGAAATGACTTTTTCTTTTATGTAATTCTACACATGTTTATTCTCCATAAAATGACATCTCTCTGCCGGGGAGAATGTTGAATTTGAAAACAGAAGGCCTGGATCCAAATCCCAACCATCCTACTTGCTACCTATGTGACCCTCAACAAGTCCCTTCTTCTCTTTGGTTCTCAGTTTCTTTGTCAGTAAAATGAGAAGGTTAGACTTCCAAGGTCCCTCTCAGCTCTAAATCTATAGTCTTAGAATTCTCTCTTTATAAAGACCCCCACTCCAAAAGGAAAGCAAGCAAATGTTCAAGAAGGTCCTGGAGCACATTCCTAGCCTTACAGTAGGAACTAAGTCCTTGTTTTTGTCTTTGTATCATCAGGCACAGGGCTGGATACATAGTAGTGTCTATACTTCTAGAACAGAAGAAAGAAAAATATATAAAAGTTTTTATAAAACAGTTTCAAAAAGTAAAAAGAAAGTTCAAAAGAGAATAGAGACAAAAAAAAAAGCAATGCTCTTACTACAGTTTTCAGTATAGTACATGCCTTTAAAAAATGTTGTATGGAAAACAGATCCTCAGGTTATTGTAGGGGAAAAGGCAGCTACACTGAATGCACTGAATTATTAAGCTCATTCCTTCTAGGAGATGTCAGGTTCATCTGGTTAGTGAGCAAGTGAGCAAGAACTACATTTGACCTTGGAAAGACCAAGACAAAAAGGAAATAGCTCCTGCCCTCATGGAGCTTACCTTTTATAAATATATGCATATATAATTATTAATAAGGTCAGGGATAGGAACTGGATCTGTGATTTCTTTGGTCTAAGAATCTCCTAGGTGAGGAAATTCCTTCTTCCAATGCTGGTAGGGAACATTTTCAGGAACATATTCTTTTTTTTGTTTATTTGTTTTAATCCTTAACTTCTGTCTTGGAATTGATAAAGACAGAAGAGCAGTAATGGACAGTTGGTGTTAAGTGACTTGTCCAGGGTCACACATATCTAGGAAGTATCTGAGGCTGGAACCAAAGACCTCTCATTTCCAGGACTAATTTTCTAACCATGGAGCCACCTACCTGACCCTGGCATATATTGTCTTGACAAGTTGTCTAGTCCTAACATTGAGAAGTAACCACTTGTCCCAGGTCATACAATAGTACATAATTAAGGGACAGAACTTGAACCTAGGTCTTCCTGGTTTCCTAGCTGGCTCTAATCAGCTACTTCTTAATCTTAATGAATTAATGTCTAGTTGACAATAATTAAGGATGTATTAACAAAGGAAGGAGGAGTATGCCTGGTGGAATAAGCATGATAAAGGGAGGTGGGAACATTTTAATGAAACAAAGTTCATTTTAAAAGGCAAGACAGCACATTAATAGAAAACGGAAGAAAGGACATTAATGGTAGGGGGAAGCATCCTAAGGGAAGGGTTGGGGTGGGGGGAGACAAAGCATATTAATGCTTGGGTGGGAAGTGCATTCGTGGGAAAAGAGACTATTAATAGGAGGAAGGTCATATTAGTGGGGGAGGGCATAGAAATGGCAGCAAAGGAGAAGGCACATCTTTGGGAAGAGAGACATATCCTATGGGGAAGTCTTAATGGGAAGAAGGTATATTAATGGGCAAAAGGGCAAATTAATAGGAAAGGGTAAGGGGCAGCTGGGTGGCTCAGTGGACTGAGAGTCAGGCCCAGAGACAGGAGGTCCTGGGTTCAAATTTGACCTCAGACACTTCCCAACTGTGTGACCCTGGACAAGTCACTTAACCCCCATTGCCTAGCCTTTACCACTCTTCTGCCTTGCAACTAATATTGGTTCTAAGGCAGAAAGTAAGAGTTTAAAAAAAAATAGGAAAAGGTATAAGGCCCAATTATGGGTAGAGGAAAGCTCTTTAATGAGGAGAGGCTGTATCAGTGAGAGCAGAGGTATACTGAGGGCATAAGACACAATAATGTGCATTACTGGAAGGGGCAAGAGCACATTATTAGGGAGCATAACAGTGGCAGGAGGGCATAAAGTAAAATAAGTGTCATAGAGGAAGAAGGTACACTGATGGCAGGAGGGCATAAGGCGTATTAATTAGAAGGGAAAGGCACATTTTTGTTAGGAGAGGGTGCATTAATGGGGGGAAGGCGCATCAAAAGCAAGAATGCAAAAGGCATTCACGAGCAGGAGAAGGCTACATTTTTGGAAGGGGAGGATGTGCATGAAGGAGAAGGCTATATGAGGCAATGGGAAAAGGGTACATTATTGGAAGAAAAGAATGCACTCATTAACAGGGGGAAGGCACATCAAAAGGTGAGGGGGAAGTCCATTAATGGAGAGAAGGCATATTGCTAGGGGAAGGCAGAAGGCACATTAGTGGGCAGGGAAGGGAGCATTTTGGAGGGGGCATAAGTGGGAGAAAGGATATAAGGGGGATGGGAGGTTGGAGTCTCAATGGCAGGAGAGTACAAGGCGCATTAATAGGCTGTGGCAAGGGGTCCAGGGCCCTTCCAGCACGACCAGGTCGGAGTGGGGCCTCCTGGGCCTTGAGGATTGGCCCGAACGCTGGGCCGCTCTGAACCGGGATGCGCACCCTCCTCCTCTCCTTCTTCCTCCTCCTCCTCCCCTCCTCCTCACCTCCCCACCTCTGGCCTCCGCGCTTCCCCGCACGTACCGGATCCGCGCGGCCGTCACGGCGTTGCCGGTGTGCGCTCGCAGCACGGCCAGGAAGAGGATCCGCATGGTGCCGGCCAAGCACACGAGCTGCCCTGGCCATGGACCAGCCAGGCTACGGCTCCCGGCTCCGGGCTCCCAGCCCCGCCCCCCAGCCCCCAGCCCCACCTCCAGCCAGGTACCGCCCCCCCCGCCCCCATCCCCCACCCAGCCCACTCCAAGCCCAGTCTGTTGCTAGGAGACAGTGAGCACCTTGGAGCCTAGAGGAGCGTGCGGTTCCCCCCTAGGGTCTACCTCGGGCTCTGGGCGAGCTTCCCCTCCCACCCCCCACCCCCATCCACGGGAGCCGTGGGTACCAAGAGAAAGCATGAGGGGAAAGAAGGGGGAAGCTAAGGGAAGTGAACCAGGGATGCTCCCGGGCTCCTCAAGCATCACAGAGAGCACGAGCGGCCCCTAGTGCCAGGACAAGATGACGTGAGACTGAGGGATGACAAAGGGGCATCTCTAGCCAACTTATCTCCTGGTTCACCAGCATCCTTTGGCATTATCCACTCTTACCTCCGAAGTGTATCTCTCTCTCTCTCTCTCTCTCTCTCTCTCTCTCTCTCTCTCTGACATATACACATCTCCCTCTCTCAATATGTGTGTGTGTCTGTCCATCTGGATTTGTGATCAGGTGCTCCCATTTAAGAGAAAATTTAAAGCATAGGTCATAGGATTTAAGGCAGGAAAGGAACTTAATAGAGTCAGAGATCTGGATTCAAATTTTAATATTGCTACTTACTATCTTTATGACTTTGAGCAAATCACATAATTTCTCAAAGCCCTTGGTTCTTCAATAAAATAAGACAAAGAAGAGAAAGTCTGCAACAGGACAGTAAGGGGAATCAGGGGATTATATCCCTTTCATTTCTAAATAAATGATCAAACCCAAATCCATTACTTTACAGGAGATAGGATTTAGAGCTATTAAAAAAAAAGTGGTAGAACTAATCTAGTCCAATCTCATTATTTTATTGTTGGGGAGACTAAGGCCCAGAGGCTCAGGAACTTGCCCAAGACCAATTGCATAAAGATTATGCTATTGTTAATTCTTTTTAGTCCCTTCCAACTCTTCATGACCCAATCAGAGATTTTCTTGGCAAAGATACTAGAGTGCTTTGCCATTTCCTTCTCCAGCTTATTTTACAGATGAGGAAACTGAGGCAAACAGCACTAAGTAACTTGCCCAGGGTCACATGGCTAGTAAATATCTGATGCCAGATTAGAACTCAGTTAGGAGCCAGCCTTCTTCTTGAGTTGAGACTAAGCACTGTATCCACTGCGCCACCTACCTGCCCAAGCTTTGTACAGAATTAAACTTTGTAGAGAAAATGTTTCATGATATAAATTTAATATTTTAAGAAGTATGATCATCTATAATGAAAATCCTCGTTAGGAGAGTAAATTAATTTTCCACAACTGATTAAGCATCCATTCCCTAATGCCCTTAGTACTGTTTACCTCATCTTGGGTAGTCTTTTTGAACTCCTCAATTAACATATATTGAGGTGATTTTGCTGAACTCTGCCTTTCTTCTCTATTTTATTCATTGTTACTGGAGGGAAGGGGGAAGGAGGGGGAACAGAGGAAAAAAACAAACAAAAACAAAAACAATCCTTATCCCTCAAAGCACTTAAGTTCTATTGAGGAAACAATTTGTACTTAAACTAAAGACTAGAGATAAATTAGGCCTGTATTTAAAGTTTTTCCATTAAAAAAAAGACTTATCACAGCTTGAATTCTGCTAACAGTGCCTTTTAGACCTCTGGATCATCTTCAAATTGTTGCAAAGCCCAATAGGAGAGACTTTTTGAAGGAATATATTCCCCTCAAACTGGCCTGCTTTCTGGTCCCTTTAGGTGATATTCCATCTCCCTACTGATGGGTCTTTGCTTAGGCTGACCCCTGTGCCTAGAATGCCCTTCCTCCTCATCTTCAATGTGGGGCCTTTTCTGCCCCCCTTCTCCACACATACACGATAGAGTGCCCTCTCCATCTCCGTGATGGGGACCTCCAGATGCTCCAGTTTGCTTGTGTTAGTTAAATCTAGCCCCAGAATGCTATGGAATCCCCTGAAAAAGCTCTGTAATCACTTTCTATGGCAAACTTAGAGAAAGACTTGAACAAGAGTCAAACAGGATGAATGGTCTTGGCTGGGTTGTTTTCTGAATGACTGAATTACAAAAGCCAGATCAATGAGATTCCAGATCCATTTGGAGCATAATGGGACCCTTCTTTCAACCTTAGTGGATCAGGCAAAAATACTGCCCTGGGAGGGGACTCAGATTTGGAAAGGAAGGGAGAAGAGCCCCATTACAAATCTGTAGGAGAATTAAGATGATGCTATATTTTGTATTTACCTAGGTACTCCCTGCCCAGCCAATCCAACTACCAATAGAATGTAAGCTCCTTGAGGGCAGGTACTGTTTAATTTTTGTCATTGTTTGCATACTGCTTCACTCCGGACTCTAGGAGACTCTTAATAAATGTATGTGGTTCATGGTTTGATGGGAATATGATTGGGAATGCTGACTTTAAATGATCACTTTATTGCAAATAGTAATGTTCAGCCCAGTTCTGATTTCCCAAATTAGGAGGCACACCAGATAATGTAAAAGCAAGAGGTACTGTTTCATTGCAAGCTGGAGCTTGGGTCCCACAATGGAACGGGGAATGAGAGGTCTAGCCAGCTTATATACAGTTTGAGTTCCAGGAACTGGGGGGAGGACAGAAGGGGGGACCCTGGATGTTAACACATGCTTCCTATCATCCATTCACCAGATGTTACTGATCGGGGGTCTTTCCTACCATTCATTTGGTGTTGCTGTTTGGGGTCTTCCTGCTATTTACCAGATATTACTGGTTGGGGATTTTTTCCTGCCATTCATTAGGTATTGCTGTTTGGGGTCTTCCTGCCATTTACCAGATGTTATTGGTTTGGGGGGTCTTTCCTGCCATTCATTAGGTGTTGCTGTTTGGGGTCTTTCTGCCATTTACCAGATGTTACCGGTTGGGGGTTTTTTTCTACCATTCATTAGGTGTTGCTATTTTTATGAGCTCTTATACCCAGTCGCCTTCCAGGCCTAACAGTAATAATATGGAAATAGATTTTGATCAATGATACATGTAAAACCCAGTGGAATTGCTCATCAGCTCCCGGAAAGGGGAGGGAGAGAACATGAATCATGGAAACATGGAAAAATATTCTAAATTAATTAAATAGATTTTTTAACAAATTAATGCATGTGATTATTGAATGAATGAATAACACTAATAGTAATGCTCACATGTTTATTGCAGTTTAAGGTCTACAAAGCTCATTTCAGTTTCCCCATGAAGCTGGTGGTCTAAATAGCATTAGGAGGTAGCTAGGTGGCATCAGTCCTGAAGTCAGGAAAATATGAATTCAAATCCAGTCTCAAATGCTTCTCAGCCATGGAGACTTTGAGTAAATCACATTATCTGCCTCAGTTTCCTTGGTTATAAAATGAGGATAATCATTTACTCATATTGCTGTTGTGAAAGTCAAACATGATTATATGTGTAAAGCACAGTGCCTGGTGCATAGTAGGTACTACATAAATGCTTATTTATTACTCTTCCCCTTGTTAATCCCCACTTTCAAAACGGAGAAGCAGAGACTCACAAGAGGCTTGAGTTGCTCATGATCTTACTGCTAGAGAATGTTGGAGGCAAAATCCAAACACACATCTCTGACTTCTAGTCTAGAGCCATATTTGCTAGACATCGATGCCTTTCATAGGGAAGGGAATAAGTATTTATATATTACAATTTATATTACAATCATTATCTCATTTGATCTTCACCACAATCTTGAGAGGGAAATGCTATTATTATCCCCATTTTACAGTTAAGAAAACTGAGGCATCAGAGGATAAATGCATTGGTTACTAGGTCACACAGCTAGTAAGTGTCTGAGGTAATATTTGAACTCAGATCTTGCTGGCCCCAGGTCCAGAGTTCTATCACTGCACCATCTAGCAGTCTTCTTCTCTAATAGGGACAGGAAGTGTGATTTCACTGATATAGGAAACTTCTGGGTAAAGAATATCCTATTATCAATGTACTTTATAGTCTTCCTGATGTTTTAATTCTGAACTTGACAAACACCAAAAAAAGAGCATTCTGCAAATAAAGTAGAATGCAGAAAGAGAATTAAATTTGGAAATATGAATCTATTCTTTGCTGCTTTTTCTTTAACCTTATCTTCCAAAGGATTAGGTTATGGAGGTTAAGTGACTTGCCCAGAGTCACACAGCTTAAAAGTAACTGAGACCAGATTTGAACCCAGGATCTTCCATCTATAGGCCTGGCTTTCAATCCACTAAACCACCTAGCTGCTGCTGGCTTACTTTATTTTTTTTTTAAGTATATAATAGACACAAGCCATTTTCAAAACTATCCTGTTTGTACTTCCCTCTCAATTCTCTTCCTTCTTTCTTAATAAACAAAATTTGAGTTAGTAATTTTTAATTTGGATAAGATTATAGTTTTCCAAATATTGAAAAAAAAAGGCTAATGACAATAACACAGGGAAACATCATGGATATAGCTGACAAAAATCAAAAACTCCTCTGGGCTTATGGTATTAAAAAATATCCAAGATGTGGACCATTGTAGGCATATGGACTACAAAATAGATAAAAAGACAAAAGCAACAAAATGTTGCCTAAAACTGAAAAAAAAAGCTTATAGATGCATTCATTTTTTTTTCACTTACATAAAGAAACTCAATTTCCTTCTGTACATTTCTATGCAGTTTTTAATTGGGATGTCATCTTCAGCACTACTTATCTCTCCTCCAATCCTTCTGCATAAAAATAAAAACTGGGAGATTAATAACAAATAACAATAACAATAATAAATAACAAACAAATTTAAATAAAAACAAATTTAAATAAATTATTTATAAATTAATTAAAAAAATTTAAAAAGGGAGAAAACTCGTTACCAAGTATGCATAGTCAAATAAAGTAAATCCACCTAATGCCCATGTCCACAAAATATTTGCTTCCTTCTACACCTTGATGAATCAATCACCTTTTTGATATGAGATGGGAAACATATTTCTCCCTAAATCCTCTGATGATATGGTTGGTCACTGTCTTAATCTTGAATCCTAAAATCTTTCAAAGCAGTTCTTTGTATATTGTATATTCTCCTGGTTCTGTGTGTTTCGTTTTATGTCAGATCCAACTTCTAAGGATTTTCTGAAATCATTTCTTTCATCATTTCTTACAGAACAATAATATTCTGTTCACATTCAATCATTTCCCCCATTTAATGCTACCTCCTTAGTTTCCAATTCCTTTTTCCCCCCTTTTAATCCTTACTTTGAGACCAGAAAGTTGTTTGCTTTGTAGCTGTTCCCTTTCTATCCTCTCTTAATACCTCCTCCCTCATGCTTATCACTGGCCTCCCTACCCATATCCCTGTTGGATTTGATGTATTTCTACATTAAACTTGGGGGTATGTGTGTGAGTGTGTGTGTGTGTGCGAATGTTCAACTCTTCACTTCAAATATGAGTTAGGTTCAACTAATTCCTGCTTCCCTTATCCCTTCCTACAACTACCACAACTAACCACCAGTTTTATTTAACTCTGTATCTTCTCCAATGCCTCCTCCTCCTCCCTCGCCTTCTGTCTTTAAATCAATTCTATACTGTGTATTGGTTCTAAGGCAGAAGAGAGGTAAGGGCTGGGCCAGTGATGGAAAGGAAATGCTCCTCTGTCAGGCTGTTTCTAAGGCAACTCTTTCGAAGTTTCATTGTATTATATCCTACTCATCTTATTTGTCAGATTAGGAATAATGTCCCTGGGGGAATAAAACTTTGGGGGGGGGGCCCGCTGAGTAGCTCAGTGGATTGAGAGCCAGGCCTAGAGATGGGAGGTCCTAGGTTCAAATCCGGCCTCAGACACTTCCCAGCTGTGTGACCCTGGGCAAGTCACTTGACCCCCATTGCCTACCCTTACCACTCTTCCACCAAGGAACTAATACACAGAAGTTAAGGGTTTAAAAATATTAAAAAAAAAAAAAACAACATTTCAGGGGGCGGGCCATAGTTTGCCCCTTACTGTAGGCAATAAAGGTTAAGTGACTTGCCCAAGGTCATGCATATAGGAATCAAATCTACTGAGGTCAAATTTGAACCCAGGACCTCTGGTCTCTAGGCTTGGCACTCAATCCACTAAACCACTAGCTGCTCCCTCCTTCAGTACTTTCTAAAGTTATTAAGATTCTGAAGGCACACTTGTTTCTTCCCCCTTAGAATACTATCCTTTCATCATCATATAAACTCTCTCTATTCAAATAAATTTCCTTTTTAGATTTCCCTTGACTCCTCATGTTTGCATTTCAAAATTCCTAAAAAGATGTGACATTTTCATCTGGAATGCTTAAAAATCCCATATTCCATTCAAATTCCATATTTGTTTTCTTTGTAAACTCATACATAGCTCTTCAGGGTAAATTATTTTTCACTGTAAACCTCTATCTATTGTCTTTTGGAAGATTGTTTTCCAAGATCTTCACTAATTTACAACAAAAAACTGCCATATCCTGTGTGATCCTTGAGTAGGATAAAAATGACCACGCACCCCAAATTACAATTACAAACGTGGAGTCAGAGAGTGAGAGTAGAAGCAGCAGACTTTTATTCCTCCTCATGAGAAAGAGATAAATGCCCTAATGGCAAATGTTAGGCATGGGTGCAGATACAAACATTATATAGGTTCCTGACTCAAGACCTCCCCCTCTTAACCTCTGAACTGAGGCATTAGAGGTTAAGTGACTTGCTCAAGGTCATGCAGCTAGGAATCAAATCTACTGAGGCCAGATTTGAACCTAGGTTTCCCCCCACCCCTGTTCAACACCCCATTGTCTAGAGCCAGGACTTATGATCTTGGTGCAGAGTCTCCCCCAATCAAAAAACATAACATGATACATTAGCATGATATGTAACATGAGTTGATCATGAGCTCCCAGTAGGGCAATGGGAAGATAGCCATGTATTGGGAGTGACTATCTTAGCTCCTAAAGGTATGAGGAGATAAGGAGGTAGAATATCCTAATGGCTTTCATCCTTGAAATGAGATACAAGACCTCCCAACTCACTGGGTCTATAACAATAAGAAAATGTCCTTGAGGTCTTATTCTGTAAGCCTAAAGAGGCTAATCCCAGATAGGGGAGACAGTGCTGGGCTCAGGGGAGGGAGTAAGTGCAGAGGGTCGGGGAGGCATGGTAGAGAAGAGGAAGGGAGCAGCTCCACCAGAGTCCCCCTGCCCTTTTAATAACTAACTGCCAGGAAAAGCACGCATGCCCAGAGAGAAGTCTCTGTGTGCCATCTTTGGCACACATGCCGCAGGGTTGCCGTCACAGCCCTAGATCTTGGCTAGGACATCCCTGGGACTTTTCCTGTGGGGATTTGTTGCAAAGGGTGATAGGTAGATTCTTTCTATTTTCACTTTTTCCTCTGGTTCTAAAACATAGAAGTAGTTTTCACGTATTCCTTGAAATATAATGTCTAGTTTTGTTTTGTTTTAATTTTGGTTTTGAGTGATTCCAGTGATTCTTGGGTTACTACATGAGGTGGAAAAATATGATTCCAATATATATGGATCTGTAGATACACACATCCCTAGGCCTAATATCTTCTTAATATTATCTTCTTATCTTAACACGTCCTTGCTACTTGCTGATCGCCAGCCTCTCCACCTGTTGAGTTTGATGCATTTATAATGTGTATATTTATACATATGAATATGTATACAACATATGTGTATATATGTATGTATATACACATCTTGAGATATATTTATATCAGATACTTTACATTTTCTTCTGTATGTCCAGTCTTTTGATTTTATTCTAACATTTCTTTTTTTTTTTTTTTTTGGAATTTTTTTATTTTTAAACCCTTAACTTCTGTGTATTGACTTATAGGTGGAAGAGTGGTAAGGGTGGGCAATGGGGGTCAAGTGACTTGCCCAGGGTCACACAGCTGGGAAGTGGCTGAGGCCGGGTTTGAACCCAGGACCTCCTGTCTCTAAGGCCTGACTCTCAATCCACTGAGCTACCCAGCTGCCCTATTCTAACATTTCTTGCTATCTCATGGCACTAATGATTTCTGTGTCATACATTCTAATATTTGCAAGTAGGTGCCTGAGATCAGGGAGACTTATCTACCTGAGTTCAAATCTAGCCCCACATACTTATTACGCTATACCACGTCTTTCAGTCATTTAACCCTATTTGTTTCAGTTCCTCATCTAAAAACTGAAATGGAAAAGGAAATGACAAACCACTCTAGCATCTTGGTGAAGAAAACCCCAAATGGGATCACAAATTTGAAAACAATTGAAAACAACTGAACAACCAATTCTAATTTTCAAGCATTCTATCACTTTTTAAACTTTTACTATTTTCTATTCTTTTTTCTTTTTTTTTTTTAAGCCCTTACCATTTATCTTGGAATCAATACTGTGCATTGGTTCCAAGGCAGAAGAGGGGCAAGGAGTAGGCAATGGGGGTCAAGTGACTTGCCCAGGGTCACACAGCTGGGAAGTGTCTGAGGCCAGATTTGAACCCAGGACCTCCCATCTCTAGCCTGGCTCTCAATCCAGCTGCCCCCACTCTCTTCTATTCTAACCAATTTTCTCTACCCATTTTTTGTTGTAAGAGCAAAGTGTGAGGAAAGAGAATTTCTGCATAGAATGTTGCATGCTAGGAGCATGAGCCAAGAGCGTTGGGTGGAAATGGGAGAATTCTGGGAGAGATTCCTGGGGAAGTGGCTTTTGGATCAAGGAGCTCAAGGGGGAAGGAAGGAGATAAGCTTGCTCAAGATGATTCAAGAGCCAGACCTGAGGCTGGTGTTAATCCTGAAGCCTGTTTCCCTGCTAGCAGCCATTGTTACTATCAAGACCAAGATCACTTGTTCCTTGGGGAGTCAGGACTCTGATGTGGGAGCAGACTCCCCAACCTCTCCATCCTCACCTTGCCTTCCTAAGAGACCCTACCTAAATATATTTATAATATAGTAATAAGAGAGGAACTAGAGATAGAGGGAAGGGAAGGAGAAACTTTGGGTCGAAGCCTGAATTGGGATGGACCTTGGGGCTTAGATCCTTAGGGCTACCTCTGCCCATCATCCTCATCAACTACCCTGATTTATGCACAATAAATAAACAGCAGTCAGATAACAAGTTCCAGATTTATTCATGGACAAAGTGGGAAAGAGGATCTGAGAGCAATTGCTTGGCTGAAACCATCATAGAGCCAGACCCTCTGCAGAGTCATCGGCTGGCCAAGGAGGCTGTGGGCCGGTCTGGACAGGATCTCCACATACTTCAGCATTTGTGATAGCCTTCCCGCTGTCCTCTACAGCCGGCTCACGCTCTCTGGAAGTCCACCATTCTGGAGAACCCCCCCTCAGTTTGTCAAGTGTTAGTGGCACTTTAAGAGAAGGGTTGAGAGATTCAACTCACGGGGCCAATCTCTCTTTACCACCTAACCCAGTGATGGGCAACCTTTTGAGCTTGATGTGTCAAAATTCACCAAAAAAACGAACATCACTCGGGTGGTGTGTCACTTCGAGAAAAAAAACATAATTTCATGATATTTATAGTTTAAATAACAAAAATGTATAATTATAATATATAACTGTATTTTATAAATCAAAATAGATAAATTAATATAGGTAGAATAGTCATCTATAGTGCCCAGAGTGTCTACACTACACTACAGCAAATGTTTCATCCTCGGCATGCGGCCCCAAACTTCTCTGTAGGTGGCTGCATGTCATCGAAAATGGCTACGTGTATCATCATAGGTTTGCCATCACTGACCTAACCCCTCTCTAACTGGGCCATTAATACATTGTCCAGAGCTTTTAGTTTATCAAACTCTTTCATTTCTTCTAAATATTCATTGAAATCTTGTCCAAAATCAAGTTTTTTCTTTGAGTCTCTAATTGTAATGGTACTATTTTCTTATATTTTGTTTGTTTTCCCCCAGATCTATGATAATTCTTATTAATGTTCTACATTTTATTCTGCTTATTTCTTCAGTCTTAGTTCTTGTATTGGTGCTTTAGGCCAAAGTCATTCTCTGACTCCTGCTTCATTTTAGGGACTCTCCATGGTCTTGACCTTGGCCAACTGGGTCCCTGCGTTGGCTTCCTCTTTGAGGTGTCAGGGCCTTCTTAGAACTTTGAGGTTTAGAATGCTGAATTTTCAAGGTTCTTTATAGCATCTCAAG
This sequence comes from Gracilinanus agilis, assembly GCF_016433145.1. Taxonomy (NCBI): domain Eukaryota; kingdom Metazoa; phylum Chordata; class Mammalia; order Didelphimorphia; family Didelphidae; genus Gracilinanus; species Gracilinanus agilis. The sequence continues at coordinate 746,871,981 of NC_058130.1, forward strand.
ACAAGACTGCCTGGGGTGCCCCAATATGAGCCTTGATGCTCCTGGTCCCTTCCAAAATCCCCGTCGTTGAGTTCTGATATCACGGGGACTTTTCGGGTGAGCCCTTTTCCCTTGTTGCTTCTGTTTATAGACTTTTGCAGGCTACAAGTCTCATATCTGCAGTCACATTGGGAAGCTGACTCTTCATGACCCCATTTGAGGCTTTCTTGGCAAAGGTACCGCAATGGTTTGCCATTTCTTTCTCCAACTCCAACATTTGTAGATGAGGAAACTGAGGCAAATAGTGTTAAGTGATTTAGGATAAGCATTTCTGGGATCAGAAAAAGATTCCAATTTGTATCTCTATAGCACCCTAAGGTTGCCAAAAGCAATTTTTACAAGCAGTTTGCTAAGTATTATCATCCCCATTTTACAAATGAGAAAACTCAAGAGTGGAAAGTGACTCAATTCAAGGGCACACGGTTGGCAAAGGTCACAACCAACGTTCAAACTCAGGTGTCACGACTCTGGGTCCCTCCTTCTTTCTGCTGCCACAATTCCACTCTCTCAGTATTCCTTTTGTGATTTTTCTTGTCAGGGGACGGGAGAAAGGGGATAAACATCAATTAAGTGTCTAATATGCATAAGGCACTGTGCGAAATGCTTTCAAATATCATCTCATATGATCCTCAAGACAAACCCGTGAGGTAAGTCCAAATTTTTATCCCCATTTTACAGTTGAAGAAACCAAGGCAGACAAATATTCATTGCCCAAGAATACAGCTAAGAAGTGTCCGAAGCTAGATTTGAATTCAAGTTACTGAATCTCGAGGTTCTGTTGATTTGTCATCTCCTATATTACCTGTAAGATTCTTTGATAGAATTTTCCTCTTTGCTTTTGGATTGTTTCCTTAACAAGGTTATAAATTCTCCCTCCCCAATTCCTCCTTCTGCTTCCTCTGATTTCCTTTAGATCTTAGCTAACATCCTATCTTCTCTAGAAAACCTTTCCCAGCCCCCCTTAATATTCATGTCATCCATCCCCTAAAATTATCTCCAGTTTATTATACATATATATGTATATTCATATATGCACACACACAAATGCATATTATAGCAAATGCATATATATCACTCATTAAATGCATATTATAGTTATTGGAAATACTCATATTCTGATTTTATGTGAATATAGTTATTTACATGTTGTTTCCCCCATCAGACTATGAGCTACTTGGCAGCTGGTGGCTCAGTGGATTGAGAGTCAGGCCTAGAGACAGGAGATCCCAGGTTCAAATCTGGCCTCAGACACTTCCCAGCTGTGTGACCCTGGGCAAGTCACTTGACCCCCATTGCCCACCCTTACCACTCTTCTGCCTTGGAGCCAATACACAGTATTGACTCCAAGATGGAAGGTAAGGGTTTCACACACACACACACACACACACACACACACACACACACACACACACACACACAAAGTGTCAATACTAGTGAAAAAGGAAGCAATATACAGAGTAGATGTGAAATAAATACTATATTGGTTTAAAAAAAAAGACTACCAGCTACTTGAGAGCAGAGGCTATTCTAGTTTTTTGCCATTTTTTGTGTCTGTGCAAATAGAAGGCATTTAATAAATGTTGACTTGACTTGAAAGCAAAGGGAGTTAGTCTAGGGTCATGTCTGTAGCAAGTGCCCAGTGATTAAATAGTTGAAAGATTAAAGCGATTCATTCTTGTTTTGTTCACATTTGGAAAGGGATCAAAACTGGGTCTGGGGGCAGCTGTGGCTCAGTGGATATAGAGGCAGATCTGGAGATGGGAGGTCCTGGGTTCAATTATGACTTAGACTCTTCTTAGCCGTGTCACCTTAGGCGAGTCACTTAACCCCAATCGCCTGACCCTTACTGCTCTTCTGCCTGGGAACTCATACTTAGTATTGATTCTAAGACAGAAGGTTAAGGGTTTTTGTTTGTTTGTTTTTTAATTGGGTCTCTGTGGAAAAAGAGTATTCCAAACCTCAGGGAGCACTTTTTTCTGGATGAACTGTCAATCTCATCATCTCTTTCATAAGAGCATCACTTCTTATGGAGAGTGCTCTATGTAAGAGGGGAAAAGAATCAAAAGCCTGTTTCTCGCTGGTTTCATATTTTGCAACTGTTCCTGTTTCCAGGATATCTAAAATGTCTAGAGTTCTGGCACCGTGTTCTAAATGAGCTGATTTCTGTGGCTTGGCTACGCACGCACAGAAATCTCTTCCTCTTTTTTTTAAGGCATCTGAGGAGACAGTGACATTTTGATTGTCTTTTTCCAAAGTGTAGAAATAGTTACCAGATTTCTTCATATCATTCTACATCTAAAAACAGCAGAAATAGAGGGATTCACTTTCTTCATTCCTCAGATCACAATTTCAGAATTGCAAATTATTTCAGTCACTATTTAGTCAATTTATGTAAAAAATAAAAAGTATTTATTACGTAACTATGGTATGAAAGCACTATGTTAGGCAATTAGGGTACATGAACAAATAAAATTTTCCTTGCCCTCAAGAAGTTTGCATCCTACAGAAAGAGATGATATACAAATAGTGTTTGTGTATCCATATACATATAACATTTATGTATATATACACATATGTATCCTCAAAACCAATAGTATTTCTATATAATTATAATAAAATACAAAAAGCAATAATAGGGAAATCTCATTCCAAATAACTGCAAAAGGGCAGCTGGGTAGCTCAGTGGAGTGAGAGTCAGGCCTAGAGATGGGAGGTCCTAGGTTCAAATCTGGCCTCAGACACTTCCCAGCTGTGTGACCCTGGACAAGTCACTTGACCCCCACTGCCCACCCTTACCACTCCTCCACCAAGGAACCAATACACAGAAGTTAAGGGTTTAAAAATGTAAAAAAAAATAAATAACTGCAAAATGTGTAAAATATCTGGAGGTCAACCTAAGCACACAGAAGATTTGTATTGATTTAATTACAAAAGGATCCTAAATAGTTGGAGGTATATTCAATGCTCATGGCTAGGCTGAGCCAATATAATAAAAAAAATTAAAATACACTTTTAATGCTATGCCAATAAAATTATCTAGGGGATGATACTTCACAGTTAGGCGAACCAATGAATAGAGTACTGGCCCTGGAATGAGGAAAACTCATCTTCCCAAATTTTATTACACGTAATTATATCTTTTTTTTTTTAAAACCCTTACCTTCCTTTTCCATTTGGTCCATTCTACTATTCATGGAACTCTTTTCTTCATTGGATTTTTTTTTTTGCCTCTTTTTCTAATAGGTCAATTCTGTTTTTTAAAAAACTCTTTACTTTATTGGTTTTTTATGCCTCTTTTTCCATTTGACCAATTTTGCTTTTTTTTTTTTTTTAAACCCTTACCTTCCATCTTGGAGTCAATACTGTGTATTGGCTCCAAGGCAGAAGAGTGGTAAGGGTAGGCAATGGGGGTCAAGTGACTTGCCCAGGGTCACCCAGCTGGGAAGTGGCTGAGGCCAGATTTGAACCCAGGACCTCCCGTCTCTAAGCCTGGCTCTCAATCCACTGAGCTACCCAGCTGCCCCCTTAATTTTGCTTTTTAAGCTATAATTTTCTTTTGCATTACTTTCATTTTTTCCCCATTTTTCTTCCACCTTATTTGATTTTTGATTTTATTGAGATCTTCCAAGCACTTGAGACCAATTCCCATTTTTCTTTGAAGTTTCATATATGGTTGCTAGGATTTTACAGTCCCCTATTGACTCTGTGCTTGATTTTTTTCTTCCATAGAAATTTTCAACGGTTAGATATTTCTTTTGCTATTTGCTCATTTTCCCAGTCATTTTTTTTTTTTTTTTGGCCATGGCCTGGGAGCTGCTAATTCTCTTTCCTCTGTTGATGGTTTGCAGGACTCAGCATTTCAAGTTATTTTACCTCGGGGCTAAGTGCTTCACCACAGTGCAGGCTTGAAAGGACCAAGCACTCTGGATATCTGAACCTCACTGTGGGCTGGTGCCAAGGCCTGGGACTTTGAGGGGCAGGTATGGGATGTGGGGTGCTTTGTTGTTGGTATAGGTAAGGTCTCATGATCCCAAATTTGACCTATATCCAGGCTCAGAACCTGGCACAGTAGGTAGGGGGTGGTTGGCCAACACTTCTCTGTGTGCAGTTTTGCTTCTGCTTCCCCTTTATCCTGTGAAAATTAACTTTCTCTACCTACTTTTCAAGTTGTATTCAATAGGAGAGCTCTCCAACTCTGTCTTATTGTTGGTTTTTGACTCCTGTCATTTTGAAGTGCTTTTCAAAAGATTGGTTTGGAAGGATTAGTGGAGCAGTTTCAGCTTTTGCTGCTATTAAGCTGTCATCTTGACTCTGCCTCCCACATGCTTTTTTAAAAGAATATTTCATTCATTCATTCATTTATTTATTTTGCAATTTTTTCCAGATTATATATTGATACACTTTTCAATGATCATTTTGTGATCCATGTTCTCTCCCTCTCCCCTTCCTATATATGTATTAATAGCTTAAAACTTCACTAGGACTTTTGGAATACCCTGTATATGTGCAAGTAAAATATACAAATAGGAATATATATACTCTCTCTATTCATATATACTTTAAAATATTTTTATGTTTTATTGATATTCTTTATTTATAGTACCATAGTATCCTATGCAGTCCTCCCCTTTCTCCTTTCCTGAGTTATCCCAAATGCAAATAGTATATTTTTTAAAGAGGAAAAACATGTCAGCACAATTGATGAATACATTGAAAAATATCTGAAGATATGTGAAATTTAAATCTCTCATCTCCACCAGGGGGTAAGTTGGGAATGTTTCCTCATATCTCTTTATTCAAGATCCCTTTTGATCTTTTTTTGTTAATTTACTTTTAGTGTATTATTCTTTCCATTTATACTGTTATATTCATTATGTATATATTTTTCTTGACTCTGATGATCTTATTCCAAATCAATTGATTTAGATCTTTAAGTATTTCTTCATCACACATATCATTTCTCATAGCCTAGTAGCATTCAATTACATTTATGTGCTATAATTTGTTTTGCCATACCCCAATTGCTCAACATTTACTCTGTTTCCAATTCTTAGCTATTACAAAAAATGCTGCAATAAATATTTTGGAATATATGGAGATTTCTTTATCTTGCCATTCCCCAGTCTAGCTATCTAAACCAGTGATGGGCAAACTTTTTAAAGAGGGGCCAAAGGAAAGGAAATACTCATCTGTCAATCTGTTTCTAAGGCAACTCTTTCAAAGTTTCATTGTATTGTGTCCTGCTCATTGTATTTGTCAGATTAGGAATAATGTCACACAGCCAGATAGAACATTTCAGGGGGCCAAATCTGGCCCACAGGCTATAGTTTGTCCATCACCAATCTAGAGTAGCTGACTCAAAAATTACAGACTGGGGGGTAGCTGGGTAGCTCAGTGGATTGAGAGCCAGGCCTAGAGACGGGAGGTCCTAGGTTCAAATCTGGCCTCAGACACTTCCCAGCTGTGTGACCCTGGGCAAGTCACTTGACCCCCATTGCCTACCCTTACCACTCTTCCACCTATAAGTCAATACACAGAAGTTAAGGGTTTAAAAAAAAATTACAGACTGGAAAAGACAAGAAAAGAGAAGAAGAATAATCATACCATGATTGCATTAAAAATAACATCCACAAAATCAAGAGAAAAAAGCATCCAAGTAAAACAAATCCAAAGGGAACTCAAAAGCAGAGGATTCTTATATTAGCATACATATAATTTACATATTTTTAAACAATTTGTTCTTGCACATACTCTTTTATTTTTTCTTTAGTTTAATATTTTTTGTTGATGGTGGTGGTTGCTAAGTACATAATAAAAAAAAGCACCAAGGTTATAGACATTTTAGTCACTTTATTTGCATAGTCCTAAATTGCTTTCCAAAATGGCTAAACCAATCTACAGCTCCACCAACAAAGTATTAGAGTGCCTATCTTCCTACATCTCCTCTGACATTGATTGTTGCCATTTTTTTGACACTTTTGCCAATTTGTAGGATAGAAGATAAAACCTCAGGACTGTTTTGATTTGCATTTTTCTTATTATTAATGCTTTGGAACAATTTATTGTTGTTTTTAGAGCATTTTTAAAAATATGGTTGTGAATAGTTCTTTTGAGAACTGTTTGTTTATATCTATTGACCATTTGTCTATTGAGAAATGGTAGTTAGTCATATAAATACCTTATATCCCTCAACTGTCCCACTTTCCCAAGGCCAGTACTTACTCATTTTCTAGGAAGGTGTTGAATATTATGAAATTACTCAATCAGAAATCAACATAAGCCCCCTCCTTGAGAAAATCCCACCCTTTCCTTGGCCTTTTATGTGTTTTGAGTCCTAGTCACAGGGCTTTGCCCTAATGGAATCAATTCTCCATTGAAAAAAATAAATGTAGGTAATTGCACACAATACTTATTCTCTAATTATAGAATCAATAATAACAAATATAAATCAGTATACAGTAATGTTTAAATGCCCAGTAAAATATCTACTGCTCAGCTTTGCCCCAGCAACCTCTTCCAGATTCCAACAATGGCCAAGACAGATTGCCTATATATTGCTCTAAACCCAGGAGTTCTAAAACATGAAGACAATCCTCTGTAAACGTACTAAAGAGGTCAGGCAACACCAGAGTTTCCACTTGATGTTCAATCTCCAGTTTTTTAATTGAAAATGAAGAGATTACAGAACTGGAACTTTGGGTTCCTGCTATGATATGAGGAAATTGACATTGAGGGTCAATGAAATCATGAGAAATGACAAACTCTCTAAGGCATTGATTTTATAAGTCTCAGAGCTCCTATTTTTTGTGAGGATCTCTGCCATGAATGATTGATTGATCTCTTCTTGGCTCAATTATCATGGAAAATGTAGTAATAGTAGTAGTAGTAGTAGTAGTAGTAGTAGTAGTAGTAGTAGTAGTAGTAGTAGTAGTAGTAGCAGTAGTAGTAGCAGTAGTAGTAGCAGTAGTAGTAGTAGTGGTAGTAGTAGTGGTAGTAGTGGTAGTAGGCTCAATACATGGTCCTGAAGGAACTTTTTACCACCATCATGACTCTAATCTTGACTATGGTATCCTTCTCTGAGGGTAACAGCACACATCCTGTAACATCTTTTTCCCCTCCTCCCTAAGCAGTCACCAAACTTAGACCTCCCTTCCTCTTTTCTTTTTCTTGCCTTCTTATCGAACAGGGTTCAGGAGAAAGGAAGTTATTTTATTTACCTGCGTACCTATAGTATCTCCTTAAGAGAAGGTAAACTTTCTGGAGGACCAGGATGGCTTCACATTGTTTTTATGTATAGTTGATGCAATAATTTTTCTTGTTGTTCACTCATTTTGGTTGTGTCTGACTCTTTGTTGATCCCATTTGGAGTTTTCTTTTTTTTTTTTTTTTTTTTTTTTAAACCCTTACCTTCTGCCTTGGAGTGTATTGGCTCCAAGGCAGAAGGGCAGTAAGGGTAGGCAATGGGGGTCAAGTGACTTGCCCAGGGTCACACAGCTAGGAAGTGTCTGAGGTCAGATTTGGACCTAGGACCTCCCATCTCTAGGCCTGGCTCTCCATCCACTGAGCTACCCAGCTGCCCCCTTAGAGATATCTTTTAAAAATCTGTTTGGAAGCACTCTTCTCTTGTGTCTCTGTTTTTGCCTTTTGCAGTGGTCTCTTCTTCCTCTAGAATGGTGATTCCCAAAGTGGGCGCCACCGCCCCCTGGTGGGTGCTGCAGAGATCTAGGAAAGTGGTAATGGCCACAAGTGCATTTATCTTTCCTATTAATTGCTATTAAAATTTTTAAAAAAATTGATTTCCAGGGAGCTAAGTAATATTTTTTCTGGAAAGGGGGCGGGAGGCCAAAAAAGTTTGGGAACCAGTGCTCTAGAACTAACTATTCTGAGAGCAACTGTGTGAATTTAATATAAATTGTACCCTCTTATTCTTCTTGAAAACCCATCCACCTCACCCTTGGACTGAGCATGCGTGCAAAGGCAGGACGCCAGAGGTCTTCTTACTCATGTGGCATCCAGATGTGACATCCCAGTGTTGGGAAGGGGCTGCTGGAAGTCAGGACTCCAACCCAGATTGAGATTAAAATCTGTCTAATCAGAAAATCCCAGGAAGAATGGCAACAACTGGCTTTATAAACCGGTCACACAGGAAGCCGGGCTCTTTCTCCAGCAGGATTCAAGCTGCTCTCTCCCTTGTCTGGAGCATTTCAGGCGCCGGCTTATCTCACTGACTTGTCTCACAATCAGCCAGGCAGCCACTAGAGCCTTCAGTGGAAGCAGCTACCCCTCTGGGGCTTAGGCAAAAGCTGCTGGGAAGTAGGGTGGCCAGGGATCTTGGGGTCTCTCTACCTTACTCTGAATTATTACCATTATATTATAATTATGTTTATATAGAATTAATGCTATTAATTAACTAATAAATAAATCTATAGTGTCTCCAGAGAATTTTTAGTGTTACATGATCAAGTCAATCAACAAACACTTTATTAAATACCTTCCAGGGAAGTCAACGTCCAAAATGCTAGAGATATAAAAACAATGAATGAAACAATCTCAAACTTATAAGAAGTTCTAATAAGGGAGGCAGTAAAGAAATATTTAAGTATATAAGGCAACTCGATTAGGCAGCAGCTAGAGGGTAAGACTCGAGTTTGAATCCTGCCTCGGACACTTGCCAGCTGAGTGACTCTGGGCAAGTCCTTCACTCTTTTTCAGTCTCAGTTTCCTCATCTGTAAAATGAAAATAATACCGGTGCTCTTGAGGGATTGGGAGGATCAGATGATATAACATGTGGGAAACTTTGCAAATGATATAACGTGTGGAAACCTTTGCTCAAGTACTATATAAATGTTAGTTATAATAACATTTATTATGTTATATCATATCATATTTGAACATGTTGTATAATATTCTTATGTTGAACATAATAGTTGAATATAATTTGGGAGGGAGGTAAATAGCAGCTGAAGAGGCAGCTAGACGGCACAGCGGATAGGGTGCCCTGCCAGAAATCAGGAAGACGGATCTCCTTGAGTTCAAATCTGACCTCAGACATTTGCTAACTGTGTGACCTTGGGTGAGTCACTTTACCCTGTGGGCCTCAGTTTCCTCAAGCACAAAATGAGCTGGAAAAGGAAATGGCAAACCACTCCACTGCCAAGAAGATCCCAAAAGAGGACAGTTTTTTAAATTTTTTTTCTTTATTTCCCAAAATTGGTTGTTATTGAAAGAATTCCACAAGAGAAGACACTGTGTCTTCCACACTCACACCCACCCTGTTCCCATCACAGAGAACACCAGGGCAGGCATGGAAAGCACAGACAGGGATTTACAAAAGCAAACACCCCCCTCCCCTGCATGAAGGAGATCAAAAAGCTTCATAAAGAAGGTAGTACGTTATGTAGAATGGGGATTCAGTGACAGAGGAGGGAAGGAAACCTATTTCAGGCATAAAGGAAGTCAGTATAAAAGCAAAGAGATATAAAATAGAGGGTTGTTTTTAGAAACAGGGAAGCCCGATTTGGCCAGTGTCACATAGGTCTGCCTTGTCATAGGAGAAAACAGTCTGATAACTTTTTTTTTTTTTTGGCCTTTCTTTGCATTCCCAGAGCTTAGCTCAGTTCCTGGCACATGATAAGCATTTAATAAATGGTTGTTGACTGATTGACAGCTAATTCATTTGATCGGATTAGTTGTCAGTCAGTCAACAACCATTTACAGAAGCAAACACCCCCCTCTCCTGCATGAAGGAGGTCAAAAAGCTTCATAAAGAAGGTAGTACTTCATGTAGTATGGGGATAGAGAAGGAGATGGAGGAAACAATCTTTTAAAAAAAAATTTAGGGGGCAGCTGGGTAGCTCAGTGGATGGAGAGTCAGGCCTACAGACGGGAGGTCCTGGGTTCAAAGCTGGCCTCAGACACTTCCCAGCTGTGTGACCCTGGGCCAGTCACTTGACCTCCATTGCCCACCCTTACCACTTTTCCACCAAGGAGCCAATACACAGAAGTTAAGGGGTTAAAAAATTTTTTTTTTTAAATAACCCTCACTTCTGTCTTAGAATGGAAGGCAGAAAAATAGTAAGGGCCAGGCAAGTGGAATTAAGTGACTTGCCTATGATCACAATTAGGAAGTGTCTGAGCTCAGATTGGAACCCAAGTCCTTCCGATTCCAGGCTCAGCACTCTATCCACTGTGCTATTTAGCCGCCCCAGAACTATATCAATTATTAAGAATCTCCTATGTGCCATATCCTGTGTGCTAAGGGCTTTCCAAAACCAATCTCATTTGTAGGAGATGTTCAAGGGGTTTTAAAAAAGAGAGAGCCTGAGTAGGGATGTGTGTCTCCAGGGAAGTACCAGAGCCCACCCAGGAGAGAATTGGGGAATAAATGGACCCTTTCACTGTCATTTACTAAGGCATCAATTATTTACTAAGCATCTTCTCTGTGTCAGGCACTGGGCTGAGCCCTGGAGGATGTACAGAAAGCCTCTCCACACACACACACACACACACACACACACACACACACACACACACACACACACAGACACAATCTAACCCCCAAACAAGCAAACAAGAGACCCAGCACTCCAGAATCTCTTACCGCCACTCAGTTGGTTCAGCAAAGAGAGCCTGTGCCCACTCGAGACGAGCCGCCCGAGAACCTCGATCAGGAGGCTTCTGAAGGCGGCATGAAAGGGTGTAACACGCACAAAGTGTGTGACGAGGTTCCCGTCTCTTGGCATGAGGGCAGAATGCATCTTCCATGAAACTATGAGCTATTCTTTTCTCCCCCAAGAGGAAGTGTTGCCTAAGAGCCACAGGCCACAGCTGGAAGGACATGGTAATCCCCAAGGATGATTGGAAGATCGGGATTTATCAGACAAGGATTCAGGAAAAAACTTCAAGGTTAGACGTGACCCTCAGGGCTCCTCTAGTTCAGAACCGAAGCGAGATTTCCTTCCCAACATACTCCCCAAGAGTGGTCATCCAGCCTTGGTTTGAAGACGTCCAGTGAGGAGGAAGTGACCCCAGCTTCCCCTTGGGGACGGCTTCATTAAACAGTCAGCAGGCCTTTATTCACCCCTTAAATGGATTCTATGTGCTTCAAACTTGGGGACACAAAGAAAAGCAAAAGCAGGACCGCTGCCCTTACTTACCAAGCTCACATTCTAACCGGAGAGACAACATGCCAATAACTATGTACGTCCACGATAGGTATACATACAGTGGAAGTGGACGTCATCCCAGAAGGAAGGCACTAGCACTGAGGCAGGACTGGAAAAGTTCTTGTAGAAAGTAAGGTTCGAGCAGTCTTGATGGAAGTCAAGGGAAGCCAAGAGGCAGAGAAGGGGAGAGGGAGAACTTTCCAGGCTTATGGACGAGAGCCAACGAAAAAGCACAGTCAGGAGACACATAGTGTTGGGTTGGGGAACTGTTGTTGGATAGGAGTAAAGTGGATTCTGTATTTTATTCTAGATTCATTAGTGAGCCACAGGAGTTTGCTGAAACATTTTGAAATTCTTGAGAGGCAGGATTTCTTCATTTTAAACTAATTTATTTTAATCGACTGCTCAAGACCATCTAAATGGGTCAGTTGGCTCCCTCCGTAATCCAAATGGACACCAAAGAGAATGAGCAGGGCAGAAGAACAGGGCAAAAGACCCTGAACGGCTCTCATTCAGACCTTATTTACCACTTGTGATCTCATCACCCCGTCCCTCCCCTGGATATCCCACCACCTATGTGATTGATAAATAGCCACTGAGGAGGTAGACTTAAGACTCCCCAATTCCTTCCTCATTTCTTCATCCCAGGAAGAAGCAGGTCTCTGTCCATAGAATAAGCACCCCCTGATAGATCTTGGGACCAAAGCCCCCCCCTCAGCCTAGTCCCAGCCTGAGACCAAAGCACTCCCTTCCCCCTCCTCCCAGCATCTGTCCAAACCTGAGACAGAAACTGCCACAATAGTAAAACCTGGCAGGACACCAGGATATCCTTTTCAGCCCCAGACAAATGACTTTCTGTATCACTGACCATCACGCCTGAGAACTTCCCACTCCCATGAGACCGGGGTCCCCAACTTTCTTAAGGCTGTCTAATGAGCTTCACCCAAGTGCCCCAACTTTGCCCAATAGAGACAATCCAGATTACCTCATCCCAGACCACCACCCTATAAAAGATTGCCCTCTTCCCCACTCAGGTGTGGTCCCCTAACCATCTCCCCCCCACTTTGTTCTCCCTTCCTAAACCCCTTCCTTTCCCACAATAAAGCCTTGTTATATTACTCAGACTCTATGACACAACCCCCCACCCCAACAACAGGTGGCCAGGTAAATCCAACAAAATTGGAGAGAACATTCTTAATCAGGGCTCACCAAGGCTCCCAGCCCTACCCTTAATCCTGTTATCCTTTTAAACTTTAAACCAAAGAAGGGAGGACCCAACCTATTTCATAATCTCGGGGAGAAATTGTTTCAGCTTGACCTTAGAATCAAGCTGTTCTTAGGAGGAAGCTAAGGGGAAAATTATTCCACAAAAATATCCCAATTTAGTATTAATTTCACACATTGCTGAGTAGTTGAAATAACACAGTCAGACCTTTGCTTTGGGAAGATGACTTGTGATAGCATGCTTCAATCTGCCCCCTTTTCCACTCTCACCATTTAGCACTGGTTATGCCTTCTGAGAGAAGGCAGAACAAGCCTATTTCCTATCCCAGGTATCTTGTCCCATCTTGGTCTTCAAGTCATGTTTGGTCATTTCAGTTGTTTCTTAACTCTTTGTGAGCCTGTTTAGATAGGAGAGTGATTTGCAATTCTTTTGCCAGCTCATTTTACATATGAGGAAACAAAGGCAAACGGGCTTAAGAGATTTGCTCAAGGTCACATATTTAGTAAGTGTTGACACCAGATTTAAATATAGGGAGATGAGTCTTCATGACTTGGAGCCCAGCACTCCATCCTATGCTCTATCCTGCCCCTCATGGTCTTAGAATCTCAGAATTTCTGAGTTGAAAAAGAACTGAGAGGTTTTTCTAGTCCAACCTATACAAGATTCTTCTCTAAAACATCCCTGACTTATCCACATCCAGAGAAAGAACTGTGGGAGTAGAAAAGCAGAAAAAAAAAAAACAGCTGCTTGATCACATGGGTCTATAGGGATATGCTTGGGATACTGACCTTCAATAATCACTCTATTGCAAATAGTAATAATATAGAAATAGATTTTGAACAATGATACATGTAAAACCCAGTGGAGTTGCTCATTGACTCTGGGAGGGGGAAGGAAAGAGGGGAGGGAAAGAACATGAATCAGGTAACCATGTAAATATTCTTAATTAATTAATTAAAGGATTAAAAAAAACTAAAAACTAAAACATCCCTGACAAGTGGTCATCCAGACTTTGCTTGAAGTTTTTATTACTTCTAGGATAAAATCAAACTTCAGATTTCAGTGGCTTGATTTCTTCCTCTTTCTAAAGGCATCTGAGGAATTCCTCCCGAATCAAATTTTTCCCCTCTGAGATAGCACTAATTATTAGTCTTTCCCATTATCAACCCTAAATATGTTTCTTCTCAATTTCTATCTATTGCTCCACCTTTAGAGCCAAGCAGAACTCATAAATATTCTTTTTTTTAAAAAAAAAAAAAGAAACCTGGTTCCAGAATTGAATATAATTTTTCAGATATTATCTGACCAGTGAGGAATACAATGACTTGAACCACCTGTATTTTAAAGCATTAGAAATAAAGTTAATTTTGCATTACTTATGTAAAAGGGAATTCTTTGCTCTACTTGAATTTGCACTTGTGAAAAGGAATCCTTTATTCTCTTTGCCTAGTTGGAGTTCTTTGCTTAACAATAACTGAATCAACACAAGCTTGAACTAGGTAGAAGAGCTCACCAAACCACTTAGTGAATTCACATCCTACGGAGTGCTAGGTGAGAAGCCAACAAGATACTTAGAGAGTTTCACCTTTTTTTTCTAACTCAAACAGTCAGAAACTTGTTCACACTCTCAGAAAGTATGAACCCTTTTGATAAGTATTCACCCCTCCAGAAGATGTGAACTAGTTCCCATGGACACTTCCCCCTGGGCAGTGCTAGACAATTTGGAAACTTTGATTGGCCCCTGTGAAAAGGAGAGGAGACAAGAAATCACCATAAAGCAAGCCCTGAACTCAGTCTCAAAGATTTGAGTCTAGTGGAGAGTGAACTCCAAGAAGAGAATCACTCCAAGAAGGAAGTCGGCTTCAAGAAGAAGGTTGAGTCAAAGAAGAAAGTTGGCCTCAGGAGTTACCTTCAGCTTTAGTCATTGTCTTGACCTGCCTCTTGGAGGGAACTTGGGTGAGTGAATAGCTGGATTTCCCTTCCTGTCTTCTGGAGAGAGTTTAATTCTAATTGAAGGTTAACAAGTCCTGGCTGAGCCAAGCACTGGAACAATATTTAATTAGATAGGTTAATGTCTTCTCTACTCTTTTGGATTTCTCTACTTTCACTCTTTCCACCTCTTTTATAAATAAAAGATATATAATTTTCATATATTTAGCCAAACCATTAATTTTAACACTTACACTTTTTCCATGGTTGTCTCAGCCACTATGAATAATTGGAGGCTCATTGAACATTTCTCACTTTCATCACATTTGCAGTGGAAGAAGTGCTGAATAGAATCAGAAGACCTGGGTTCTAAACCTGGTTCTGCTATATCTTACCAATGTGACCTTGGTGAAGGCCCTTAACTTCTCTGGTCTTCTATATCTTCCTTTATAAAATGAGAAGGTTGAATTCTAAGGTACCTTCAGGCTCTAGTGCTAAGATCCTCAGAGAGCTTATCCTTTCCCTACCTGATTGTCCTAGAAGGGAGTGATCATGTCTCTCCAAATACATCATCTTTCTGCTTCTCTTATTTAGGCTAATATCTTTAATTCTTTCTACAGTTCCTCATATGGCATGATCTTAACACAGTTCTTCACATAGAAAAAAAGTCTAAGAAATGTTTTTCATTTATTTTTGCATTTATTCAATCATTTTAAGATCTTTTGTCATATTGGGTTTCCTCTTTTGGATGCTATATAAACATATTGATATAGCATATTAATTCATCATCACTATTATTACTATCACTAGTATTTATATAGCAGTTTAAATTTTGTAAATCATTTGATAAAATTTTATCACATTTAATTCTCACAACAACCCTAGGAGGTAGGTGCTATTATCCTAATTTTATAGACAGAGGTTAAGTGACTTGTCCAGGATTAAATAGCTGATAAGTTTCTAAGCAGGACTGAACTCAAGTCTTCCTGATTCCATATTCAGTTCTTTAGCTACTGTATCAGAATACATTTTCCCATGGGAGCAATGTCATAAATGTAGATGAGGGTCCCAGGTTAGCCCACTAAAGCTCAATACAACTCAAAAACATGTATAAAGTACTTGCTGTGTGTGAACCACTGTACAACTGATAACAGCTAATATTATTGTTCCATAAGAAATGAATGAATGGGAAGAATTCAGAAAAAAGTTTGGAAGATATGAGCTGATCAGAGAAAAGTAAGGAGAACCCTGAGAACAATTATGATGACTCCATTGGACTTGGAGCTTCTTGAGAGCTGGGACTGGTTTTGTGTTTCTTTGCATCCTTAGCTATGTGTCTGGCACATAATAGGTACTTAATACATATTTGCTGACTTGACTCCAATAATGAAAAGAAAAAGACAAATAATAAAACTCTAATCCAGGCAATGACTAAGCTTGACTTCAAAGAATTGATTGGTATACAGTATGTCCTTTAAGCAAAGAGGTGATCCCCCTAGATGTTAAATGAATCATACCTTAACAGACGTGGCCAATATGTTTGCTTATTTTACTTAGGTATGCTCTTTATTATGGAAGCAGTTGCTATGGGGAGAAGAGTGACTTTAAGAATGTTATAAAGAAATTGGGTAATCTTACTCAGGTCTCAGGCAATTTGGGTAGTGAGGAGGGATAAAAGGGATATAGGAGATTTGGAAGGGGAATGAAGGGGATAGTTGAGTGTAGGAAAGGGATGAGCGAGGTAGTATATAGGAAGGTAAGGGAATGACAGGGAGTATACAGGAGGGCACCTTAAACATACTTATTCACTGAGGCTAGAGATGAACATTTCATCATGAATCAGAGGATACTGAGGAAATAGATTGAGGTTCTTCAATCAGGGAAGGTATCTCTAAGGTACAGGGGGATTGGGCCAGTCAAAAATGTTTTATATCTGGATGAAGGGCTTCTCTTGCTAATTTCTAAGTCCCTTGAGGGAGGAGACAAAAGGGTTCCTCCCTACCAGTGAAACTGATGGCTGCAGGAAGTCTCAGGTAGGTACTTCCTGCCAAGATGGATGCCTGCGGTTCCCTCAAGAAATAAAAAGAAAATAATTCCTTCCCTCTTCAGCTTTGATACAATGATTCACCAGAGGCTTTGAGTAGGTAACAAAGGGGATTTATTAATGTCAGCAATAATCAGAAGGAGAAAGGGGATTAGGGTTTTGTAACAGCCACTAGGAAGAAAGCTGATGGTGGGGGAAGGGTCACAGGAGGGGTTAGACTGAGAGAGCCTGCTCTCCCAGTCAGGAAGATTTGACTGTCTTAAGGTAAAGCATTTACTAGATCAATAAAATAAAGGATAGCTTGATTTAAGGATGTCCTACTTGCCTACAGAAAACTAAACCCACGATATCTTATCACCAAAACCCCCCTTCCTCCCAGGGCCCAAAGGGAAATTCAGGGAAAAATAGCAGGGATGTAATATGGAGAGGTCAGGGAGAGGTCCAGAGAAATCAGCCAGATCCAAATACCCCAAAAGACAGAAACACAGGCCAAGGCATAGCCAAAAGCAGAGCCAACAGGCAAAGCCAAAGCCAGAAGGCAAAAGCCTCGTCAGTTGGAACTTTAGCCCTATTTATAGCCTCAGGCTCCAACTGACTTTCTGAAAATTCTAAACTCCTAACTGCCAGGGCTGCTTACAGTTGAACTTAGCAAAAGCAAAAGCTTCTGTAGCATACTTGCATTACAATCTTCTCATTTGACTTTTGGAAATTTGCACCTTGCAACACTTCCTGGTTGCTAAGATCTAAAGGGTTACTACTCTTATTCTAAGTTAAATTCTAACTATGCTTTTATCCCTATCTAAGTTTTGCAAAATAACAAAAGGGTTACTAACTCCTAAACTATGCTAAGACTAATCTAAGTTAAAACTAAGATGGATTATGGGAAAGGCATAGGAAAGAAATGGGGTTCCAAGTTTTGCAAAAATTTTTGAACAGAAAGGAAAAGTAGATTAAATGCAAACATTCACAAACAGTTTTAAAGTTAACATTTGCTAACTAAAACTAAGTAATAAATTCTATGTGCTTATCTAATTTCATGAACTCACAACAAAAGTATCAATTAAGAAAATTTCTGCTGTAAAAGTGGAATTTGGGAAATGCCATCTAAAAGTATATATATATATATATATATATATATGCATATATATATATATATTTTCTATGGACACGTGGGAACTATCAAACTACATTTCCCGTGGTCCAACAGGTTTCCAGTTCTGGTTCTTTGGGTGTGGGAATACCTGCGTCACCACTCAGAGGACAGTTTAAATGGGAGGAGAATCGAAAGTAAGCCCTCTTGGCTAGCAGGCTCGGGAGAGATGAGAGGTAACAAAATGGAGTCGGCAGTTTTGAATTCTTACAAGCGCGTGGTCTAATGACTTTATCAATCAGCATGGCTTTAATTAAAATAATAATTTCTATATTTATATCAGCCTTTATTATTTTTTATCTTAATACTGCAATCTAAGCTTCTAAATTCTAATTCACTTTCTAAAGTTAGTATATGAACATGTTAGTACACTTATGTCTATGTTAGAAACGTTAGTAAGAATAAGTAAGACTAATATTATTTGTAAGTCTTTTGATTAAACTATAGACTTAAGCTATATACAATATTTACAAGAAAGTTTAGAAAATTCTGTCCCTGTTCTAACTTATCAGACTAACTAACTGTCCCTGTATGTTAGTAAAACTTATTGCTAAGGATTAGTAAGCAAACATTTACATATTTACATTTTTACAAGAAATGTCAGGTGATTTGAGTAGGTGTCTGAACCAAAGTAAGAGGAAAACTCTATGCTAAGGCAGACAAGCTCTTCTCGCTTAAGTGTAAATTAGTATTTCACATGTAGATGTGAAGTCAGAAAATGTTCTATGTGTTGTCTAGTATGACCTACCCGTGTAATGAAGTGTTACATACTTACTCAACTGGAATTCTTCTGCAAATTGCATGTATTGCGTGGATGGAATCTAAAGTGTTGGGTGCAGTGAGAATTCTGTTGGGGTGCAGGGAGAATTCTGGTAAATGCATGGGTCCACTGCTGATCCGATGCTCCTCTTCACAGTGTGGTTATTGTCTCATACACCAATTGTGTAAATGGTCACAGTTGTCTTTCGTCTGTAGTGTCTTTTGTAGTTCTCGGGTTTGCTGTCCTTGTGATGATCTGTGAAGTCAGCAACGTCTTCCTTGTGTTGTTTGATGTTATTCTGCTCTTGTCAACTTGCACTGGAACTGATGTTCTGTTGTGTTGACTTGTGTCAGGAACAAAGTTCAAATGTCCATGAAACATGATTTAAGTTTTCTTCTTTCTTTTTCTTTGCAGTTTAATAAAGATGATTACAGGTAACAAGAATTTGTGATAGTCTTTTGTATTTTCATTTATTTGTCGATGTCAGTTTCTAGGTCTTGGATTGATTGCAAATCAAATGTTGTGTCTTCTTCTGCCGCTGATTCTCGTTCATTGTCATAATTGTTTATGGATGATTCATCCTTGCATTACAGGAAGGAATAGGAATTTAATATAAAATGCATCAATAAAACATCTTTTAAAAAGTTAATATATATACAGTAACAATAATGGTGTACGATGATCACCTGTGAATGAATTATTATCAACAATGCAAGGATCCAGGACAACCCCAAGGAACTCGTGATAAATAAAGCTATCCACCACCATAGAAGAACAAAGTTTGAATGCAGATTGAAGGATACCATTCTTCACTTTATTTCCCCCCATGAATTTTTCTCTAATGTAAGTGATATGTCGTTTCACAAATGATAAAAATGGAAATATATATTGTAGGATAACACATGTTCAATCTATTCCAAATTACCTATTGCCTTGGGGGTTGGGGGCTAGAGGGAGAGGACACATGGGAAAATGTCAGAAAATGCTCATTAAAAATTGTAGCAATATGAAATCTTGAAAAAATTAATTTTTAAAAGTTATGATGTCTGAAAAATTCATCACCTTGTGACCAGTGTTAGAGTTATACTTGCTGACCTTCAAATTCACTTCCAACTCATTAAAAATTATAGCAATATGCAATCTTGAAAAAATTAATTTTTAAAAGTTATGATTCAGAAAAATTCATTGCCTTGTGACCAGTCACAGAGTTAGTTATCTTTGCTGACCTTCAAATTCACTTCCAACTCTAAATCTATGATTGGTCTTCTTAAAAAGGATCTCAGAGAGTAGATGCACAATCGTTTTCTATCAACACTTGACACCTTTCCATCCTGGTAAGATCTACCCACACTTATACTATAGGGTGAGGCATGAAAAGAGGACTTTACTGGTCAATTTTTCACATAACATCTGTAAAATGTGTATAAAGTAAAATAGATTTTTTTAGTGTTTTTTCCCCCTGCTATCAGTATATATTTGCTTTGGATTTTTCCCTTATTTGAAGTTGCAAAGAAAAACAGGATTTTATTTTCTATCCTGTGTAAAAAAGATGTCATTTGCCAGAGAGAGCAATGTAACATATTGACTTTAGCAATGGCTAGGTGATAAAACCCCATCCCTTGGCATCTTTCATCATATGTGGATTTTACTTTTATAACATTAATAAGTGGAACACTGTACTCCTTTATTGCTATCACGGTTTTCAATCTCTGAATCATTCATCCTTCCCATAGTGCTGACTGTAAACGACAATGCATGTGTGTATGTGATAAAGAAAACTCTGAAGGAAAAAAGATATATACAGAATTTTACTTTATGAGTGAAAATTCCATCAAACTATTTTTTTTAAACCCTTAACTTCTGTGTATTGGCTCCTAGGTGGAAGAGTGGTAAAGGTGGGCAATGGGGGTTAAGTGACTTGCCCAGGGTCACACAGCTGGGAAGTGTCTGAGGCCGGATTTGAACTTAGGACCTCCCATCTCTAAGCCTGGCTCTCAATCCGCTGAGCTACCCAGCTACCCTCCAACAAACTATTAAAAAAAAAACAACAACCCTTTACCTTCTGTCTTAAAATCAATATCGTGTATTAGTTCTAAGGCAGAAGAGTGGTAAGGGGTAGGTAGTGAGTTTAAATTACTTGTCCCGGGTCACACAGCTAGGAAGTATCTGAGGCCAGATTTGAACCCAGATCCTCCCTACTCCAGGCTTGGGGCTCTTTCCTCTGTTCTAGCTAGCTGCCCCCAACAGACTATTTCTTATCATAACTTGAATTCCACATGACTAGAAACTGGCCCATTTGCAAATTTAGCAATACTGAGATACTGAACCTCGACTCCCTCCCTTTCTTATTTGAGTGACTGAGCAAAATAGTCCACCATTCCCACCAACAGCAATATGCAACATTTTGGATGAGTTGAAAAATGGAGTGAGACTGAAGAAGGTAGGAATAAGGGAGAGCTTAAATACAGAAGGAAGGAGCTATGAGAGAAGAGGAATCTAGAGACCAGGAGCTGGGGAGGTTTATCTTGGTATCCAGGAGAGGACTTGGAAAAATTGATGAATTTTGGATATTGATGGAAGAAAGAGTAGCTTTGATCTGCTTGACCCTCAAAGGCAGCATTGGGAAGGAAAGAGTAGAATTTGTTGAAAGAGAAATTTAGGTTTAATATTTTAACATGGAAAAGTAGAGTTAGCTACCTGGAAGGGTAGTGGGTGCCCACTCATGGAAGGTCTTTAAGTGGGAGATCAGATGACCATTTGGGAGGTATGCTATGATGGATATTCTTGCCCATTCATTTATCTGTGCATTCAAAAAGCATTTATTAAGCACCTACTATATATTGGACTCTAAGAGTACAGACAAAAATAGAAATACTCCTTGTCCTCAAGAAACTTCAATTCTACTGGGGAAAAATAAGCCTTTGGATCATAGGATCATAAATCTAAGGCTAGAAGGGATCTCAGAGTCCATTTGGTCCAACCCTTTCATTTTACAGATGAGGAAATTGAGAGATTATGTAATTTCCCCAAGTTCCTCTAGGTAGTAAGGATCAGAGGTATGGCTTGAGATCAAGGTTTCTCACTCCAGAGTCAGGACTCTATTTTGCTACACCTTCTCTTAAGGTAGAGGTAGAATGTCTTCTGAGTGTGCTTACTATACTGGGTTAGCTGTTCACGTTTGGAAAATATGGCTTTGGGGGCGGCTAGGTGGCTTAGTGGATAGAGAGCTAGGCTTGGAAATGGGAGATCTCGGGTTCAAATCTGGCCTCAGATACTGCTTAGCTGTGTGACCCAGAGCCAGTCACTTAATTCCAATTGTCTAGACCTTACAGCTCTTTTGCTTTGGAATCAATACTTGATTTCTAGTCTATGACAGAAGAGAAGAGTGCATTAAAAAAAATATGGCTCCAACCTCTCTTCCCACTATCCCTTTGTGTGAAGGAAATTTATTCCTCTGGGGTGGCCACTCGACCTCCCCACCCATTTGATCCAGAAGCCAAGACTGTGCAAAGGAATCACTGGGTAAATTAAGTCACTTGAAGTCTACATGAGTCTACATGAGTTTGCATCACCTACATCACCTAGCATGGGTCACAGGACTGACCTACAAACTTGATCTGGACATGACTCTGAATTTGACACAGAATTGAGAGAGAAGATTAAACTGAAGATGGAAGAAGTGTTCTCTCTTGTCTCTGGTGACTATCAAGGGGAATTAATTGCCTCATGGTAGTTAGATTAGGCTATTTTCCTACCTATTTCTCATCTTTTACTTATCTAAGTGATTCTAATAAACTTTTTAAGTCCAGGCTCTGAATTTGAATTCTTACGCTTTCCTCCTCTCCTCCCACACCACCAGTTACAGGTCATCACGTCATATGAGCTCAGAAGCTATAGATGAGTTCCAAAGCAGTTTAAGTTAATTTATTCCAAGAATCAATAAGTATATTTTTAAGTAAAGCGACTGTTTTTCTGTATACTTGGGATCTGAGTAAATCATTGTGATGGATATAGGAATCCCTCAAGAAAATGACTTACCCAAGGCTACCCAGCTAATAAGGGAACTCGAGCCATTTGAATCTGGATACAGAATTCTTTTTCCTTCTCCCATAATTTGAAGCACCTCAGATGGAAAAGGCCTTTTGGATTATGTGAGTTTTGTGCTTTAAAAACACCTTTGGGACTAATATAATGATTTAATTATTTCTATTTTATTCTTTAAAAAATAAAACTGGCTTCTCTTTTAAGTTTTTTTATTTATTAAATTTTTAAACCTTTACTTTCTCTTAATAAAAAAACTAAAACAAAGTGCAAGGGCTAGGCAAATGAGGTTAAGTAACATGACGGGTCATACAGCTAGGGAGAGTCCGAAGCCAAATTTGATCCCAAGTCCTCTTGATTCCAGTCCTGGCTCTCTATCTACTGTGCTACCTCGCTGACCCTCTTTTTATTTTCTAATTCACAAGTTTCCTAATATTGAATCCAGAGTATGATGGCTTTCCTGGTAGAAGTGCTTCCACAGAAGTTGAAAGGTATCACAGAGTAGATGAAGGAGCCCTGTATTTGCTCTCACAAGATCTGTATTCAAATACCAGATCTGATATTTGCTAAGTGTGTGGGAAGGGGAGTATCAGTCTAAATACACTGTGGGACATAGTCCATATGTATATTACCCTAGCTTCCCTAGGTGGGAATTTTGAAATAAGAGAATGAGAAAATGCTCCAAAGTTAATTTGAGCTCTTCCTGTTATGATATAATTTCTGACAAAAGTATTTCATAAGGAAGCTTTAGGCCAACAGCCTTTTATAACCTTCAAAAGTCAAAGTCTGGACCATATTGCTCTCCTGCTCATAAAGCTTATATGCCATCCTATTGTCTCTGGGATAAAACATAAACTCAGGAGTCTGGCAAAAATTTAAGACCCTCTTCAGGATAACTCCAATTCTACCTTTCTAGTTTGGAGGAAACGGTGGAGTCAAATAAAAGATTTTTAAAAAGATGTGTTGGTCATTTGGTTGCTTTTTGGCCATTGTTAAATATATTTTCTTCCCTTCCCCTTCCCCCTCTTGTCTTTTCCTTTTTCCTCTTTTCTCTTCCCTTTTTTCTTTTTTCTTCTCTCTTCTCCTTTCTCTATTTTTCCCCTCCCCTCCCCATCTCTCCCCTCTCCTCCC